>NC_057865.1:101974434-102289934 GCF_019393635.1 Dromiciops gliroides | reverse complement strand
GAAAAACTTGGAGACCCTGGAAATGTAGGCTGATGGTTTATTCCTGAATAAAGTAGACATATACTGGGGCTGAAAAAATATTGCAGACTTAACAAATAGCCAGGAAAAGTACGAATCTGAACCATGAAATGTATGGGATGGACTTAGGTGGCTAGATAGACGTATCTAGCATCAAAAGAAAGTCTCAGAAACCACCTTGAGGTAGAATCAGCACCAACTCTATGTTTTTGATGACATGTTAGGAACATTATATATCCCCAGTCCAAAAGAGGAATATTTCCCTAGTAGTTAAGGCAACCAACTTGAGAATGCATCACGGTCATGTTGACCTGTTTACTGAGGGCCAGAGAAGGATATATGAAATTGTAAGGGCCAAATTTAGTATGGGAAGAGTTAATTGGGTGGCTCACCTTAATATTGGGGTAAGAAAGTGTAAAGAATTAATTGTTATTTGAGGTTTTTATGCCTCGGTGTGCACTGGCCTCTGGGGCTCTGCAAACCAAATGGTGCTCCACCCACTGGTTGTAGCCGTTGCCATGGCACTGGCACCTCACATCATCACCACTCGCCAACGCCTACATGGGCCTGGCAAAATTATAATGATTGGAAGCCTACAGAGGGAACTCATGTGACTGTCAGAGTGGCCATCCAATTGGCTGGGGGCTGTGTGGAGTGTGTGGGGAGGAAGGAAGGGGGTTTTTTTTGGGTTGTTTTTTTTTTTTTTCCTGGCATTCTGGCTGGAAGCTGGAAGGCGACAGGAGCTCTGCTGTGTATTCTCAGTTGATTCCTGGGCGGTGGTATTTTTCAGGTTGTATAATTTCCCTTTCCCCATTTTATTTCCTTTCCCTTGATCCTACTGATCCTGTTTGTGTGTTGTTGTCGTTTTTTTTTTTTAAGTCCATTCTTGTTAAAATAAATCCTGTTCTGTTTTGAGAGAGGCTGCCAGTCTCCTTCCTTGCCCCAATATTGTGGCAAGCCACTTAGCTAACACTCCACAATTAAAAATTAGTCCCCGCAAAAGGAAACAGCCTCTTTCCAAAAAAACAAAACAGGTTTATTAATGGGAACAAGTTTAAAACACAAGTAAGGTTAATAGAGATAGGAACAATGTCTAAATCTCTGGGGTAAAAAGGCCCCAGGCACCCTGAACCTGCCTCCAGCTCAGCCAGCTCCAAAGAGCTAGCTTTGCCTAAAGAAAACCAAAACAAAACAAAAAAAACCCCACAAAAACACAAACTCACCACCACCCGAAATCTGTAGCTCCAAGGAGAATTAGCTTGCAGTCTCTTCTGTTTTGGTCCAGAGGTCAAACAGCAGCAGCCCCTCTAACAGTCTACTTTTCTTCTCTGTTTCTCTCAGAAAACTCTCCTCAGAAAAACTCCCCCTCTCCCTCTTCCTCTAACTGCCTCTAACTGACTCCCCCAAAGGAAGGGGCGGTTCTTAGTCATGCTGAGTCTCCAATTGGCTCAGCACACCCACATGGGCTGTCCCCATTATAATCTGGCCAGGCCCACGTGGGTGTGGGGGAGCCACCAGGGGAGGCTTAGTTACTTAATTTCAATACATGTTCCTTGTGGTCAGAGTTCTTCTTGTTTGTTCAATTATCTCCCAAAGTACACACCTATCTTCTCTTAGGCTTTTCAAGTTTACATTTTTTTCAGTCTGACCATAATGAAGCAAAGATAGGGTTATGAAAACTCCAAATCACAATTAATTCCTTACAAAATAAAAGAAGGAATGTTTTCCTGAAGCAATAGCTACAGAAAAGAGCCCGACAACCTTTAAGAGTATTACCATAAGTCTCCTTTTCTCTTCTCTTGACTCTGTCTGACATGAAGACTTTTACCAATCCCTGAGAAGAAGGATGAAGAGATGAGGGTTGAAGAAGAAAGAAGTTTATGGGAAGGGCATGGATGGGATAGAGGAGAAAAACAAAGAGGTCATTTGGAGTTTTAATTACTCCTTTCTTAGAACAGAGGAAAAGAAGTATCCATGTAGGTAATTCCAGGTGTTTTTGTCAAGGAAATATGTCTGGTAATAGTCAGCCCTGATTCTCAAAGACAAAAAAATAAAGAGATGAGATCCATTGAAAGATTGTGTCAGAGTCTTAAGAATCGGGTCTCCGTCTGGACCTATCTATACACCAAAACAGGATATATTCTCCCAAGAAATGTAAAGCTATAGAAAGAGATGGGAGGACATCTAGCACAAAGACATAAACTTTTCCCTATGCCTTCATTCTCCTTGTCCCATATATTACCCCAGTAACTTCATTTCCTAACCCACCCATTTTCAGTATTCCCCCCTCTCCTTAATCATCTATTCCTCTAGTCTTTTTTCTACTTGGGCAGCTGTCTTGTGGCTGTGGCAATGAACAGAGATCTCTCCTCAGCCTTTGTCCTGTCATATAATAAACAATCTGCTCTCACTCCAGGTTTCTTCAAAGTAACCAAAGCTACTTGAGTGAGGATCTGAAGATAAATATGAAAGAGAAGCAACTACATCTAGTTATCTAGATTTACGATCATAGGGACACAGAGCTAAAAAGGAGCTCAGCTTTCAGAAGACAAGTTTCCCTATGATTTTCCTGTTAACCTGTACCTATCTTTGAAAATTCATGGTCCTGCTTTCAGTACCTAAGGTATTTACAAAGAATATATGTTCTCTTTCCAGAAGGAATCTCTTACTTAACCATTGACACACTTTTTAAAAAATTAACTATAATCATTTAGTATATACTAAAACACCAGCACAATATATCATGCATGTGATGGTTGGGGAGGAGCATACCAACTGTACCCACACAAACATATTACCAATAGCCTCAATCTAGCTAACACTTCTATTCCCTTCCATTCTCTCTCTTTCTGTCTCTGTCTGTCTCTTTGTCTCTCCTGTCTCTCTGTTTCTCTTATTTCTCTATCGCTGTTTCTGTCTATCTCTGTCTGTCTGTCACTGTCACTGTTTCTGTCTCTCTCTCCTTCTCCCCTATCCTACCCCATTCTATTGGAGATTCCTACTGAAGGAGAACACAAAATCACAGAACCATAGAATCTTAGAGTTGCAAGGGGCTTTAAAGGTCATTGTATCCAAACTTCTAGCCACAGGAGTCCTCTACAATGTCCATGACAGGTGGTCTGACAGGTGAAAAGTTATTGCCATTGAGCTCATATTGACAGTATACGCAAGAATGAATGAAGGACAATAGGATGTGTTGACTAGACACATCAGAAGTGTATTCAAGCATATCTAAGACTCTCCTTCTCTTGAAATAACAGAGTTCCCTTCTGACATCACAAAGGACTAGTTCTCGTTACAGTGCATATGAACACATAAGTGGGACATCTATGTGGTGCAGTGGATGGAACACTGGGCTTGAAATCAAGAATACTCTTCTTCCCGAGTTCAAATTCAGCCTCAGACACTAGCTATGTGATCCTGGGCAAGTCACTTTACCCTGTTTGCCTCAGTTTCCTTATCTATAAAATGAACTGGAAAAGGAAATGGCAAACCACTCTAGCATCTTTGCCAAGAAACCCCAAACAGGGTCACGAAGAGTTGGACCTGATTGAAACAACCCAACACCCAGAACATGCAAATGTGATACATTTTGCATAGCAATTTGAAAACCATAAATGTCTTCATATCTATTATCTCATGGGATTTCCCCAAAAGTCCTGTGAAGTTCCATTACTATTATTCCTGCCTCAAAGATGAGAAAGCCAAAGTTTTAGGGAAGCTAAGTGATTTGTTCCAGATCACATGGCAAGATAATAATAATTGGACTCAGACATAAGTATTGTGGCTTCAAAATCATTATAACACACTCTACTGGACAGAACAAGAAGGGTTTCTTATGTGCAGGCACTGAGCTAAGCTCTTTACAAATATTGTCTCATTTGATCCTCCCAACAACCCTGGGAGATAAATGCTATTAAGATAGCACCCCATATTATAGGTGAAGAAACTGAGGCAAGCAGAAGTTAGGTGACTAGGGTCACAGGGTCACACAGGCTGAATTTGAACTTAAATGTTACTACCTCCAGGCCCAGTGCTCTATCCACTGAAGAAGTATGTCCATGTGTTTTTTCATCAGTAAAAGATGGTGTGTGGGATGGATCAGAAGTCCCTTTTACTCCCATGATTACCTATAACTATGCCTCAATATCAGTAGTTCTTGATTGTGAAGAGAGTGAGGATGAGAAAGGAAAGACTCTCAAATATCAGGATGATATATCTGGGCCTATCAGACATACTCAAAATTTCTTTCCTCCAGGAAGTTTTCTCCATCAAACTCCATCAAACTACTTAACTAAGGTTATCCTTTAAGACCTTTCCTTCTAAGAACCACAAAAACCATCTGGTCTTTAACAGTCTTGACCTTTCTGTTTTTCTCTGTACTTGTTCCATTAATTATCCCCTCTCTCTAGGACCTTCAGCTTCATCACCTCCAATTCCTTTTTCACTTTTGCCTATTTTGCAGTCATTTAGTCATTGTCAGAATGTGTTACCATTCCCTAGGGCTCAATTACCTACCAGACCTAGACCATTCCCCAATTCATATCCACTGACGTAGGTGATCTGGATTGTTTCTTATAAAGGGTGACTTAGTAGCACAGAACACCTAGAGCCCATTGGGGAGGCAGACAGAGGAGAGGAAGGAATATTGAACCTTACATTTTAGGAAACTCCATTTTTTTTTTAATCTTCAGCATTCTGACCCCCTTTCCTCATCTTTCCATCCTCCCAGGGACAGGTACCTGAAGACCTTTTTCCTGGAGGAGATTGATGTCTCGTGAGCTGGTTTGGTTGCTGCCCCGAGGCTTGAGAGGACGGTAGATACAGCACATGGTGAAGCAAATCATGTAGAGAACATAGGTGGCACCCAACACGTAGAAGTAAGGCCTCCCATACTTGTTCCACTTAAGGCTCACCAGTTCCTTCACAGGGGTTTGGTCCAAGATCTGGCGAGCCTGGTAAGAAGAAGGAGGTGGGCTCTCAGGGAACATGTAGCCACTGATTTAACTCTAGGATTGCCCTACAGAGTCCTTGGGGGAGGATACTAACAACAGACTGTTTTGAATGAGGCTCATTCCTGCTTAACCTTATTCAAAATTTCTTTCTTCCAGGAAGCTTTCATCCTCCAACTCTTTCTTCTCCTTTATTTCACTTCCTCCATACATAAATATGTACTTGGTTTGTACCATATTCATTTATACTCATTGATGCATTACTTTGTAAACATTCTTATAACAATTCAATTGAAAAAAGGATGGCAACATGCCACAAATGATAATAATAACAACAACATTTATATGACAATTTAAGGTTCTCAAAGTGTTTTACATATTTATTACATTTGGTTCTCACAACAAACCTACTTTATAGATGAGGAAACTAAGTCTTAAGAGACTTGGCCAAGGTCTCTCAACTACTAAGTGTCAGAAGGAGAATCTGAACTCAGGTCTCCCTGACTCCAGGGCTGGCACTCTATTTACATCACCACCTGGTAGATAGAGCACGGTGTTTGAATCATAGGCTAAAGAACCAAGGAAGGGGAGAAAGTGCCAGGACAGTCAGTAGAGCAAGGGATGAGGATGTGGGGAAGGTAGCATAAGCAGATGACAGACTTCACACAAACAACCATGTCACCCATTTATACTGTGCTCCCAACATCTTCATACACATTATCCACTGAACTTCTCGACTCTTTCCCGCCACCCTTGCTAACTTCAATATCCATGGTGATGATTTCTCTAACACTTGGTCTTGTTTTTTTGATTTCCTCAACTCTCACGGTCTTCATTGCCATTCCACTTCAGACATCTATAACCATTATCAGACCTTGGACCCTTGCATTCACATTTAAGAGAATTGGAAGTGGGGCAGCTAGATGGCGCAGTGGTAAAGCACCGGCCCTGGATTCAGGAGTACCTGAGTTCAAATCTGGCCTTAGACACTTAACACTTACTAGCTGTGTGACCCTGGGCAAGTCACTTAACCCCAATTGCCTCACTAAAAAAAAAAAAAAAAAAAAAGAGAGAATTGGAAGTCTTCAGATTTTCTTCTCTCATCCTAATTCTCACATCCCCATACTCTTTCAGAGTCTATTTCAACATTCCTCTCTCACCCCAAGCCTTACTGCCTCAACTTCTCCTATTCCCCAGACTGTCAGTTTTTTCCCAATTTAATTTACCATCTGTGCTTTCCAAAATATTCCGACAAGCACTATAGAAGCCCTTCTCTCCTTTCAACTTCTAGCATGCTTGTTTCAATCATGGGTAGAATGCAAGACCCATTTTTTGTCTACTTCCTATCCACAGCTACCAATTGTTATAGGTATCATAAGTATGTTAAAGCCACCAAAAATTCTGGTTTAACTTCAGCTAGGCCTTAACAAACATCTAGGCCTGTTTGACAATATTTCTATATGTCTCTAGCTGATTCATTCTTAAATTTCCCATATCATCCGACACCAAGCCTTTTTTACTCTCCTTCAATGGCCAATGCACCTTCATCCTACTCATTAACATAGTCATCTTTCTATTTAACTAAGGTCACCCTTTGAGAGCTTCCTTCCTTCCTGAGAAAAAACCCCTCCCGTCTGATCTTGTCCAATCCTGGCCCTTCAGTTTTTCTCTCCGGCCTTGTTCTGTCAATTATCCCCTTTCTCTAGGACCTTCAGTTCCATCACCTCCAATTCCTCCTTCATTTTCACCTGTATTACAATCATTCATAATTAGGGCTTCTTCGTCCTAAAATGTAATCAGCAACAGCACCATCTATTCATTCCCTCAGGCTCCTCTTTTCACTCCTCTTTATTTTTGTTAAAGATTACGTTTAGCCTAATATTACAAAAGTGTTTCCTCCTTTACTCTTCAAATTTTTGCAATCTGTCTTCTTACCCCACCACTGAGTTTAATTCAATGGGCCACTTAGTTGGAAAATCCCATCAACTTTTTTTTTTTTTTTTGCAGTTCTGTCTTTTCTCCTCCATAAAGTACTTGATGCTGTTTGCCACTGCTTCCCTTCTCCCTGTCCAATGTACTTTTCTTTCATGGCTTCTTTAGCATAGCATTATTTCCTCCTACCTCTTTGGCAGATTTATCTCTAGTTCCTTCACAGATTCTTATTTCTCTTTCTTCATCCTGAGTGTAGGTGTTTGGTCCTTGGCTACTGTCTCCCTTAGTAATTACTGGTATCATTTACTCTCCAGCTTCAACTATCATCTCTTTTTGGAGGATTCCCAAATTGATATCCTCTTTGCTGAACTCCATATTTATACTTACAGCTGCCTGTTTAACAACCTCACCTGGATGTCTCAAATTTAGCATGTCTCAAATTGAACACATCGTTTCTCCCCTCCCCCCAAAGTCCACTCTCCTGCCTTTCCTAGCATCACCAGTCATCTGGGTTCTAACTTTTCAGTGGTCTTTGATTGTCCTTTCTCCCTCAATCTCCACAACCAATCATTCATCAATTCCCCACCCATACACATGACTCCTTACCTGACGCTTCTTGGTGGAGACAACAAGCTCCAGGAAGGACATTTCCTCTCCCCAGGAATCAATGTCCGTGAGATCATACAGGGTAGAGGTCAGTGGGCCTTGTGTCCATTGGATAAATTTTCGCTTTTGCATCAGATGCTGAAACATCTTATAAGGGGAGGTATAGCATGAAGTTCAGATTTGGAGAAAGAGCTGAAGGGACAGTACATTGGAGCCATATGGAGAAGTTACCACTTGGAGGACAGTGGTTGCCCTCACCTTTGTTTTTGTTTTTTTGGGGGACAATGAGGGTTAAGTGACTTGCCCAGGGTCACACAGCTAGTAAGTGTCAAGTGTCTGAGGCTGAATTTGAATTCAGGTCCTCCTGAATCCAGGGCTGGTGCTTTATCCACTGTGCCACCTAGCTGCCCCCTGCCCTCACCTTTGACATCTGGGAGGAGAAGGACCCTTACTAACACAGAAATCTTGGATTCCTTTCCTTTCTCCTACCAGAGATTCCCTCTAGATCTATGAAAGAGAAGAGGAGAGAAAGGGATGGGAAGACAGTGGTTTCCCTAAAATGGACCCCTAGCAATGTGACCCTCAGGTTACTAAGGTTTAGGGGTTTGAAGCAAAAGGTTAGGAATGAGGCATATGACCTTTGGAGACAGTAATCTGGGGAGAAGAGTCGTTTGCGGGGGTCAGGATTTGGGGGTATTTCTTACCACGGTGTTGCCTTCTATACCAGCTAACTTGAAGGGGGTGAGACCCTGGTAGTTGGCAATGAGCTCAAGTGGCTGCAGATGACTCCCATGCCCATCATAGGATAGCAATACATTGTACATCTGACAGGCAAAGTTTTTGGCAGGCTGCAGGATTAGGATGTGCAGCACTGTGTTTCCTGGTGGGGAAGATATGGGGCATTAGGAAGATCACTGAACTTCCCACTGACATGTGGGAAAAGTGGATTCAAATCAGGATTGTTAGGGAAGCTACGTCATCAGTCCAGATCTTTCACCATGCATGTGGCCGTGGGAAACTCACTTAACTTTTGTCAACTTCAATTTTATGCTATGTAGAAACAGAGTTAGACTGAGTGATCCCTAAGTGTCCTTTACAGCATGACATCCCTCAAGTTGTTTACCCATCCACCATGCCAAAGCCATGCCAGCTCCTTGGCTATTAAGTGAAGGAAACATCTTAAGTACCAACTATGTGCCTGACATTGTATTAAGTGGGTCCCGTGGTTCTGGACAGATACTTTCCCCAGCTGCTACCAGGTTTCCTTCATTGTAGGCTCCCTGCCCCCACTCCCACCCCAGTATTCACTTTCTACCTGCACCTCTTACCCAAGTAATCCTGGGCCCTGATGTCAGCTCCAAACTCGATGAGTAGTCGGACAATTTCCTCATTACCCACGGAAGCAGCAAAGGACAAAGGGTGCTCCCCTACGGTGGAGGGGAGCAGAGATGATAGAGTTGTTAGCACCAGAGGAGATGGGGAAAAGGGTGTGAACAGAGGTATCTGACTGTTCTTGGGTAGTATGGCCCTCCTCTGTATTTCTGTTGTGGCTCCGCGTGTAGCTGCCCATGGGGAGGGAGGGGAATGAATTCAGTGGAGATCAGAGGGATCCTATGAAAGGGCAGGGGTCATATTCCATATGAAGTCTTTAGTCATATGGCACAGATTGGAAAGAGAATAACCGTCCAGAGAAAGGGGTTAGGAGCGTATTGACCCTTCTCCAATATATCTTCCACATTCCACCCCCAACTTCCTTGATTTCCTCTTTTCTTAAGCTGCGGCTCTTACCATAGTAGAAGAGTTTGTTTTGACGAAAGTTCCTTCCAGTGGCTCGGGCAGAAACACTGGCACCGCAGGCTAGCAGGGCCTTCACCAGGTTTGTATTCTGGTTCACAATAGCCATATGAAGTGCCGTCTGGCCTGAGCAACAAAAAGACTCCATCAGACATGAAGAAGACTCTCCTCGGAATCCTCTCAGACATGGCGACTGTCCCCCTGCCAGTGGGAGACTCCTATGAATGGCCATGTCCACTCTGAGACACTTTCAGACACAGTTTGGGACATGATGAAGACAATCTGTCCCTACCTCTGGAATCCTTTAAAAGACCATTATATTGGGGGGCAGCTAGATGGCTCAGTGGTTAAAGCACCGGCCCTGGATTCAGGGGTACCTGAGTTCAAATCCGGCCTCAAACACTTGACACTTACTAGCTGTGTGACCCTGGGCAAGTCACTTAACCCCCATTGCCTAAAAAAAAAAAAAAAGACTATTGTATCATGAAGAAGGATGTCATTTCTAACCTATGAGATCTCTTCATCTGATGTTACAAAGAAGATTAGCTTTGGAAGAGTCCCAAGAAGATGCAGTTATGACTTCTCCCAGCCCCTTGACTCTTCAACATGTAGGCCCAATGATTCGAGGAAATGGAAGATAATCAAGAATTGGGGATAAGAGGGGTGAGGGGCAGAAGGTGAAATTCCATCAATCCTGAGGCTACTTCCAAGCCTCACAGTAGCTTCCTACTCCTTTATTTCACCACTCCTAATAATCCTAGTCATCAGAGGTGTTTTTCAAGGGCAAATCTAAAATCTTTGCCAACATCATGCCTTATAAATCCCCCATTCTCTCCCCATAGCTCTCCTTTGTTCTGCCACTCCTTACCTGCATACAGCTCAGAGGTCATTGGTTCATTCACCAGTTCAGGAGCAACATCCATCAGCAACTTGGCTGCCTCCAGGTTGTCATAGAGGGCAGCAATATGTAGTGCTGTCTCCCCCAGGGCCCCTGGGGTTAGGTGGGGGGAGAGACAGGAAGGTCAAACATATCCTAGGGAAGGGTCCCATGCTGTCAGAGACAACCTCTAAGTGGGGCCAATGAGAGGAGTACACAAGGTTGTGGAGCTCAAGGTGAAAACAACTGCTTCTCCTGCCCCCTTTTACATCCTAGGTCCAGCCCCCACCTCTTTGATGAATATCCCAAGGGCTATCCAGAATCAGCTTCTTGAGGGTGCAGAGGTCATTCTCTTTGGCTGCCGTAAGTAGTGGGGACTCCCAGATCCTGAATCAAGAGATATGGGAAAATGGGGAGGAGGGCAAGAAAGAAACAAGGGAGAGAGGGACAAGGAAATTGAACAATCAAGAAAGAGAGTATCAGCCAGATGGACGGAGACAGCAAGATAGAGAGATAGAGGGAGAGAGAGAGGGAAGGAGAGAGAGAAAGAGGAGAGAGACAGACAGATAGACAGAAAGAGATACAGAGAGACAGAAAGGCAGAGACAGAGAAAGATGGCTGAGCAGAGAGATACAAACCCTTTCCATCTACTTGTATGCAAACACACACACACACACACACACACACATCCATCCCCATGTATACCCAAAGACTGTTTCTGTGAAAGGTTATACAGCCAGTTTTGTTTTTCTTTAGGTTTTGTCTTTTAAAAAAAATTATTTATTACTGAACTAGCTAAATTGACAGGACCTCGTGGTCTGAAGCAGACCCAGGCTCCAGAGTAGGCAAATAAAGGCCGAACTACTTTTTCTTTAAGAATGAGGAGTGGGGGGGCAGGTAGATGGCGCAGTGGTTAAAGCACCGGGCCAGGATTCAGGAGGACCTGAGTTCAAATCCGGCCTCAGACACTTGACACTTACTAGCTGTGTGACCATGAGCAAGTCACTTAACCCTCATTGCCTAAAAAAAAAAAAAAAAAAAGAATGAGGAGTTGGGGCAGCTAGATGGCACAGTGGATAGAGCACCGGCCCTGGAGTCAGGAGTACCTGAGTTCAAATCTGGCCTCAGACACTTAACACTTACTAGCTGTGTGACTCTGGGCAAGTCACTTAACCCCAACTGCCTCACTAAAAAAAAAAAAAAAAGAATGAGGACTGAATTTGAGTTGAGCCTGAGACCTTCAGAATATGAAGGCAGAGGAAAAGGAGAACTATACAAGAGAAGTGTTGGAATGGAATTTTCATAATAAGGTGGTGGGTGGGTGTGGGAGGATGGGGGGAGTTTTGTTCCCAGCTCTCAAAACAAAATTTCAATCGATGTTGGTTAATTATTTTTATTATAGGAAGTGGGTGCTGGGGGTGGGGAGGAGTTGAGGGCTAGGGAGTAAAGGTCTATATACTAGGTTCACATCTTAGGCTAGAGAAGCCTTTTGTCTATACTGCAGTGTTTTTCAAGATTATGTAGAACACTGTACTCTCTAATCACTAATCCTGGAGGAATTCATGTCAGCTGGAAGGCCCAATAGTAAGGCCCCAGGTTAGACTAGATAACCTCTGAGGTTTCTCCTAAGTCTGAGCATTTACAAGCCTATAAAACCACTGAAATTAGAAAGACAGCCTAGGAAATTCCCTTTCATAGGTCCTTATGAGCCTGATAAGGCTCCCCCAAAGGGGTTATGAAGGGTCAGACAACAACAACAGAATACCTGGGTTCAAATCCTACCTTGTACTCTATTACTCTCCTGACTTACCAGTCACTTAACCTCCTTACGTTTCAGTTTTCTTATCTGTGAAATGAGGATTTAGACTAGGTGCCCTCTGAGGTCCCTTTTTACCTTTAAATCTATGAACCTATAACTCTGGAATCTGCCACGTACCACTATATCATGGAGGCAGGTAAGTGACCAAGGAGAAGCCCGCCCTAAGGAGCATATACGGCGAGCACGCCCAAGTATTATGTGAGTCAGTCACTAGGCCAGTTCCCTTTACAGAAGTAACGTGGCAAGTCACTTTAGTTTCCTCATCTACAGATCCAGTCATTAATCTATCATTTATTTAGCACCTACTTTTTTCAAGCAATAAGTTGGATATAGGGGCAGCTTGGTGGCACCGTGGCTAGAGTCAAGAAGACTCAACTTCTTGAGTTCAAATCTGACCTCAGACACTTACTACCTGGGCATGCCACTTTGTCCTATTTGCCTCAGTTTCCTCACCTGTAAAATGAGTTGAAGATGGAAATGGCAAACCATTCCAGAAACTTTGCCAAGAAAACCCCAAATGGGGTCACAAATAAGACTGAGAAATGACTGAACAACAGGCTGGAGATACAAAGACAAAACCCAAATAGTCCCTGCCTTCCAGAACATTCTGATGGGAGAGATAATATGTACACATACATAAAGGAATAATTTTTCTACTGTACTACTATACTTTCGCTGTGGAAAGGAAGGTGTTTTTTGTAAAATATAAAGCACTATATAAATGAGCTAGAGTTATGATTATTATTGATTATTATCATTATTAAATCAGAACCAGTGTTGCCTAGCAGATATTGAGACAGCCTTTGACTTGTTCCACCTCTACCCCATCCCAGTAGTATGACCCTGAATAAATCACTTAACCTCACTGTGTCCCCAGGCTACTCTCTAAGAATCTGAACTACATTCCTTGTAGCTATCACTGTGAAGTTTTCTGTACTAATGAAATAATAGGTCTGGTCTTAAAAAAAAATAGCCCTGAATGAGTAATTAAATATTTACTCAGCTCTGTTACTCCCAGGCTGCAGTTTCTCTCTCATCTCTTCAAGAATCTTATAGCTTGAGAGCAGGAATCCTCTCCTCCTTCATCTTTCCTTCCTCCCTCCTCCCTCCTCCCTCCTCCCTCCTCCCTCCTCCCACTCCATTCCTAAACTCTAGAAGCTGGCTCTGGGCTGGTGGGAGTGAGGGGGAGGGTGGTGCTGGAGGTGCTGGTGGCAGCAGGAGAAGCAGAGTGTTGGTGGTTGTGGTTAGAAGTGAGCTCTTCGCTCCCATGGGAGGTGTCTGTGCTTCTTAATCTTTGTTTGTTTCTCTCCCAGCCTGGATTTGAGACAAACAGGGCAGAGCTGAAGCCTGCCCCACCAGACAAGGTGAGGCAGCGGTGGGCTACGGAGACAAACACCGGCTCTGGCAGCAGGAGGGGCACTTGGGTGACCAGACAGCATGAGGTGGCTGCTACCTGCTGGCTTCCAGGGAGAAAGGGCATTTTCAAAGTCAACAGTTCAGGGCTCAGGACCTCCCCCTGGGAGACTTCCTTTCATTTCTCTGGTTATCTGGAAATTGAGACTCAGAGATCAGATATCCAGAAGAGAGCAATCATGGGACTTTGCTTCTTCCATTAAAAAACACTCACCCCATTACTTCCCCTATTCCTAACTTTGTGACTTAGCAATTCAGGCTCTTCCTTCTTTACCTGACAGAAATAAGGAGCCCTTTGGTCCTAAGTCACATCTGCTAGTGCCTAGTGGCTAGTGTCTAGTGTCTAGCTTGGAGGTCCAGTTTCCCCCCTCCCTGATCAGAGCACAGGGAGGGCTGAACAGGTATAAAGCCAAGACCACCTCCCTAAAGCTCTTGGTTTTATTCTCAGAACTCAGTCTGAACTGAAAGATCCAATCCTTGGGATTGGAGGTGGGGGGGTGGGGGACCTCCCAGGTGATAGATTTGCCTAAATCCCTGTATCTTGGGGCAGGCCTAAACTTCAAGAGGCCAATACTCCTTTAGGAACAAATAAAACAGACAATGAAAGCCTAGCTTCATACTATCCAGAGATCTCCAATCAAAGGCTCTCTATTGGTCTTTTGTAATGTAGATTAATTTTGAGTGCCTCTCCTAGTCTCCACTCCACAGGAGACAGACTGAGAAGCTAGGGTCAACTCTGGACCCTGAAACAATGTGTTCTCTTCCATTTACACACACACAAACACACCCTTACCCCCATCACACACACTTACTCAATCACACACATACCATTGCCCTCCTCCCCCACCTGAACTGTATGCCCCGTTCTTCCACAAGATACCCTCTCCCCCTCTCTTTTCCTTCTTTTCTCCACCCTGGCCCACTTAGACCCGCAGGCCCTGCTTCAGAGAAGGGATCGGGGTGAGATACTGGTCACTGCCCTTCCTTCTGTCCTGGAACTCAAAGCTTTCCCTAAGACAGCCCCTAAAACCTGAGCAAACATCTCCAATCTGGAGCATGCATGTTGTCCCAGCCCCCGTCCTACTCCGGAGGCCAGAGGAGGAGACTGAAGCAGCAACAGCTGAGGGGCTGAGGTCAGGGTAGGGGCAGTGACTTAGTGGGGTTCGTGCTACCCCAGGGGGGAACCTTACCTCTTCTGCTGGAGCATGTTGGCTTCATCCAGCCTCTGGCTCCATATCTGCTCTTTGTGCATCCAGTTTCGAAGAAGCTCCCTAAGGTGAGTCCAAGTTCCCCTTATCTTGAATGGGGGACCCCCCATGTTCCTTCTGCTCAGAACCAAGAGCCTGAGGGAATGTATTAGGGAGAATGGGCAAGCAGAGCTGCTGGGGGGTGGCGTGCCAAGGACAGGGTCAGGGACCTCTCATCCGTGTGCCTGTAAAGGATGAATTCAGGGTGAGGAGGAAGCTACACAGCTGTACAGCAGTGGAGAGGAGGAGGGAGGAGCTGGAGTTCTTTATAGGGCTGAGCCCCCAGTGCCCAGAACCCAGCCCTACACCTGAGGCAATTTCAGACCTAAAGGGAGGGGATCAGGTGTACTGGCTGTGGGACCCAGGCAAGGATAGGGGGAATGGGGAATGGGGGAAGGGGATGGTCGTAATGGAGAGGGACGGACCTAGGCTAGGACTGAGGGGCAGACATTAGGAAGGAGAGACAGGATTAAGAAAAAGGAGCAGGGAGAAGGGGGACAGGGTGTCGAAGTGGATAAGTAGAAGGATTTAGTCCAACTCCCTCTCACCTTGGATCATCTTTGCTCCCTTTGCCCCTGCCTCCTACTGTCAGCTTTGCTCCACTCCTCTTGATTGCTCTGCCTCTATTGTACCTTTCTCACTTTTTTCTCTTGAGTCAGTTTCAGCTCTGGTTTTGTTACTTGTTACCTATGCAATCTGAGACAAGTTGTTTCAACAGTCTCTGCTTGAGTTTCCTGGAAAATGAGAGGGTCAGACTAGATAATCATTAAAATCCCTTCCTGGTCTAAGTTTCTGATCCTGTGTTTTTTACTTTCCTGTCTCAGCCTCTAGTCCGTTGAGAGAAAGACCTGGGCTATCAAGCTTTCACATGCCTAGCCAGAGGGAGACAACTCCTACTCCCTTTCCCTGCCAAGGAGTGGAGAGATGTGGACAGGACAAGGAAGGAGTTCAGGTAAAGTCAAACAGCAGGGGCAGAGTTAGAGAAGGTGTTTGACAAACATTTATAAAATGCTTACTAGATGCAGGGCTGTGCTAGGTATCGTGAATTCAGTGCCCAAAAATGAGATAGTGGGGCAGTTAGGTGGCACAGTGGATAAAGCACCTGCCCTGGAGTCAGGAGGACCTGAGTTCAAATCCAGACTCAGACACTTGACATTTACTAGCTGTGTGACCCTGGGCAAGTCACTTAACCCCAACTGCCTCACCCAAAAACCAAAAAAAAAAAAATTTTTTTTAAAAAATGAGATAGTCATTGTCTTCAAGAAGCTTACATTCTTTTGGAATAGAAGCAAGGGGCTTAGAGCTTAAAGAGATATTAGAGATCAGTTTAGCCCTCTTGTTTTATAGATTAGGTAACCCTAAGGGCAAGGAAGGTTAAATAATTTGCCCAAAGTTACACACAGTAAAGCTGGAATTTGAACCCAGGTCCTTTAACTAGACATTCTCTTTTTCATTGTACCAGGAGTCTTGGTCCCTAAGAAAGATGGTCTCTAGAAGCAAGAAATAAAGGGCAGCAGAAGGAGGGGTTGAGGTTCAACCCCACTATGTCATTTTAGCATAATAACACCTTGCACGTGGGTAACTTTTTGACCTTTTGAAAGCACGGTTAGATCTATAATTTTATTCTAACAACACTCCTGTGGATGGTATGTGAGGTTGGGGCGGGGGTGGGGGGGTGGGAATAGTTCATTGAATTTTCCAAATGTGAAAACAAGGGCACAGAGGGTACGTGGCCTAAATGAATGGCAGAACTGGGGGCAGCCTCCATGATTGTTTTTGTTCTCCAGTTTCAGGATTCTACTGATTGTGGTGCTAATATGAGACTTTTGAGTGGAAAATTGGGAGGGTTAACATGGGAGCTTCAGAAAGCTAAGACATGCCTTAAGGAAGGCTTTATTAGCAAGAGAATCCCTGGTGGCTGTGCTGAGAAATTGCTTCCTGGTCCCTTCTCCTAAGGATATTCCCTTGGGCTTTTGGTTCTAAGTGGAAGAAACATAGGGAGGTCTTCCACTCAAGAGGAGGGGAACTTGGACTTACCTTATAAGCCATGGCCCCGGAGCCTGGATGAGGCCAACAAGCTCCAACTGGACCAAGGATTGCCCAGTGGACTTTTGGAGAAGGGTTTTATCATTTCAATTTATAGGGAATTATTTAGGAGCTGAAAGAGAGGCACAGATTCAGAGATCATTAGAGCTGCAGGGGATATTAAGGATGATCTAATTCAACTCTACCATTTGAAATCGAGGAATGGAAAACCTGGAGGGAAGAAGTGACTTTTGTACGTGAGTGTTTGGGTTATTCCTTCCTCACTTATGCTCACTTTAGGTTGAGATGTTCATTGATATAGTTCTGTCTGAGAGATGAAGAAGAAGAAAGGAAGAGTGCCATGGGAAGACAGCCCTATTGGGAATCACAGGACCTGAGACTGAATGTCACCTGTCTCTTACTCCATTGTATAACTTTGGATAAGTTACCTGTAAAATAAGGAGATCGGTCTTTATGGTTCCTTCCACCTGTAGATCTATAAAGCTCAGAAAGAAGACAAGGATTCTGGGGAGGAGATTCTTATAAAAGCAATGATGATTTTCCTATCGCTTCTCCATAACTAGTCATCTTTCTTGGAGGGCGAGGGGTAAGCTGTGATTTATTTTTGACCTTGTTAGGTGGAGGCAGTGTTGGGGATTGGTGAATGGTTCGGTAACCTTGGGGACTTCCAGTATGAGGAGATGGAGGGCTGGATAAGGTTGGGGGGTGGGTAGATGGATTGATAAGCAGGAGCAGGGAAAGGTAAGGATCCCCTGCCAAGGAAACATGAGGCCCATAAAATTAATCCTTGAGGGGTTGGGAGGGGTTGGCAGGCTCAGAAGGAGGCTGGCCAGGTCGGTCGGAGCCGCACAGGACAGGTGAACCAGGGGTTTGGGGCACTGAGGGCATTATGGTCTGGCTTCCCCACAATACAGGGAGGCAGGGAAGGATAATAGTCATTGTACAAATGGGGATACTTGCTTCTTCTTTCTGGAGTACTTGCTTTGACCTTCTGTGTGACCCTACCCTTTTTTTTTTTGCCTCTCTCTGCTTCCTCGGTAAGGGGAGTATGTGCATCTGGGGGAAGAGGAACTTCCACTTGAGGGGTCATTTGAATAGTGCCCCTCTTCTCCCCGCACCCTGCTTTGCCCTTCTCAATGGAAAGAACAACAAAATTGGAGTGAGTAGACTTAGATTTGAGTTCCACGTTTGCCACCTACTGTGTGAGCTTGGGTAAATAACTTAGTTTCCTGTGTTTCTTCCTCTGTAAAACAGTAATAATGCTACTTAATAATACCTACCTCATAAGAATGTTGTGAAAATGAAATGGGATGGTATGTATAAAGATCCTTGTAGTCATAAAATGCTCTATAATGTATACATGATTAGTTCTCTTTCCCCCTGCCCTTTTCTCCACCTTGTAATTCTCCTTTCTCCTTTTTCTCTCTATTCCCTCCTTTCACAATGTTTTTGGTTTCTGGGTTTTTTTGCAAGGCAATGAGGGCTAAGTGACTTGCCCAGGGTCACACAGCTGGTAAGTGTCAAGTATCTGAAGTTGGATTTGAACTGAGGTCCTCCTGAATTCAGAGCTGGTGCTTTATCCACTGGGCCACCTAGCTGCCCCCACAATCTGTTCTGATGATCATTATCTAGGTACCTCCCAGGCCTTGGTTAGGCTCACTCACCCTCACTGAATGCTAACCTTGATCATAAGATCAAAGTATTTTATATATCATTTAGGTTAACACTCTTCTTTTTACAGGTAGAGCCCAGATCTAAGTGACCTGTGACCGAAATCATTGGTAGGAGGCAGCTTAGGGGTGCAGGGGCTAGAGCACCGGCCCTGGAGTCAGGAGGATCCAAGTTCAAATCCAGCCTCAGACACTTGACACCTAGTGTGTGACCTGGGCAAGTCACTTCACCCCAATTGCCTCCCCCCAAAAAAACAAAAACAAAAACCAAAGTCATTGGTAGGAAAGTAGTAGATTCAAATTTGGGTGGTCAGATTGCAACCCCATTACTATAGGGTCGCTTGACACCAGTAGTGTACCATCTTGTGTCCTATAAGGGATGGGAGATGATGTTGGGGTATGAGCGGTAGGGTGCTGCATCTTCTCTGTCTGCCCTTTCAACCCGGATCTGCTCACCTTGACATTATCCCTCTCTTCCCAAAGAAACAAGACTTTTTTGTCTGCTTATAAAGAAAGGAAAGAAACAGGATATAGGGATTTTTAGTTTTGTCCTTGGGACTTGAGGTCTTTCTCTCTGGGGGAAATTAAGCAGATGAGGTAAGGGGATGGAAGAGGATAGAAGTTAGGTCCCTTTCGTTTCTTGTGTGATCCCTCTTCTACTCACCTGGTGGCACTGTGGATAGAGTGCTGGGCCTGAAGTCAGGAGGACTTGAGCACACATCTGGCCTCAGACACTAACCACGTGGTCCTGGGCAGTCACTTAGCTTCTGCCTACCTCAATTTCCTATCTATTCAGCATGGTGCCTGGAGCCTAGCTATATAAATGTTTATTTCTTTCCCCCTTTTTCTCCTGCTCCCATGTCCCACAAAACCCCATAAGGAAACAAAGTACAGTCTCCTTCAGCCAGCAGCTGGAAGGCCCCCCCCCCCACTGCAGCCAGGAGGGGCCCCCAGTATTTTTCCACCCAGGCACCTGCTCCCTCTACCAGCAGGGTCATTGGGTACAGGGCTAGGGTTATCAGGGCCAAATAGACACTCAAGTTTTATCCACTTCTCCCAGCGACCAGAAGTTCCTCCTTCCACGCTCACCCAATCACCAAGCTAGGATTTCTTTTCCTTCCTTCCTTAATCTGGCCCTTTACAGGGAGTCTCATGCGTGCGCTCACACGTGTGTCTTTATTTCTGTGAACATCAAGATGACTGCTTGTGTGGGTCTAAGTACGGGCACGTGAGTCGGCTGAATGATTTGTTTCTACAGAAGTCCCTGTGCAGATTGGTTCGGCTCCCCCAGGTGTCAGTAATATTCTTTGCCTAGTGCTCCCTTCCTCTCTGACAACAGGGTCTGCTGACCAGCCCATATCCTAATCCTCTTCCCTGCCAAACCTCTACTCATGCTGATTTTCTAGGTGGGGTGGGACATCTGGAAGGAGATAATTAGCCACTGCTAGTCACTGGTAACAGGCTGTCTGAGGGAGTGCTTGGGGATTGGAAGTCTCCCTGCATAGGTCTGGAATAAATACCAATTCGCAGGAGGCATGCTTCATTTCGGGCAAGAGGAAAAACTGTCTAGAAACATTCCACAGTCCTAACAGGACAGGATCTATTCCCTTAGATAATCCCTCCTTCCTGCCCTATAATTGTCCCTTTCCACTGCATCCCTTCTCCCTGTCCTCTGCTTTCCAAAACCATGAACTCTTTGGGAAAGATCCAGGAGTACTGGCTTCCAAATATTTGTTCCCTGGGCCAAGTGTTTTTTCCTTCTTTGTTTATGAGAATGTGAACTGAGAGATACTTCATGAGAGGGTATCCTAGGCTGTGAGCATTTGAGGATAAATTAGTCCAGGAGAGAGCATGGTATTTAAAGGGAAACCCAGAGATGAGGGATGAGTGAATGAGAGGGTAATGAGCCTTGGTTGGACTCAGAGTTCACTCCATATACAGACCAGGTGTGTCCCTCCCACTTTCTCCCCCATCTCCATCACCTAAGGCCTCTCCCTCATCTCTAAATGATGTTTTCTAAAGAGAGAAGTGCTGAGTTAAGGATTCTGTGTCTCCTATTCTCCTGCTGAATCTCAGTTTTTCTGATCTTCCCTTCCCCCACTCCCACCTCCACCCCGACTAAAAATGAATAGGATGACTGAAGAGAGTCCCTTCTAGCTACTGGATTCTGTGAGCCTTCTGAAAACCCATGCTGCCCTTCCATGTCTATTCTCCTCTGTCCTTATGAGTGGGGATCTGCTGTGGGGTTGGAACATGGGGTCAGAGCCAAGGCTATGATATCATAGAGCCCATGAGGTCACAGGTTCTTCAGACAGGAAAGTAAGGGTGTTGAGGAAGGGCAGGGGTAGGGGAAGGGGCAGGGGCAGGCGCTGCTCCCTGAGCAGGTGGAGGCCCATAGGCAGAGGGCCAGTAAATGGGCGGATGACTTCTCTGGGCCCCAAGCTCTACCGGGCATCGCTCCTGCTTTGCCTCTTGCTGTTGCTGCTGCTAGTTCAAGGAGTGAAGCCCCTGAGTGGGCACCCAAATGGGAATGGGAGAAGCCAAAAAGAAGAGGAGGCCTCCCCAACAGGTGAGAGAAGAGGGGAATGGAAAAGGGACTGTGGTAACCCTGCTTATACCTCAGCTCAAGACTGGGATGAGCTAAAAGAGAGATGTGCTTGGGATGAGGGTTACTGTCTGCACTGGGACAGAGGCAGCTTGAGTCCCTGTTACTGCAGTGAGGGAGCACCATGTCAGGGTCTACAGTGTAGGTTATGTCAGTATCAGAGTTAGGGCCTTAGCAATGTGTATACAGCATTTAGAGTGTGTTGGGGGAACCAGAGCAGAGGGAGTGGGTACTACTTGGCCACTTACTGATTTCCTCTTACCCCACTGGTAGAACTACTCCCCAAACACTGAATGTCATATGTATTTACAGGTGGAGATAAAAGAGAAGACTAGGACTCTGATGGGTCGAGCTTAGGCTTGTGGTGATGATAACATATGTTTATGCTACTTTGAGGTTTATAAAGCAATTTTATCATGAATACATGAGGTAGGCAGGGCAAGTATTCTCCCATTTTAATGATGAGAAACTCAGTGACTTCACCCTAGTCCCTTGGTGAACAAGTACTTGGAGCAATGTGGAAGCCATTCTCTAGACTCCTAAGGCCAGTGCTTTTGGCAGGATATTGTGTCTGGGGATTCCCCCATACATTCCCTTCTGATTTCAGACCAGATTTGGGAAGGAGTCTGTCAGAGTTGACTGAGGTCAGGAAACAACCCTTCACTCTCCACTACCTTCCCTGATTCTAGGTGAGGGTGAAGAACAGCTAGAGGAACAATTTGTGGCTTCATCAATTGGAGAGATGCTACAGTTGCTGACCATGGGGCACCCAGAAGAGGAAGAGGCAGACGTAGAGGTGGAGACGGAAGAGAGCGCAGCCGTTCCGCACCACATCTATGACCTGGCCTTTTGCTTCAACCTTGCCAGCATCCTGGTTTTTTTATGAGGGACATGGAGGTAGAGGTCATTGCCTGGTTTCTGGATGAGGAACTGGACATCTACCTCCGCTTCATGATTGCCTACTGATTTCCCCTGACCCTGGGGTTACCACTCTCCAAGGGGAAGTCTGCACTGATTCTTGCTAGCTCTCACCCTCTGGTTCTAAACCTTGGCCCCAGATGGCACTTGGGAACTGGAGTGTATCTGTTTCCGAAACCACTGCCTGATTTCTGCCACTAAGCCTCCTGGCCATCACCACCCTGGGCCAGAGACACCATTTCCCTCTCCCCACTCTCTCTCCTTCTCTGCCCTGTGATGGAGATGCCCAGAGGGTTGGGGATGCGGAGGGAAGCAGCAGCAACAGTAATAAAACCCCCAAAACTGATAGAGGTAGCTCTCTTTGTGTGAACCAAAGCCCTAACTAGCCAACTGTCCCCCCTCTCATGTATTCCCATAACTACTTATCCTTCCAATTCAGTAACTGGCCATTAGACATTCAGTATCTGCCCTTTCCTTATCTTATTTGTGGGAGAACCCCATGGGATTTTTAAAAACCACCACCATAGAGCCCTCTTTTTTTGTCCTGGATTTTGTACATAGAGCACAAAAACAGAGAAAGGTGACAAGGAAAGAGGACGGAATTTTTTTTTTTAATTTCTAGAAGTAGGAAGGTGGTGGACACCTTGGTCCCCATAATTAAGTGCTTGGTTGATGACCAGGTAGCATCTTCAGGCAGATCACCAGAGTTGACAATGCTTCCCAGGGTTCATAGGGGTACCCTTTGGGCAGTTGAAGTATCTGGCAAAGGTTGGGGTATTGCTGAGGGGCCCATGGACTCGAAGGATAGGAGGGCTGTGGAGGTCTTGAGCATCCTGAAGGTTGGGAGTGCCACACATAACCTGGGAGGAAGGAGAAGTCAGCCAGATGGAGTGGGCAGCAGGTATATGGACACAGTGAACGGGGAGGGTGGTCACTGGTTTGGAAATGAGGATTAGTGAGATAATATTTCAGGGGTCAGAAAGAAGATAAGAAGGCAGAGAGATTGGAGTGGACCCTAACCCACGGTGGAATAGAAAAGGATGACTATAGTTCAGAGGGAGAATAAGATTTGGTGAAAGGAGTGTGGCCATCTATGGTAGTTTTAGGGGAATATTGTAAGTTAGCTATGGTCTCCTGCAGCAAATACATAAACTGAGATTGGTGGGGTGAGATTTGTGGAAAATAGTCTATGCTAGTGTGTGGAATGTCTGTAGAGAGATGGACTATATTGAGGTCATGCACTATTGCATCTGGGGTGAGTAAGGCATCATTGTGTGTGTGTGTGTGTGTGTGTGTGTGTATGAGTGTATCCAATATCAAAGAAGGAGGAGGAGGAGAAGAAAGAAATGGGAGATGTCTATTGTAGGGGAGAAGTGGTGGGGATAAAGTCTATAATAAAAATGATGGTAGAAATCTGTGAGGAAGATTAACACGTGGAGGTAGTGAGGTCCTGATCTGCAGAAGGGTTACTGCAGAAGGGTTACTGCAGGGGGAGTTAGGGAAGAAATCTTGGGAAGATTAGGAGTTATGAGAAGCATCTAAGAAGAGAGACTCCAAGCAGCGAAGGCATCTGGGAGAGGGGTTTTGAGGTAAGGCTATAAAATAAGGGAATTTTAGTTTGCAGAGTAGGGAAAGGTCTGAGTTGGGTATAGGGACAGCTCCCTCACCTGGCCATAGCTTTGATAGAAGAGCTGATAGGGACTGAGGCCCAAGCTAGGCAGGATGGTCTCCCCTTTATGTTTCTGCTGCCACTTCCTGTATGCCTGGGGATGGTGTTGATGGTGGGGAGAAAAATAGGAACATGAGATTTAGAGGTGGAGAATCTCAGATAGAGTGGAACTCAGAAGCCATCTAGCTCATGAGTACCCTCTCTATAATATACCAGATTAATGGTCAACCTAGACTTTTCTTGAAGAGCTCCAGTGAATAGAAAGTTGTTCTTTACATATAACCTAGATCTATCTGCCCAGTTGTGCCTTTCCCCCATTATTCTTATTAACTCTGCCCGAAGTGGACAAGCAGAAAAAGTATAATTCCCACTTTCATATGATAGCTCCTTAAATTCATGAAAACAACTGCCATGTTCCCCCCACCCCAAGTCTTCTCTTCTTCCAGGCTTATTATCTCCAGTTCTTTCAACTGATCATCATGCAACATGATCTGAGAGCTATTAACTATCCTCTCCAGATTATCAATGCTTTTTATTAAAAAACAGAATAAAATAAATGGCACCCAGCACCAGACACAATATTACCAAATTGGTTTGGTCAGAACAGATTATAGTCCAAGGCTTTATGCATCCCCAAATCACACTGAGTTGTTTGACCACCATAGTGCACTGTTGCTTCACAATAATCATTAGGCTGTAGTTCACTAAAGCTCCCAGATCATTTTCATTGCAATCTAACCATGCCTCTTCTTCCATCTTGTATTTGTGAAGTAGCTTTTTATGAATCCAGATGTAAGAACCTGTGTTTATGTTTATGAAATTTTGTCTTAATCGTCTTAGCCCATCGTTCTACCTTAGATTTTTGGCTCCCAGCTACATCTAGTGTTAGCTATCACAGCTTTGTGTCATCTGTACATTAGATAAACATGCTAGCTACACCTTCAGCCAAGACATTGATTAAAAAAATATGAGATGGCACAGAGTCAGAACCCTGATTTAGGAAACTGAGGACCAGAGATTACACAGGTAGCAGGTTAAAGAGCCAAGATTAAACCCAGGGTCATGAATGAGCTTTTGACTATCAGCTTTCTCCATTGGTTTTTTACTCCCCCCATACCTCAGCTTGCATGCACTTTAGGAAACTGTCCTTGGACTCTGCATGGCCCTCTCCCCTTTTACTCTATATTCACCATAGGTGATCTGTTCCTAGATGGCTTTTACTGCTACTACTACCCCTACCCTAGAGAGAGTAGAAATTGAGGCATTAATTAGGGTCAAGAAAGATAGGATTTAAGAGCTAGCTTGGAAATGGAGGATAGGGGTGGAGAGATGTCACTGGAGGCTTGGGAGAACCTAGATATCCAGTGGGAAATAGGAGGGATTGCCCAAGATGGCATTGAACTCAACGAGGGTAAGAAAGGACTTTGTTGACAGTGGCCAATGTCCCTTGACAGGCCCAAAGTATTTTCTTTTTAGAGGGATAAGCATCTGAGGGCAACTTAGTGCACTGGAAAGAGAATGAGCTCTGGAATCAGAGCACCTCGGCTCAAATATGCCTTTGAAACTGTGACATGGGGCAGGTCACTCAAATTTCCTGGGTCTGAGTTTCCTCAAAAGTTGGGGTTGAACTAGATAACTTCTGGAGCTCCTTCTGCCTCTAGAGATCTAGAGATCTCCATTGCTGGAATCCTGCTGGAGCTCCCTTCCCAGGCAAGAGAACACAATTACCTGCATTGCAATAACCACTGCACCCATATCAGCAGCATTCTCCAAAAGGGCATGGGAGCTATTGAATGTGCTCCCTGCTGGCAGTGAGAAGGATTCATAGTGTTGCTGTAAACAGAGCAGCTCCCCATGCAGGCCGGGCATGTCACAGGCTGGGCAGCCCCCTGGGACCACTGTGGTAAGTATAGGAAAATGTCGATAAGTGTGTCTGCAAAGTAAGGGAGCAAGTAGGGGATATCCCAGTCTGGACAACACCGGGGACCAGAGATGTAACTAGCATTGAGAGAATGGGGATTTGCCACAAGGTGCTGACAACAGAGGGACAGTTATCCTCAGGGAATTGCCCTTGTCCTGAGATCGGCCAGACTTTCCCTCCATGATGACCTTGTTACTATACCTCACCTCATGGTCCTACTGTAGCCCTGACCTCATGTGGTACCCCTGACCTGGCTGGTCCCCAAACTCCATGTGTAAGAGGGCTGGATTCTTTTCTTTCCCATCCAAAGCAGAACTGTCATCTTCTGCCCTCCAGTGCTGCTTCTCCCACAATAAGCTCATTTCTGTGACAACATAGCCCCTCTTCAATAGACTGTAAGTTCCTTGAGAGCAGGGACTATCTTCTGCCTTTCTTTGTATCTCCAGTACTTAGTTATGGTACCTAGCATATAGTAGGCATTTAATAAATGTTTTTTTGACTGGCACTCCCCCAACCTATGCACAACATTTTCTCCCTCTGGTTCAAATAGATATTGCCCTACTCAGGATATTGTGGGGGTGGAGGGGGATAGGGGAGTGTGATAAATTCTTCCTACCCACCCTCAACCTCTTGCCATAAGTCTCTCATTCAGCTTGGTGGACTTGTCAGTGTTCACTACTTTAGCTACGTAGTACCCTTCCATTCTTTTGAGACCTCAAAACTCATACCCAAAGCTTCCATCCTCCCTCCTGTACCCATCTGTTACCCACAGTACTGGTCGAAGATGTGCATTAATTCATGGGCCATCACACTGCCTGCAGCTCCAAAATTCACAGCACTAAGAGAGAAGGGAGTGTAGTCAGGGAGAAAGCAGGAGCTCACCTACTGACCACCTCCAAATGCTCCAACTTTAATCTTCCTATTGGCTCCTCTCCCCACCAGGAGACCCATGCCTCTTCTCTACAACCTTCTTTCCCTCCTCTTTCAAGGATTTCCTTCCCTCACTCCCTTCTCTTCCTCAAGGACCCCTATCCTTCCCAACAACCTTCCTTTTACTTCCCTGTCCCAGCCAAACTTCTCTGTACCTTGGGTAGCCAGGGTGGAAGAATGGGGGCTGTAGAAGTCCAGCAGGGAAAACAGCCACATTATCAGACATGGAGTAATAGGCATTGACCTCCCAAGGGGATACCTTCCAACTGTAAGAGGAGGAACAAAGATGAAGCCCCAAACCCTGCCATTTGCCACACCTCATCCTTAATACCCAAGGTCAGGGAACCAACCTTAAACAGTTCCTGGCCATCCCACCTTGTCCTTGTTTCTATAAATTCCCAAGTTTCCCTCCTTATGATCCAGGATAAAGGTTTCTCTGACTCACTATCTTTTACCTGTGACTATAGGGAGGCCCCAGGAATCCTCTCATGGTCCTCTCTCGGAGGGATCGGGAACAACTCAGGAACGTCTGAAGGAAACTGGGGCCAAAATTGATCTGGGAGGATGAGGCAATATGGAGACACACACTGATGTACAAACAGCTTCCCATAGAAACAACCAGGCTGTAACAGATAGAGAGTCTGACAGCCTTCCAGGGACTCAGCAGTCTCTTCCCGCGAAGAAGATTCACACAGACATAGACACAATGTTACAGACACCAAACACACATCTAGATCCAGTTTAAAAAAAAGTATGCTCACAGCTAGATATAAAACCCAAATGGTTTCTAGTTCCTTTGCTTCCTCATTTTGCCATAGTATTCCATGGTACAGAGCAGGGTTCTTAATCTTTTTTTACTTTTCCTTGTGACATGGTCCCCTTCAACAGTCTGGAGAAACCTATGGCCCTCATCTCAGAAGATTGTTTTCAAATGCATAAGATACATATAATTGCAAAGGAAACCACATATATTGGAACACATACATCCCTATACACTAAAGGGATACATATACAAATGTACACATATGTGTATATGTGTGTATATATACACACATGTATACCAAGATATATATGTATATGTATATAGGACATGTGTTAGGCTTCCTTTAATAGTGCTTTCACAAAAGGGAGTGGTAGAGGGGAATAACCACATTGGCATGTATGAGAGGAGTAGGGAAGACATTCTCGGGGAAGCCAGGGAGATTCAAGATGAAGAAAAAGCTAGGAAAAGGAAGAAAACAGAAAGGAGGGGTCAGATAGGTACAAAGAGTTCCAGAGTAAGCACCGGGGGTGGGGGGTTGGGATGGGGGTGGGAAAGACAGGGATAAGGGGCCAGGAAGAGTTGGAGATAGGGATAGGGTCAGTTACTCACATCCTGATAGTCTTGTTTGGCTGGATCAGGTTTCAATACTTCCTCTGGGGCCCCCATTTCTACTTTCATCTTGGATAACTGGGAAAACATGGTAGAGTGTCAAATATTGGATGATGGAGAATTCAATGCTATATATAAGGCAGAAACTTTCCCTAAGTCTTGTGTGTTTGTCTCTTTAATGACTGTATTTTGATCTCCCATTAGAGTATGAGTTCTCTAAGGGCAGGAAATATCTTTTGTCTTTCTTTGTGTCCCCAGCACTTAGCAAATGCTTGGCACATAATGTTTATTGACGTGTGTGTGTGTGTGTGTGTCTGTGTCTGTGTATGTGTGTGTGTGTGTATCTCTGTTTGTGAGTCTGGGAATCATATCTGTACAACTTGTCCTCTGGTCTCTTTGTCCTTTTTGTCACCAGTACAATATCCCCATACTCAGTGGTATCCTGTCCCACATTCCCCAACTTTTACTCCAACACCCTTCATTATCCTTCCTTTTGACATACCTTGGTCTGGGCTTCTCTCCTGCTTCCTTCATCTATCCATCGAAGCTTCTTCAGGTGCCTGCTCAAGGCATTTTGGATCTCAGAGAAAAGTTGAGTGGCCTGGTAATTGGTGGAAAGGGATTGAAGGAGATGAGATAAGTATCAACCCTTAACTCCTACTGCTGGGGTCTTTAAAGGGGGGGGATAGACTTCTTGGGGGGTTGAATGGTGATGGAGGCTGTGATACTTGGGTTACTAGAATTATCAGGACCATCTGGTAAAGAGAGGGGCCTTGGGGAGGAAGGGAGAAAGTAAAGGAGATGCATCAGTCTCCTGATGGTGTGTATCCCAAGGTCCCCCTTGAGTGTCTCTTCTTTCTGTGACAGTGAAAAGGAAAAGCTGAGGTATGCAACAGATATGACTGCTACCCTCAGAGATTGTGCTATCTGATATAGGAGACAAGGTCCCTACTATTAAGGAATATCTTGTTTAATGGATGAGATACAATCATTAGGGAATCCAATAAGACTAGGCACACAAAAAGAGATAGACCTAACACAAAGAAACAAGGGAAAAGTGCCAATATTTCAGTGATATTTCCAAGGGGAAGTCATTTCCCTCTTCTAATGTGAATTCTTTGAGCAATCCTTTTTTTCCCCACTCCCTCACCACTCAATGAACCTTGCTTCCATATTCATTATTTCCCTAGGTAATGTTTTCAATCTCTCCAAGCATACTGTCCCTTTCCTTTTTACCTTCAAACATTCTGAAGTCCCCTCAATTTTTTTTTGGTGAGGCAGTTGGGGTTAAGTGACTTCCCTAGGGTCACACAGCTGGTGTGTTAAGTGTCTGAGGCTGGATTTGAACTCAGGTCCTCCTGACTCCAGGGTCGGTGCTCTATCCACTGTGCCACCCAGATGCCCCAGTCCCCTCACTTTTAAAACAACTAACTCTTCACTTTTTTCATTGCTGTCCCTTTTTATGACCATCTGATTAATTTAAATATGTTCTGAGGGATTCAATAAAAAAGATTCTGGGAGAGTGTGGGCAAGGGAAAGAAGAAAAAAGATTGAATCAAGTGGATGGGGGAAGAATTCCATTATACAGCATCTCGGCCGCCATGGCTGAAGGTTTCCTGAACAAACATTGCTCCCAGGGTGGGCTCAAAGAAGTTCCCTGTCTGCTCAATGCATTTCTTCCATCGAGGGATGGTCTGTGAAGGAAAGAGCAAGGTCACTGACTCCTTCTGGATTCCTTCCAATTTAAACCCCAGAAAACACAATAAATTTACATTTACATAGCCCTCTATGGTCTGTCAGTTACTTTCCTTTTAATGACCCTATGGCATAATTAGTTCAAGTAGAATCTCTTCTGTTTTACAGATAAAGAGACAAAGGCCCAGAGAAGTCAAAAGTTACTCATATAACAAGTGTTAGAGTTAGAATTTGAACCCAGGACTCCTGATACAGATTTTAACTTCATTAAAAACAACAACAAAATAAAGCTTCCCCATGTGAAGTTCCTTTTAAAGGACCAATAAGTAATTCTCAATGAACGAATTTCATGACTAGACTCTAGTTCTTCTCTGAAGCAGGGTAGCCGTATCTAGGCCACTGCTTTCTTTTGAGATCTATTTTTTTATCTCCCTTGACTTCTTGTCCATTGAGGGAATGGCTCTTAGTCTTATACATTTGCATATGTTAGTTGCATCTAGTTTGTATTTCAGACCTTTATTGAGATTATTATTGCAAAGCTTTTCCCCCCTTCTTTTCCTAGTTGCATGACTTTTCTTTGTGCAAAACCTTTTTGGTTTCACATAATCAAAATTATTTGGGTTTTGTGATGATTGGGCATTTGTTTCTTTTCTTTTCTTTTTTTTTTTTGTTGCTGTTTTTTGTTTTTTTGCAGGGGGTTAAGTGACTTGCCCAGGGTCACACAGCTAGTAAGTGTTAAGTGTCTGAGGCCAGATTTGAACTCAGGTACTCCTGAATCCAGGGCCAGCGCTTTAACCACTGCGCCATCTAGCTGCCCCCGGGCGTTGGTTTCTAAAATGAATTGCACCTTTATCCAGGAAACATAAGGAAAAGAGCACAGGACTTGAAATACAAAGACCTAGGTTTGAGTGCCAGGTCTGATGCTTGTCAGCTATGTAAGGATGGGGAAATCATTTGCTTTTTGAACATCAGTTTCATACTCTGTTAAATACACATAATGACACCTGCACTGCCTACCTCGCAAGACTGTGGCAAGTCAGGAATTTTATAAAGTAGTGAGTATATGTATATATAGAAACGTATATATTATTATTATTTCCTGACATTCGTTTTCACTGATGGTAGTGGTGGTAGTGTTGGTGAGGAATACAATGCTGAATCCTTTCATTCAGTATCCCCCACAGCTTACTTGCTATAAAGGAGTGAGTCTGGGGGGTAGAACAAGAGACTCAGGGGTACCTACCTCTGTTAGGGGTTCAGTCTCTAACATTTGGTGGCAAGAAAATGAAGCTTTTTAATCGCCACAGGATTATTGATAGGATCACATGCCATGACTAGAGGTTCTCCCCTCCAGCTAACATTTGCTTTCCCCCCCAAGGCATCAGTTTTCCCTTCAGATTTAATCATGCTACTTCTGGTAAAGTAATTTGCAAATCCCACCCTCACCAACCCAGACAGAGGGGGTTATATCGAAAGTTTCCTCACAATGGGTGACTGTCCTGTTAGTTCCTGAAGCTTCTGGCTCAGATTCCGCTGTGCATTCTGGAAGTGACTGTCTAAGGCAGGGATGAGCATTGATACCAGCCCTAGGATCATGTGGCTTTGAAGGTAGTCATTTCTCGGAAAAAGAAAACACATACAAGGAATACATAGGGCACCCTAATGGATAGAGTACTAGGCCTGGAGTCAGGAAGACTCATCTTCCTGAGTTCAAATCTGACCTCAGGACTTACTAGCTGTGTGACCCTGGGCAAGTCATTTAACCCTGTTTACCTCAGTTTCCTCATCTGTAAAATGAGCTGAAGAAGTAAATGGCAAACCATTCCAGTATTTTTGCCATGAAACTTCACTAAGCATCATAAAGTTGGACACAACTGAAACAACTGAACAACAACACAAAATGGAATAAAGTGGGGATAAGAGATAATCTAGTAGGGCAGCTAGATGGTGCAGTGGGTAGAGCACCGGCCCTGGAGTCAGGAGTACCTGAGTTCAAATCCGGCCTCAGACACTTAATACTTACTAGCTGTGTGACCCTGGGCAAGTCACTTAACCCCAATTGCCTCACTAAAAAAAAAAGAGAGAGAGAGAGAGATAATCTAGTCCACTTCCCTCAATTTTCAAAAGAGGAAACAGTTCCATAGAAAGAAAACTAGACCAAGGGGACACATATAAGAATGAGAGTCAAAGTTGACCCTAGGACAAAGCTTCGGGTCAGTATTTTGACTTCAAATCCAGTACAAAAAAAGATACAGGTGGGTGGTTAGGAGCAAACTAGTTATATGTCTTCTTAAGTACCCCTGTGATCAAGTTGCTTCTATGTAAATGACTGTTTAAATAAGGAAGCCAAGACCTGTACTAACATTAGAATGATGGACTAGAGCAGATAGCAGGTGCAAAAATAAATCAGAAACTGGGAGGAACCTAGATATCCAGCTAAGAAAGAAAGAACAGAAAAGGAAAGAGGAGAGGGAGTGATGCAAAGAATATTAGGACCCAAAGGGACTTTAGAGATCATCTAGTCTGACTCCTTTATTTTACAGTTGAGGAAAGTGAGATTAAGTGAGATTAAGAGGCTTGCCGTAGAGCCCACAGGAAGTAAATATCAGAGATAAAACTTGAAGCAAAGTCTTCCAGACAACAAATCCATACTTTTCCCACTCTGTGCGACACTGGACAAGTCACCCTAATTGCCCTAACATCCAGGGCCATCAACAGTTGTCTTAAAATATAGCTTGTCATTGGACTCAGATGGCACTGGAGGATCAAAGAGTGAGGTTGGTGACCTTGCACAGCCCTTCCTCATTTCAATTCAATTCAATGCAAGTCATGACATTACTCTTAGACAACCAGGAGAAGAGGGTCTAGGCAGGCAAGAAATAGGCTGGAATAAATGCATGATTGAATGAATGAATGAATGAATGAATGAATGAATGAATGAATGAAAAAGCATGTAGTAAAAATGTACTATGTACTAAGGACTGTACTAAAGGCAGGAGATACATAGATGAAAGCAAAACCTGTCTCTTCCCTCAAGGGACTCACATTCTGATGAAGGAGACAACACCCTTAGAAGAATGGTGACAAGAGGGACACTTTGGTTCCGAGGTGAGGAGGCCACCGGGGAATAGTTTGGCACAGCCTTTTCAGAAACAACGGCAGAATTTATTTCATCATGTTCCAGAATGGGAGTTGGGGGTAGGGAGTGATAAAGGGAAAAGGCATGCAAGATGACTGGTGATTTGATGCTAGAATAAGGTAACATATGCCCAAAGTCCAGGGTGGACAAGATACAGTGTAAACAGTGCTGGATTTCATCCCAAGACCTGAGTTCAAATTCCAGCTTGGATAAATCAGCCTCTCTGGATCTCAGGCTCCCAACCTCTAAAATGAAGGGATTGGATTGGAGGTTCCTTCCAGCTCTAAATCTGTGGTCCTGGTGTTTTCCTAGTAATATTCCTTCATTCTTTCACAAGTATTTGGTCTCTGCCTACTTGAGTATAACCAGGCTCCTAATATAGTCTCGAACCTGGATTAAATTCTGTTGCCTTCAAGAGTGGCATAAATGATATGTGTCACTGTGGATAACTTACTAAAATGAGGGATTATTGGAGAGAGGAAACAGCTAGTTCCCTGAGAACACAGTGCCTAGGAGTCCCAGAATCCTCATGTGGTAGCAACGGAAGTGACAGTGGAGGCAGATAGCTTGATCCTAAAATTTTTTTAGCCCTCCCCAACCCCATCATCACCCTTCCCAGCATAGTCCCCATTGTTGTTGTTGGTCAGTTGTTTCAGTCATGATGGACCCTTTGTGACCCCATTTGCGGTTTTCTTGGCAAATAAACGGGAATGGTTTGCCACTTCTTTCTCCAATTCATTTTAGAGATGAAGAAACTGATGCAAACAGCTTTAAGGAACTTGCCCAGAGTCACACAGCTAATGTTTGAGGCTGGACTCCAGGTCCAGAGCTTGATCCACCTCACCATCTAGCAGTTCATATATTCCCTATTAGCTCTGGGCTGAAAAGAACTGGACTTCCTGAAGCTATTCACCCTCAGGTCCTCTCATTCAACCTTTTCACTACACAAGCTATTCCATCCCCATCTAAAAGGGTTACATGAATATCAAATGAGATAACATATGTAAAGCATTTTGCAAACCATAAAGCCTTCTATTAATGCTAGCTATTATTTTTATAGCTAACACCTGAATACCCATATCATTTGTGTTTTTTAAGTCCTCTTATGCTGTACTGACTATTCTCACTAAAATCTCCCATGGGCTTCTATGTCCTTCATCCCTCCCCTGTATTCTTTTTTTCCCCCCTCTCCTGTATTGTTTACACCCTCCAGAAGCTTAGTTCATCCTTTACTGTGCTTCTCATATTTTTCTGTATTTTAAATTCTCTCCCATGCCTCCTCAATTTCTCTTTACTCCCTTTGTCAGATATTTTTGCTCAACCCACCTAGTACATACCTGGACTTTGGTGTCTGTCCTATCACCTGGGACATGCCTCTTATGTATTCCAAGTCATGAACCATGATGGGCTGAGAGGGACTGAGGGTCACTGGGGAGAACATTGCCCGCAAACAAGACAGCCAGTCAATGGAAGGGGCCATTTCCTTGAGGGGCACATGGAAGGAATTAGGTATAGGAAGAGAAAGACTGGTCATGGAGGTTTCTATTTAGGACTGGTGAGATGAGAGGAAGGTATTATGTCCAAGGCAGTAGAAGAGACTATTGGGGAATGAGGTAAGAAATAGAGACAGATTGGGCAAGGCTAATAAATGGGTTGTTACGGGGATGGGCTACGTTAGGGGCAAAGACTAAGGGAACAGAAGGTTATGAAGTTCAGAAGACCTTGGTGAAAGGGACAGCACCAAAATGTTGGTGCACTCTGCTTCTCATATCCCTGTCCCATGCCCCAGGCACCTGAAGCTGGGCAATGGTAGTTTCTTGGAAGAGTTTGCCCTCTTGTTTCCTCTGATCCAGGGGCTTTGCAGCCAGAAGGAGTTTTGAAGTTGTTGATATGGATACAGAAGCATGCTCCAACACCACCTTTTCATCTCCCCCCAGCAAGGTTCCCAGTTGCTGCAGGTATGACAAGTATGCCCTCAATATCTGGGGATGAGAAACAGCATTAGACATGGTTCCTGTCATGCCTCCATCTCTTTTTTGGGCATGTGTCCCCTCTTCCCCCACACCTGCCCTCAAGATACTCCCATACCTCAGGATAGTTCTTCTGATCAGGTCGGAAAGGCATTTGAAATTCCGGTTGGTCAATCTGGACAGAAGAAACACTAGAGAGAAATAGGGTATCTGGAGAGGGAGGAAAGGAAAGAGGGGATAGATATGGAGGAGACACTCGGGCACTAGGGAAAGAAAGTCAGCACATGGAAGAAACTATATTGGGGATTAAAATTATGTGGGAGAAATATGAGAGAGAAGGGGAAATAAGTATTAGGGGCAATGAGACTGGAGCTCTAGTCTCTGAAACTGGTGAACTTGGAGAGGCAATTACAATGAGAATAATGTTCCAACTCCTCTTAAAAAATAATAATAGCAACTCACATTTATGTAAAAGTATGAGATTCACAGAATACTTTCCTCAGAACAACCGTCTAACACAGGTATTGTTATCCTCACTTTATAGATGAGGTACCTGAGGCTCATAGAGGTTGTGACTGGCCCAGGGTTATATCAGGAGTTACTCTTGGAGCTGGGATTGGAGCCCAAGCTGCCTGACTCCAAGTTAAACACTCTTTCCAATACTTTATATTTATCCTTCCTACCCCCTATGTCCTTGAATCCACTCTAAGGGACCTTGCACCCTCATTTGTACTTTGTCTCCAGCATCTTCAGCCCTCTCCACTGGCTCCTTCTTTGGCTTGAAACATACACAAGTTTTCAATAGTCTATTGCCTCCATTTTCTTATCAGTTACTGTTTGTAACCTTGGCCAAATCATTTAACATTGGTAGGCCTCAGTTTCCTCAACTGTAAAAGGAAGGAGTTGGAATAGATAGCTTCTGAAGCCCCTTCTAGCTCTAAATTTATGATTGAGCCCAACATCTTAATTTTAATAATTGGGAAACCAAGGCTCATAGACTTGCTCAGGGTTACACAAACAGTGCTCTTTCTACTGTCATCATACTTTCTCCCTATTCAACACAATTTAGCAACTATGCAATATTTCATATTGTTTACTATTTTTTCACATTCATCCTATGATGCTCATTGCTCTGGAAAATTCTTGAGGCTCCAGAAAAAGTATTATTTTTCTTTTGTATTTCATGAATACTTTGTGTTTTATCAAAGTGTTAAAACATAGTGTTCATAAATACTCATTGCTTGATTAAAAAATAAAGTCACGGGGCAGCTAGGTGGCGCAGTGGATAGAGCACCGGCCCTGGAGTCAGGAGTACCTGAGTTCAAATCCGGCCTCAGACACTTAACACTTACTAGCTGTGTGACCCTGGGCAAGTCACTTAACCCCAATTGCCTCACTAAAAAAAAAAATTAAATAAAAAAATTTAAAAAGTCACTCTAGGTTCTGGGGAGGAAGTCAGAAAGGCTTATTCCATGAGAATAATCCTTTGCATTGTACTGCCTTTCCTATTCCCTATCCTTGGGATTCTTGGGGTTCCGGAATCCTTCAGATGGAGCTCCTCCCATTACACATTTATTCTGTGCTCCCCCTCCCACTAGTATATCATTCCCCCTCCTCCTAAATGATGGGTAGGAAATGAAGAACATGAGCAAGTCTGAGGTTACTGTGCAGACGTCTGCATGTATGAGACTCACCTGAATGACAGGCAAGTGTGGAGGACTTGGCTGAGGTCTCAAGTAAGCTTTGAAGAATGGGAAACTGCCATACTGACTCATTAACAGCTTCAAAGTGTGGTTAAAGTCAGGAAGTGTCCAGTTACCTGAGATACGCCAGCCTCCCAGCTGTGGCAAATGGGAATAGAGCTCAGTATGAACAACATTCATTGTCCAGACTATCTCTGACACCTCCAATGTTCAACCCCTGGACTTTTCTCCTCATTGCTCTTCCAAGGTCCTAATTACTTCATGGGCCCTGCCATTTTCAGTTCCCTCCTGGGTCCTCAAATTTTACACACACACACACACACACACACACACACACACACACACACACACACACACACACATGTACACACGCACACACGCACACACACACACACACATGCACACACGCACACATGCACACAGCTATTTATCATTTATGCTCTGGATGAATTTCAGTCCTGAGTAGAGAAGGGGGCCTTTGTGTGGTGGATCTTGCCAAGCACTTGATGCCTTAAGGTCTTACCTCCTCAATGACCTGTATGAGAGGCTCTGCCCCTGAAGCATCAATGGCATCTGTGTCCATGCAGGCTTTATAGAACCTCACAGTCTTCTCCTCTTCAGAGTCTGGAGGCCAGGGGGCTGAGGCTTCTAAGGAGAGGAAGACATGAGGGAGTAAAGAGATGATAGGAAAAAAATGGAAGAGATGGGTGAATACAGAGGATATGGATGGAAGCAGAGACAATATAAAGAAATAAAAAGAAAAAAGAAACTGACGAAGGAAATATACAGAGAAGAGAGAAAACAGGGCTGGCACAACTGGTGTGAGTGATAGGACTGGGAAAGATTTAAAAAGAGGTGATATGGGGGCACAGGTAGATGGTACAGTAGATAAAGCACCGGCCCTGGATTCAGAAGGACCTAAGTTTAAATCTGAACTCAGACACTTGACACTTACTAGCTGTGTGACCCTGGGCAAGTCACTTAACCCTCATTGCCCCACAAAAAAAGAGGTGATATGGGAGAGGGAGACAAGGTAGACTGGCAGTCTTGAAAAGGGGACAGAGAGAAAAATGGTAAGAATAGGAGAAAATTTAAGAATGGAGAAGATGGGAAGCAGGAGAGGATGTAAAAGGAGAGAAAAGATGGGGATGGGATGAATAAGACACTACAGTTATTGAGGAGGATATTGGAGACAGGTAGGCAGTGAGATACAAGAGAGAGGAGGAAGAATAAATGAATGAGAAAAGGGGAGGAACATTCTGTTCTTGGTTCTTATCCACAAATTCCAGTCAAAACCATGTCTTACCACTATCTTTACTTGGATTCTTCTAATTGCCATGACATAATAATAGGTAGTGTTTATACAGGGCTTTAAAGTCTGAAAAACACTTTACACGTGTTATCTCATTTATGGAAAGACAATTGTTTTTGGTTAACAGTTCTCATTCCTAATTTGGTCCATCCAGTCTTTCCAAACTTATATCATTCACTAACCTTGCCCAGCATAAAGGATGTGTTCAGCTGCTTCAGTGTGCAGAAAAGGAAAGCTTGGACAGGTGGAAACAGAGATAAAAGGGAGTTTTAGAAAGGAATAAGTATGGGGGGTGGAGTGGAGCCAAGATGGTGGAGGAAAGGTGGTGACTTGCCAGAGCTCTCCCCAAGACCCCTCCAAATACCTTCAAATAATGCCATAAGACAATTCTTGGAGTAACAGAACCCACAAAAAGACAGGGTGAAATCATTTTACAGCCAAAGACAACTTAGAAGGTTGGCAGGAAAAGTCTGTTGTACCCAAATAAGAGTGGAGCACAATCCAACATAGACTGTGCCAGCATAGACCCAGCCCTAGCCCCAGCAAACTGGGAGTAGGCCTTGGGAGCCTCTGAATCAATAGAGGCAGCAACTACTTATGGAACTCAGCCCACAAATGGAAAGTGGGTCAAACAATTGACCAGAAGGATATTATAGGGATCTCTTAGCCAGCACTGAGGCAAGACCCTATTGTTTTGCCCACACTGAGATCCAGAACACAGTTTTGGGTGGCAGTCCCAGGTGGGGAGGAGAACATGCACATAAGAGCTTGCAGCCATAGTGGAGTGGGACTCTGTTCATAGTTCCAGGGCAGAAAAGCAGAAACACCATTGCTTTCAGATTAGAGCATAGGCCAGGAGAGTAGTAAACATACCTCTCCTTAAACCATACCACCTTGGAAGAACTAAAAACTTACAAATTCCTAGAAGCATCTCTGAAAACAGCTGCACAAACCCCCTGAAGCTTGGGACAGTGAGCCCTCTACCCTGGAAACAGTGCTGCACTTTAACAAAGAGTTAAAATTCAAGAAATAGGCTGGGGGAAATGAACAAACAGAAAAAAAATGCTGACCATAGAAAGTTTCTATGGTGATAAGGAATATCAAAATGCACACTCAGAAGAAGATAACAAAGTCAAAGCTCCTACATCCAAAGCTTACAATGAAAATATGAATTGGTTTCAGGCCATAGAAGCACTCTAAAGGACTTTGAAAATAAAGTAAGAGAGGTAGAGGCAAAAATATAGTGATGCAAGAAAATCATGAAAAAAAAGTCAACAGCTTGGTAAAGTAAACACAAAAAATTACTGAAGAAAATAACACCTTAAAAACCAGACTAGGCCAAATGGTAAAAGGGGTACAAAAAGCCAATGAGGAAAAGAATGGAAATTAGCCTAATGGAAAAGGAGGTACAAAAAGCTCTCAAGAAAAAAAAACTCCATGAAAATTAGGATTGAGCAAATGGAAGTTAATGACTGTATGAGAAATCAAGAAACAATAAAGCAAAAACAAAATGATGAAAAAATAGAAGGCAATGTAAAATATCTCATTTGAAAAATATCTAACCTAGAAAATAGATCCAGGACAGATAATTTGAAAATTATTGGACTACCTGAAAGTCATGATCAAAAAAAGAGCCTAGACATTGTCTTCCAAGAAATTGTCAGGGAAAATTGCCCTCGTGTTCTAGAACCAGAAAATAAAATAGAAATTTAAAGAATCTGCCAATTACCTCCTGAAAGAGATCCTAAAATGAAAACTCACAGGAATTTTATAGCCAAATTCCAGAGCTCCCAGGTCAAGGAGAAAATATTGCAAGCAGTCAGATAGAAACAATTTTAGTACTGTGGAGCCTCAGTCAGGATAACACAAGATTTAGCAGCTTCTACATTAAAGGATCAGAGGGCTTGGAATATGATATTCCAGAGGGCAAAAGAACTGGAATTACAACCAAGAATCACCTACCCAGTAAAACTGAGTATAATCCTTCAGGGGAAAAATGAGAATTCAATGAAAGAGAGGACTTTCAGGTATTTTTGGGTGGGGGGAGGGGCAATGAGTGTTAAATGACTTGCCCAGAGTCACACAGCTAGTATGTTACAAGTGTTTGAGGTCAGATTTGAACTCAGGTCCTCCTGAATCCAGGGCCGGTACTTTATCCACTGTGCCACCTAGCTGTCCCCTCAGGCATTCTTGATGAAAAGACCTGAGCTGAATAGAAAATTTGACTTTCAAATGCAAGACTCTAGAGAAACATAAAAAGGTAAATAGGAAAAAAGAAATCATAAGGGATATTAAAAGGTTAAACTGTTTACATTCCTACATGGGAAGATGATACTTGTAACTCATAAGGTCTTTCTCATTATTAGGGCAGCTATATGGAGTATATTTAGACAAAGGGCACAGGTATGAGTTTAATGTAAAGGGATGATGTCTTTAAAAAAATAAAATTAAGGGGTGAGAGAGGAATGCATTGAGAGAAAGGGAAAGGGAGAGGTGGAATGGGGTAAAGTATCTCACATAAAAGAAGTAATTAAACTTATACAGTGGAAGGGAAGATGGGGGAGGTACTGGGGAGTGAGTGAACCTTACTCCCAGAATTGGCTTAAAGAGGCAATAACATACACACTCATTTAGATATGGTAATCTATCCTGCAGGAAAGTTGGAGGGGAAGGGGATAAAGGGAGGGTGTGATTGAAGGTAGAGCAGATTGGGGGAGGGGGCATTCAGAAACAAAACACTTTTGAGGAGGGACAGGGTGAAAAGATATATAAAATAGAGTAAAATTCATGGGGAGGGAATAGGATGGAGGGAAATAGCAATAGTAACTGTAAAAATTTTTTGAAGCAAGTTTGTCTGACAAAGGACTCATTTCTCAAACACATAGAGAACTGAATCAAATTTATTAATATAAAAGCCATTCCCCAATTCATAAGTGATCAAAAGATATGAAGAGTTTTCAGAAGAAATAATCAAAGCTATCTATAGCCACGTAAAAAAAATACTCTAAGTCAAAACAATTCTGGGATAGTACCTTATGCCTATTGAACCGGATAATAGGACAGCAGAAGAAAATGACAAATGTTGTAGAGGATATGAGAAAATGAGACATTAATGCACCATTGGTGGAGTTGTAAACTGATATAAACATTCTGTAGAGTAATTTGGAACTATGGCCAAAAGAGCATAAAACCATGCATGCTCTTTTTGACCTAGTAATACCACTACTAGGTTGCTATCCAAAAAGAGATAAAAAACAAAAAGTACCTATATGTACAAAAATATTTATGGCAGCCCTTTTCTGGTGCAAAGAATTTGAAATTGAAGAGTTGACCATCAATTGTGGAATGGTTGAACAAATTTTGGGATGAGATTATGATGGAACACTATTTTGCTGTAGGAAATGATAAGCAGGATGCTCTCAGAAAAACCTGAAAAGTCTTACATGAGCTGATGCAAAGTGAAGTGTACTGTATACAAAGTAACAGCAATATTGTAAGATGATCAACTTTGAATGACTTAGCTATTCTTAGAACATAATGATCCAAGACAACTCTAAAGGACTTATGAAAAATGTGATCCCTCTCCAGAGAAAGAACTGATGGTGTCTGAATGCAGATTGAAGCATAATTTTTTTAGTTTCTTTTTCTTGTTTTCTTTTTGTCTGTGTTTTTTCACAACCTGACTAATATGGAAATGTTTTGCATATTATATTGAATTGCTTGAGTTCTTGGGGGTGGGTTGGGGAGGGGACGAGGAAGAGAATTTGGAACACAGTTTTTAAAAAGGTCATTAAAAATTAAATGGTCATTAAATTAAATTGTCATTAAAATTGTTTTACATGTAATTGGGAAAAAATAAAATCCTAAATAAATGAAAAAAAGTATGGGTAGATGGAATTGGGAAAGAGGGGATGAGTTGAAAAAATTAAGATAGATGGAAAAGTAGAGAGGGGGGAACCAAGACAATAGAAACGAGTTAGAGAGCAGACATGGAGAAATTAGAAATATATAGGCAAAAGGAGAGAGGTAGAAATTGGTTGACCTGGGATTCCAGTAGAGATAGGATTGGGGGGAGGCAAGAAGCAAAAAGGAATAACTGAGAGACTTGAGACTTGAATGGTAGAAAAGTAGGGGCAGGAAGCCTCCCAGAAATAAAGATGTGCACCATGCATCCATAAGGTCACTCACATTCATATATATCTTGTCCCTCACTCCACTCACCCAATATCTTCCGGAGTCTATTCTGGTTCTTCTCTTTAAGAACTTGAAGTATGTTCCTGGACTCCTTGGTCCACCCAGACATCAAATTCCCACAGACAAAGCTGAAGAAGTCTGTGCAGGGCAGGGCGCTGGCATTTCCAGTGGTCAGATAACTTGCCACAAGCTCCAGACACACAGGGCTCTCACAGGGGCCTGCGGGTATAGTATGACTGACTACTGAAGAAGATCAAGAGGGATAGAGACTCCCTCCCCAGGGCCCTGGGGAAGAAGCTAGTACAAAATCCAAGGCTGCATGTAAGATTACAGAGGACACTAGATGAACTAGAAACAGGTGACTAATGGCTGGATTTGGGGGGCTAGGACTAGCTTAAAGGACTTAATAGAGTGATAGGGGTTAGGAATTCTTTGTAAGGAGAATGGATGAGAGATATATCAAGGCATTGCAATGGAAGTCAGGGGAACTGGGAGCAGATGTCTTCACAATAGTAAGGAAGAGGCTAGTGGGCTAGGGTAGGGTGGGAAGAAATCTGAAGGATTCGGAATCTTGCATACGGGGTCCACAGGTGTGGAAGGTGTAGAACAGGAGCACAGAAAAGACCAAGATCAAGCTGAGTAGCAGGATAATCATCAGCCCCCATCCCAGCAAGTTTCTTCGAGAACTCCCTTCTTCTCTGGATCCCTGTGGACAAAACCCAAAATTAAGAGACACCAACAGCAAATGGGAAATATACAAAGACAGACACAGACACAAAGTAGGGTAAGGAATAGTGCCAGGAGAGAGGAAAGAGACAGAAAGGAAGCAATAGTAAAGGTCTTTTGTATGTTGTAGGCACTTAGGAAATGGATATTGAATAGAACTACTGACCGGGGAGATGAATACAGAGATAGAAAAAAGAAGGTAGGGAAGTATTAGTGTCAGAACAACTTCATATGAATGGGATAACTTTCCCTACCATCGCCCTCACCAAAATCTATACTGCTTAAAACTTAAGTTGGGAAATGTAATTGAATACTAAAGAGAATAGGGCAGGGGTGGAGGGTGGGGGGTGGGGGTAGGGGTTGCTTTGTTCTGGGAGAAAGAATACCAGAATACAGAGAGAAAAGAGGATGGTGAATATTAAATTATTTAATTCAATCCTTTCATTTATAAATGAGGCAATTGAGGTTAAAAGAGATGAGGTTGTTTGCCCCAGTATCCTGACACTGATCCAATATTCTCATCACTATATCAAGTTGCTTTTATTTCTTCCCAACAACCCCATGGGACAGACAGGATTTGTTTAGGATTCCAACTCAGTTTAGGCCCAAACCTAGATGAACCCAAAGAGAGGAAAACTACCAATCTGTCTCTATTGTCTTGAGGAATCATAGAGGGACTGGAGAATGGTGAAATATGAAAACAGCAGGGCCTCTGAATTGAGGTAGAGTGCAAGGGAAAGAAAGGAAAAGGGAAGAGGAGGAGAAGCAAAAGGGAAAAAAACACAGAATAGTAAACTTTGGAAAAAAAGGTAGAGGGCAGTCCCTTACCTGCTGGGTCCAGACAGTGGCCATTCTGCTTCTAGTTTTTCCCAAAGTAGTGTTACCCTCTACTTCTTCTGGTCTCCACCCTCCCTGACTGGGTGTGGGAGGAGGGAGGAGCTGGTTTAGGAAATGGGGGAGAAAAACAGGGCTTCTCTTAGAACATGAGTTCTTTTCTCCTCACCACCCAGCTACCCTGGGCTCTCTGACAGTACTTTCCCACAGTGTTCCAGAATTTCCTCCATTAAACATTCTTGCATGCTATCCCTCTACTCATAATACCTAAATTAATTTTCCCTTTCCCGTGACCAACTATCTCCTGATTCCATCAGTGTCCTAGTTTAAGGACCTTCTTTCTTCTTTCAATGTCTTCAATTCCTTCTCTCCTGAGTCATGTCTCTGTCCCATGATGCTGAAATCCTGAATTGAATGTCTGGCCTTCTCCCTTTCCCCAAATGTCTTTTTCTCTGTCTCATACATAATCCCTATGTCTGGCTCTTTTTCTCCTATTCCTGTCTCTTTCTGTCCATTTTGCTGAGTTCGTGATCTGATATTGAGGAAACGATACCTTACAAAATCTCTTTCCCCTACAACTTGTGTTTCAAAAAAGGGAAAGCCCTTCCCTTCCCCCACCTCTGCTCCTAGACTCTCTGGAGGTCTGTTTATCTGTGGCCCTACTCATTTCTTATCTCAGGTTCCCAGGGAGAAGTGAAGAAAAGCTGCCCAAGAACTCTTGTCATTTAGACTGTTTTTCTTTCTTCCCTCCCCCCAGGCCTTCTCATTCTTAGTGGATCTTCCATCTCTTTTTTCTGTTCTATTCAATTTAGGCCTGTCAGGGTCTTCAGAAAGTTTGCATGAGTTTCAAGCTCTGTCACTCACTCTCCTATCCCTTGCTAAAAAAAGACTATTTAGGATAGGAGAGAAGTAAAGCCATGACTAGAAAGACTATTGAATTTGAAGTCACAGGACTTAAATCCAATTAGCTTGGCTATTTACTACTGGTATCACCTTGCACATGTCATTTCTCCTTTCTGGGCCTCAGCTTTTTTAACTCAAAATGGAGATAATTAAAATAGATGGTTTTTTTTTATCTGATTCAGCCAGATCTAAGTCCCATAACAATAAATCCTCAAATATTCACTGAACATACATTACACACTATCCAAACTTCAATTGCATCATGACATAGAGGTGACCATGGATTCTCAAAGACTCCAGCGGAGTCCTCCAAGCTCTGGAAAGTCCTCCCATAGTAGAAAAAGATAAAGGATAGAGGCATTTCTCCCCACCAAAGATTTAGCCTTTGCCTGCTTACTTGAACACAGAGCCAGGAAGACAAAAGAGAAAGCCAGAAACTCCCTCTGGTCAGTCAGTGCCTTTTGAATCCCCCTAACTTCTGACTCTGTGGCCAATCAAAAAGATTTGTCTTTATTATTTTGTCAGTATACCAGAATGGGTCAAGAATATGCATGCTCCAATGTCCACATGGGGATTACATCAGTCAAGTATGTGGTTAATACCCATAAGGACTGAGTTCATGGGCCAGCCTCCCAAAGTACATGTCTATCAGTCCCTTAGTCAGTAAGGGGGGTCAAACCAATCAGTCAATACGTAAAAAAATTAACTCAGGTTATTCACTGGAAGGCAAAATAATGAAGCTGAAATTTAAATACTTTGGCCACATGATGAGAAGATGAGACTCATTGGAAAAGACCTTGATGTTGAGAAAAATTGAAGGCAAAAGCAAAAGGGATTGGTAGAAGACGAGGTGGATAGATGGTGCCATGGAAGCAACGAACATGAACATGGACAGACTTCAAGATATGGTGGAGGATAGAAGGGCCTGATGTGCTATGGTCCATGGGGTCATGAAGAATTGGACACAACTGAATGACTCAACAACAACAACAATAACAAACAATATTCTTAACTCTAGCCTGGTACTCCTACTACAACAGCTAGTGCCTATTTAAAGCAGTTTGTAATTGTAAAACACTGTGTGCATGTCATCTCTGATGAGATCTCAAATTTATGTAGTATTTTAAGGTTTCTAAAGTGTCATCCTCTCAATAACTCTGTGAGGTAGGTAATAAATGTAGTGTTATGCCTATTTGGTAGATATGAAAGGTGAGGGTCAGGGAATTGCTGGTGGTTGTACCAAATGGCAGAATTATGACTTGAATGTAGGCTTCCTGCACCAACACTAGCTGCCTACCCAACAAATGAAGCATAAAGTCATTGGGAAGAGCACCAGTATATTGGAGGACCAGAGGGAACTCTTGTGTAGGAGATGACAAAAGCTGAGCTCTAAAGGAAAATGGGGATTGTAAGAAGCTGAAGTGAGAAGGGAGGATATTCTAGGTATGGGATTCATCCATTGCAAAAGCAAGGAAGATGGACATGTGAATGAAGAAAAAAAAAAGAATCCAGGCACAAAAATATGAAGGCATAAAAGAAAAAAAGCAAAAAGACCAAAAGAAAACTACAATTCTACAAAACCAGCAATGAAACAAGACCTTTTTTCAAGACAAAAAACAAGATAATAAACAAAATATATTAAAGGAAGAAATGAAATTGGCAAAAAAATGTTATGAGAGTAAAAAAAAATGAGTCTAAGTAATCTCAAGATTATAATGAAAATCATCTAAAAATATCCATGGGAAATAGAAAAAAATAAGATTTTTTTGAAAGATTATTTTCACTGGAAGACAGATTGTTGGGGGAAAAGAAATAGAAAAAAATGAGCTCATAAATTAGAGGAAGTGTTTTAAATGTATTATTATATTAGTCATCACAACAACAGTGAGGTAGGCAGTACAAGGATTACGACTCAAAGCCAGGCTATATGAATTTTACAGAGCAATCAACCAGTGTTTACTAAGAACCTACTATGTGCCAGGCGTTTGGCTAAACTCTGAGGATGCAAAAAAAATTAAAAAAAAAAAGGTCCTGATTTCAAGGAGCTCAGAATCTGATGAGGTAGACAATATGAAAACAGCTATATACAAACAAGATATCTTATTTGTGTGTGTATATATATATATATACATATATATGAATGATAAATTGTATATATATAATATATTATATACATATTGCATATATTGATAATTTTATATAAAGGACATATAGAATCATATATGTGTATATATAAATACACACACATATACATATATATACATACATATACACACACACACACACACACACACACACAATAAACTGAAGGTCATCCTTGAGCAAAGGCACTAAAATTAAGGAAGACCAGGAAAGTTTCTTATAGAAGATAAGACTTTAGCTAAGACTTGAAAGAAGTCAAGGAAGGTAGGAGGGAAAGATGCTGAGTCAGTTAAAACACTAAATCAGGAGATAACCAGTACCAATACCAAGGAACAGTAAGAAGGTCATTGCCCCTGGATCTCAAAGTACATGTTGGAGAACATGTGTAAGAAAGCAATGATATTTGACCCAGGAGGAAACAGGAAGACAACGGAGCTTATTGAATTGGGACAGTGGGGTAGCTAAGTGATGTGGTTAAATCTGTGCTTTAGGAAGATCAAATTGACAGCTGGGTGGAAGATGGATGAGTGGGTTGGGAGACCAACCAGAAGGCTATTGTGAAGTGATGAGGGCCTGCACTAGGGTAGTGTCAGTGTCAGAGGAGAACAGGGAGGATATAGCAGAGATAGCATTTCTATGAAAGTAGAAACAACAGGACTTCCCAACTGATCAATTATGGGGGTTGAGAGCAAGTGATGAGTCAAGGATGACCACTAGGTTTTGAGTGTGGGTGGAAGGGATGTTAACTCCCTCATTTTTACAGCTAAGGAAATTGAGGCCCCAGGAGGTCAAGTGGTTTATCCAAAGCCATAATGCTCAAACCAAGGTCTTCTGACTCCATACCCTGTACTCCTTTCACACTGCCTCCTTGTCCCTCATCTCTTATCCCTATTCAAAATGCTCTTTATTGACTATTGCACCAAGCCTAAACTTCTCCATCATTTCAGACCATCCAGAATTTTCCTCATAGCTGTGTATACAATATTATTTTCTTCATGTAATGCACACTAATCTTGCTGGTTTCCTAACAGTATACCCTATGGTGTCTAAAAGTGCATACATGGGTACTTTAATGGCTCATTGGACCACTGGTCTGATCTATCTGTGTGCTTCTTCAAGTGGTTCACATGGCAACATATTCCCTCCTTTCAATCCCTTACAACTCTTATCTGTGTCATTCTACAAAAGGTACATCCAATATGCTGGAGGTTTTTTTAATGGATCTCTTGATACTACCTCTATAACAAAGAAGCAATCAGTGCATCAGCCATTAAACACTTATTGAGCTAAGCACTGGGGGTACAAAGTAAACAAGACAGTCCCTGCTCTCAAGGAACTTACAGTCTTGTGGAGAAGAACATGTAAACAACTATGTGCAAACAAGCTGTAGACAAGATAAACTGGAACAGGAGAAATTGTACTAGTTATTGTGTTGTTTTCAGTTGTGTTTGACTCTTCATACCCCTTTTGGAGTTTTCTTGGCAAAGATACTGGAATGGTTTGTCATTTCCTTTTCCAGCTTATTTTATAGATATGGAAACTGAGGCAAACAGGGTTCAGTGACTTGCCCATGGGCACAGAGCTAGTAAGCATCTGAGGCCAGATTCTTCCAGACTCCGGGCCTGACACTCTATCCACTGTGCCATCTAGATGCCCTATAATTGTACTTGAGCTGAATTCTACAGGAAACAGGCATTCTAAGAGAAGGGGAAGAAAGGAGAACATTCCAGGAATGTTCTTGATGGGGACTGTGTTCCCCCTGAAGATCTTTGAGCAAAGTCCAGATAATCACTTATTATGGATGATTTAGAGGAAATTCTTTTTCAGGCATGGGTTGAACTAGATGGCAGCTAGTCACTTCCATATGTGAGATTTGGTAGTAATCTCAACAATACGATAAGACAGCAGAAGAAGCCTTCAATAGAAAAACAGAAAAAAATACTTAATGAAATATATGTTGTTGTTCAGTCACTAAGTTGTGACAAATAAGGTTTACTTCACAAATATGTTGGAGTTCTTTGCTGTTTTTTTTCTCTAATGGATTAAGGCAAATAGAGGTTAAGTGACTTGCCCAGGGCCACACAATTAGTGAGTGTCTGAGGCTGGATTTGGTGTCAGGTCTTCCTGACTCCAGGTCCAGCACTTTATCCACTAAGTCACCTAGCTGAGTTATTAGATCCATGCTAAGACCAATGGGTAAAGTTATAAGAGTCATATTTCAGATAAATATAAGGAAGAGTTTAATTTCTTCTCCTTTGGTTCTCTTTCATTCTATCTTATATTATACTTATAATCCTGGGCTTACTCCTCTCCCATAGTAACTGCTAGGGAGACTTGGTGGGCCAGGGAGTCTGTTTTAGTACTAGACAGACACTACCCACAATTCTTCATCTTCCTATAACTTTTGCTGATCTTGAGTGGAATTTTGAGAAAATGATGCAACAGGAATGCTGAAGAGATGCTAGTCTGAAAGAAGCGGAAGTTGTGGCTTCATTTTGGATTGTCTGAGCAAGATCCAAATAATGATGAGCGATAACTGCTTGGCTGACAGACTCAAAAGAAAACATTGAGATGAAGGTGCAAATAGTAATAAGTCAGAGTGTGGTTAAATACTAGATGAGACAGGTGCAAGTAGAATCAGGAAATTTTGGAGGATACAGTGTGATGTACACATATTGTCACAAGCAAGTTCCTTCCATGCCTTCATTCTTGGAGATAAGTAGCCAGCCACTACAAGATTAAACTAATTCCTATTGCTTACACTCCCATCTATATGGAGGTGGAGGAAAGAAGGAAAAGAATAGCCAATATTGAACCCTATTGTGTGGCAAAAAATGGGAAAATTATTCCCTCATTGCTTGCTTTCATCTTCTATATTATTCGAAGCTGTTATTAAAAATAGATTGCCATAAGCCTGAGCTTTTTAAAAATTGCTGAATGTGTAGGGTAAGGTAGAAGAAGGAGTAAGTAAGAGTTAAGTGGGGTGGAGTAGGGAGTGGTGGTGATGGAGAGGAGATTTTTAAAATTTCTTCTGCCAGCCAAGCTTGATAGGGTTGGAAAGCTGGGGAAGGTGATGAACTGAAAGAGTACCTTCCAGAATGAGCATGAGTCTTAACTATTCACTAGACTGAGAGCTAAAAAGTCAGTCTATGAAGGGGAAGTAGTCCATATCTTTTGTCTAAGGCCCCATTCCATGGCACACCATACACCTGATCTGATAGTATAGGGTCAGGAAAATGGAGTGACTGGATTCTTTGCCTTGACCATAACCGCCCTCACCCAAGTATTCCCCCAAGGAGGTAGATACTTGTTAATGTAAATGAGGTTTCCCTCCTAGTTAATTGCAAGCTTCTTGAAGGCAGGGACTTGTCACTTTTCATCATTTTATCCCCAGCACATATCCTCAGGGCCTTGCACATACTAGATTTTTAAACATTTTTTGAACTAAACTGACTTTCCTGTCCATCACTGAAATTTCTTCCTTTGTGAGGCAAAAGCTCCCTCTCACTGATAATGTTCAAGCAGAAATTGGATACAATTTGCAGAGAGTGACATTAGAAAGAACTGCCATATTGGGGGGGCGGCTAGGTGGCGCAGTGGATAATGCGTCGGCCCTGGATTCAGGAGTTCCTGAGTTCAAATCCGGCCTCAGACACTTGACACTTACTGGCTATGTGACCCTGGGCAAGTCACTTAACCCCCATTGCTCCGCAAAACAAAAACAAAAACAAAAACAAAATAGAAAGAACTGCCATATTGGATAGGAAGTTGGATTAATGAATTCCAAAGTCCTTTTTCAGCTCTATAAATCAATGATTCTAAGGCTGAATCCAGAGGAGGGAGACTCTGGGATGAGAACAGAGATGAAGATGCATATCAGCTAGCTCCCTATTTATTCAGAGCTAATAGCTTGCCTTTATTAGGATTTACAGTTTAGAAAGCATTCTACCTACCAAATCCAGTATTTAAAAAGATGTAATGATGCACAACTGGGAAGCATAGCTAGGGCATTTTAATAATAATGGGTATGTTTTCTTTGGCAGGGCAATTGGGGTTAAGTGACTTGCCCAGGATCACACAGCTAGTAAGTGTCAAGTGTCTGAGGCCAGATTTGAACTCAGGTTCTCCTGAATCCAGGTCCAGTGCTTTATCCATTGCTCCACCCAGCTACCCCAATAATAATGTTTTTATTAATATTTAACATTTAATAACAACTCACACATATGCAGCACATGGGGAATCACAACTCAGTCAGGACAAGTATCAGTTCCACTTCATAGATGAGGAAACCAAAGCTCTTAGAGGTTCAGTATGTTGATCATGATCACAAAGCTCATAAATGTCTGAGGCAAGATTCAATGCTAAAGGCATTACACTCTCTATTATGCCATATAGCCTCTCCATGTTTAGCAATGCATTTAAAGAAGTCTCTAATACTATCCATGGGGACAAGCTGGAAGGATGATTACTTAATGACAATGAAATTAGGTAGATTCAGGATTGATTGAATGATCACACCCTAAAGTAGTCATTAATGTGTCTGTGACAACTTAGAAAAAATTCTCAGAATGGTACACTGGAAAAAGAGGTGTAATTAGAGATGAAAGACTGTCGACATAGAGCTAAGAGGAACAGCAAACACACTGGATGATAGTCACAATAAAAAAAAAAATCTTCATAGGCTAGAAAGAGGAGCCAAATCTAATAAGATAAATTCAGCAAGGGCAAATTAGATTTCCTGTGTCCATGGGAGAAGGCTAGAGAAGAATGATAAAAAGAAAAAAAATCCTTGAGCTAAATAAGAAAAAGAAAGTCATGTAGATGATTTGGAGAGGACTGAAATAGTAAATTAGGTTAGAGGTTGAATTGGGAGAGGAAATAATTGGGAGAAATTAAGGAATAATTGAAGAGGAATCTCCATGCCTAGACACTGATCCAGATACTACTTCTAAGGTAGTTTTTTGTTTTGTTTTGTTTTGGGTTTTTTTGCTGGACAATGGGGGTTAAGTGACTTGCCCAGGGTCACATAGCTAGTATGTGTCAAGTGTCTGAGGCTGGATTTGAACTCAGGTACTCCTGACTCCAGGGCTGGTGCTTTATCCACTGCGCCACCTAGCTGCCCCCTTACTTCCAAGGTTTTAAGGGAATCTAGATAAAGTACAGACATAAAAGAATTGAGCAGGACTAAGGAGGACTAGGCAGTAGAACCTGAACAGACCTAAGGATAGGAGAAGATAATCAGCAAGACAAGCCAATTTAAGTAAGAACAAGTAGGACAATTGGAAGGTTAAGGAAATTGAGTGAAATGGTGGGTAGAGCAAAATCATGAGAAATAAGTTTGAAGAAGTTGTGGATCTAATTGTGGCTATGGAGATGTTAAGAAAAAAGGAAGTGACAGAGACAAGATGGCAGAGGAAAGGGAGTGACTCACCTGATCTCTCTCCAAGACCTCTCCAAATATCTTTAAATAATGCCATAAGACAATTCCTAGAGCATCAGAACCCACAAAAAGACAGGGTGAAATAATTTTCCAGTCACAGACAACTTAGAAGGTCAGCAGGAAATGTCTGTTGCACCCAGTAAGAGTGGAATGCAGTCCAGGGCAGGCCACTCCAATGCAGACCCAGCCCCAGCAAACTAGGAGCAGGCCTTGGGAGCCATTGAATCAGCAGCAGCAGCAACTGCTGCTGGAAATCAGCTCATGGGGGAAGGGGGTTGAACAACTTGCCAAAAGGAGATTATAGGGGTCTCATTGCTAGCACTGGGGCAGGACTCTGTTGCTTTGACCATATTCAGATCCAGGTTTCAGTCCTTGGTGACAGTGACAGGCCAGGGAGGAACACTAGCACACCAGAGCTTGCTGCAATAGTGGAGTGGGGACCCTCCTCACAGTTCCAGGGCAGAAAAGAAGTCTTGTGCTCCAGAAGAGTAGTAGACACACCCCTTCTTGGATCATACCATCTTGGAAGAACTGAAAACTTACAGGTCCCTAGGAGTTTATCTGAAAATAACAGCACAAAACCCCTGAATCTTGGGACAGTGCACCCTCCACCCTGGAAACAGAGCCCTACTTGAACAAAAAGTTAAAATTCAAGAAGTAGGCTGGGAAAATGAACAAAAAACAGAAAAAAATCCTGACCATATATAGTTATTATGGTGACAAGGAATATTAAAACATACACTAAGATAATGATAAGTCAAAAGTCTCCAAGAAAAATATGAATTGGTCTCAGATTATGGAAGGACTTTGGAAATAAAGAAAGGTAGAGGGGAAAATGAGAAGAGAAATGAGAGTGATACAAGAAAATCATGGAAAAAAGGAAACAGCTAGGTAAAGGAGACACAAAATAAAAACACTGAATACAGTAACACCTTAAAAACAGACTAGGCTAAATGGTAAAAGATGTATAAAAAGTCAATAAGGAAAAAATGGCTTGAAAACCCAAATTGGCTAAATAAAAAAAAGAGGTATGAAAGCTTATTGGGGAAAAAACTCCTTAAAATGACAATTGAACAAATGGAAGTTTTATGAAAAATCAAGAAGCAATAAAATAAAATGAAAAGAATGAAAAAAATAGAAGACAATATGAAATATTTCATTGGAAAAACAACCGACCTGGAAAATAGATCCAGGAGAGATCATTTGAAAATTATTGCACTACCCAAAAGACTTGATCAAAAAAGAGCCTAGACATCATCTTCCAAGAAACTGTTCAAAAAAATTGCCCTAATATTCTAGAATCAGAAAGTAAAATAGAAATTGAAAGAATCCACTGATCACCTCCTGAAAGAGATCCCAAAATGAAAACTCCCAGGAATATTATAGCCAAATTCCAGAGCTCCCAGGTCAAGGAGGAATATTGAAAACATCCAGAAAGAAACAATTCAAATACTGTTGAGCCACAGTCAAGATAACACAAGATTTAGTAGCTTCTACATTAAAAGATTAGAGGGTTTGTAATATTACATTCTGTAGGGCAAAGGAACTGGGGTTACAACCAAGAGTCACCTACTCAGCAAAAGTGAATATAATCCTTCGTGGGGAAAATGGACATTCAATGAAAGAGGATTTTCAGACATTCTTGATGAAAAGACCTGAGCTGAATAGAAAATTTGACTCTCAAATACCATACTCAAGAGAAATATAAAAAGGTAAACAGGAAAAGGAAATCATAGGGGCAGCTAGGTAGTGCAGTGGATAGAGCACTGGCCCTGGAGTCAGGAGTACCTGAGTTCAAATCCGGCCTCAGACACTTAACATTTACTAGCTGTGTAACCCTGGGCAAGTCACTTAACCCTAATTGCCTCACTAAAAATTTAAAAAAAAAGGAAATCATAAGGGATTTGAAAAAGTTAAGCTGTTTACATTCCTACATGGGAAGATGGCACTTTTTATTCATAAGAACTTTCTTATTATTAGGGCAGTTGGAGGGAGTATATATAGACAAAAGACTCAGGTGTTAGTTGAATATGAACAGATGATATCTGAAAAAAATAAAATTCAAGGGTGAGAGAGGAATGCATTGAGAGAAAGGGACAGGGAGAGGTGGAATGGGATACATGTTCTCACAAAGAAGAAGCGAAAAAAAGCTTATGCAGTAGAGGAGAAGATGGGGAAGGTGTTGGGGAGTGAATGACTCTTACTTTCATCAGAATTGGCTCAAAGAGGGAATAATATACATAATCAATTAGATATAAAAAACTATCTTACCCTATAGGAAAGTAAGCGAGGAAGGGGATAAGTGTGTGTGTGTGTGTGGGGGGGAGATGATAGAAGGAAGGGAAGACTGGGCGATGGGGTAGTCATAAGCAAAACACTTTTGGGAGGGACAGGGTGATAGGAGATACAAAATAGAATAAACAGTATGGGGAGGGAATAGGATGGAGGGAAATAGCAATAGTAACTGTGAAAACAATTTTGAAGCAAGTTTGTCTGATAAAGGCCTAATTTCTCAAACATATAGATAACTGAGTCAAATTTATTAAAATAAGAGCCATCCCCTAATTGATCAATGATAAAAAGATATGAACAGTTTTCAGATGAAATAATCAAAGCTATCTATAGCCATATGAAAAAAAATGCTCTAACTCACTATTGCTTGGAAAGACACAAATCAAAACAATTCTGGGGTACTATCTCATACCTATTGGGTTAGATAATAGGACAGCAGAGGAAAATGACACATATTGTAGGGGATATGAGGAAAATGAGACATCGCACTGTTGGTGGAGTTGTAAACTGGTTCAACCATTCTGTAGAGCAAATTGGAACTATGCCCAAAGGGCTATAGAACCATGCATACTATTTGACCTAGAAATACCACTGTTATGCCTGTATCTAAAAAGATATAAAAAATAAAAAGGAAAGGTACAAAAATATTTATAGCAGCTCTTTTCTGGTGGCAAAGAATTGGAAATTGAAGGGATGCCCATCAATTGGGAATGGCTGAACAAATTGTGGTATGTCATTATAATGCAATATTATTGTGCTATAAGAAATGATTAGGAGGAAGCATGCTCTCAGAAAAACCTGGAAAGACTTACGTGAACAGATGTAAAGTGAAATGTACTATGTACAGAGTAACAGAAAAACTGTAAGATGATCAGAATGACTTAGCTATTCTCAGCAAAATAATGATCCAAGATAACTCTTAAGGATTTATGATGAAAAATGCCATCCCCAGAGAAAGAACTCATTGTGTCTGAATACAGATTGAAGCACATTTTTTAACTTCATTCTTAAGTTTTTTGTCTTTTCTTCTACAACATGACTAATATTGGAAATGTTTTGTATATCTATACTTGTATGACATACTAAATTGCTTGCCTCCTCAAAGAGGGAGGAAGGGGGAGAATTTGGAATGCAACATTTTAAAAATGGATGTTAAAAATTGTTTTTACATGTAATTGGGAAAAAATGAAATGCCAAATATCAAAAGAAAAAGTAATTTAAAAGTGGTTGTTATTTTGAAAAGTGATAAACAAAAGTGATTAAGCAAAACATTTAACCAGGTACTTAGGGTTGAGATGTAAATACCCACAATTAGTTTTAAGGAGTAAGGCCTAAAAGCATAACCATTATGGAAAATAAGGGAAATTGTGCAGTGAGTTGCACTGTTATGTGATGTCTATAGTTCTATCCTTTCTGAGTGATTTATCTGTATTCCACATGTAGAGTTATCTTCCTCTTGGAAGGGGTTAAGGGACTTGAACAATACATCTCCACAGTCCAGAAGGTTAGAAAGAAGAAAGAGTAATGAGAGGAAGAGAAAAAAAAAAACTTTCATTGGTGGTGGTGGTGGTGATGGCATGGAATCTGAAGGAGAAGAGAGGAGACAACACTTTTCAGTATGACTAAGAATGGATAAAGGAAAGAAAAAGGATACATGTACAAGAAACAGCATTGCAGCTTCTCCTTAAGAAGAGAGAACTGGATACCAGTACTAAGGAGGAGGAAGATGATTGTTTTTCTAAAAATAATATTATAGAGCTGCAGAAGTTATCATGTGAGAGAAATCATCCAATAAGGGGGAGTGGAAGAAGAAAAGAGTAATAACTGTTGGTGATTCTCTGCTCAGGTTTACTTAGGAAGCTACTTGTTAACTTGATAATGAAAAGAGAATTGTCTATTGACTTCATAGGGCATGTATGTAAAACATATCAGAGAACTTCTCAATACTTATCAAAATGCATGAACAGCCATCCACTTCTGGTGATTCATGTGGGCATAAATGATACTTTCAGGAGGAACTAGCAAATTATTGACAATGATTACAAAGCCTTAGGCAAAAAATTGAAAGCCATGGGGAAACAGGCTGTGTTTTCATTGCTGTTGTCCATTGAAGTCATGGAATGTAGAAGAGAAAAATTAATTTGGGATGTGAACAGCTGGCTAAGAATGTGATGTATGAGAATGGGACTTGGATTTCTGGATCACAGCTTGCAATATTCGGATGACAGATTCCTGGCCAGAGATGGAATATGCCTAACAAAAACTGGAATGAATATATTTGCCAAGTGTCTTGCAAATCTAATAAAAATGCTTAACTTAAAATGAGGAAAAGATTGTCTCTTTCTATCCCCAAAGTCAGATACTGTGAAGAGTAGCCACAAAGAATAAAAATGAAGAATAGCAGGTAGGACACCCAGAAATTCACAGAGAATAAAATTCAAGAAAATTCAGTAGTAAAGCCTATGACCCTAGATGTCAATACAAAAATTTCCAAAAACTAGACAATAAATGAGGGGAAGTAGACTTAATCTAAGGAGGCAAATTTAAGCTCATAGATATATCCAATACTTTGTAGGATGAAATCCATGACTGAGCTGTGACTGGGTATATCTTATTCAAAAGAAACAAGTTAAGTAAAGCAGGGGAGAATATCATTGTATATTAAGAGGTATACTCATATAAGGAAATCCAAGAGCCTGAGGGGAAAAGAAGATGGAGAGAAATTGGGTGAAATTTGAGGGACAGAGACACAAAAATAATTTGTAATTGGAATGTGTTACAGATGACCTGAGACAGAAAGAAGAAATAGATGGAGTTTGGGAAGCAGATCACAAGTCAGACACAGAGCATGCTAAATTGTGTTAGGAGACTTCAATTATCTAGACATATACTGGAGCTCTCTCTCTCTCCACCAACTAATAACTTCTGGATTTTGCATTAGTGATAGTTTCATCTTTTAGACATAAAGGAACCCATGAGGGGAGATTCTGTTTTAAATGAGATTCTCACTAACAGGGAAGAACTGGTTGCTGGGGTGGAAATAATGGGAAACTTGGAGGGAAGTGATCACTTTATCCTCAAGATCCTGATAAAGGTGAGGCAAGCTGAAAATATTCCTACATTTTGGCAAAGCAGATTTCAAAGAAGTCAGAGGAAAGTTAAAAGTTAGGTAGGATTCTATAGAGTGAAATGCTTTGAGGGAAGGCAGTCCAGAAAGGATAGGAGACACTAAAAAAAAAAAGAAAAGAAAGAAAGAAAGAAAGAAAGAAAGAAAGAAAGAAAGAAAGAAAGAAAGAAAGAAAGAAAGAAAGAAAGAAAAAAAGAAAAAAAGAAAAAAAAAAGAAAAGAAATTCTGAAGACCAAAATGGAAATAATTCCAGTGAGGGGGAAAGTAGCATTTGTCCAAAGAGACTGATGTGAATAAATTATATTTAAATTTTAAAAAGAAATGTAGACAGTACTTCCAATTTACATGGCCAACAAGATGGGAGACTAGACTTTTTTTCTGTTCTCATGACTTATCAAACCTCTCCAAAATTGGAATTTTATGCAAGAGAGCATAGGGTGGTAGAGCTATCCATTAGAGACAAATTACCTATAATAATTTGTTAATTAGTTTTGTTATATTTTGAAGATGCATTTAAAAAAGAAAGGCAGAAGGGAACATTAAGGACAAATGGGAAAAAAGACAAGGGAACTTGTTAAAACAAATAAAGTTATGAAAGTAGAAGTATATGCAAACATGGAAGGAATGGGGGAGTAGGTATCACTTCAACACTATTTTTATCTAAACTGATCAAAAGAGGACAACACACACAATTTGGTACAGAAATTTGCTCATTTCAACAGGCTATTTAGACAGAAACAGGTATAGAGGAAATTAATCATATTTTTATTTTATTAAATATTTCCAAGTTACATTTCAATAAATTTTTTAAATAATTTTTAAAAAAGATTTGGGTTCCAAATTTTCTCCCTTCCTCCTGTTCCTTTCCTACCCCTTGACAAGGCAAGAAAAAAAATTTTAAATTGTACATGTGAAGTCACAAAAAATATATTTCTATATTAGCCATATTGCAAAAGAAGGCACACACAGAAATACAAAAGAAAAATAAAGTAACTTTAAAAAGAATGCTTCAGTCTGTACACAATGTTCATGAGTTCTCTTTCTGGAGGTGGGTAGCATTTTTTATTATGGGTCCTTTGGAATTATCTTGGATCATTGTCTTTATTGGAGTAGTTAAGTCTTTCACAGTTCATCATCATTATAATATTGCTATTACAGTGTACCATGTTCTCCTCTTTTTGCTCACTTTACTTTGTATCAGCTCATACATGACTTCCCAGGCTTTTCTGAAACCATTCTGCTCATCATTTCTTATAGCACCATAGTATCCCCTCACAATCATTATACCACAGCTTGTTCAGCCATTCCCCAATTGATGGGCATCCCTTTAATTTCTTATTCTTTGTTAACACAAAAAGGATTTCCATAATTTTTTTTTAACAAATAGGTCCTAGGAAAAGGAAAAATATAAAAATACATAAACATGAGAGGAGATTCAGGGAGAGATTAATCACAAGTGGAATAAAACTAGAACGTATAGAGGGGATAGTGAAGAGAAGGTTAAAAGAAGAAAAAAGAAAATTAGTAATTTAAAATCAATAGGAATAGAGGATTATGATTAAGATAAAGCATAAAAGAATTGAATGGAGAAAAACAAAAAGTTAACTATCATAACTGTTAATATGAATGAACTCATCTATGAGACAAAAGTTAGCAGAATGGATTAGAAAGCAAAATCTAACAATATACTACAAGAAGTACACTTGAAACATAAAGACTCACACAGTTAAAAAAAAAAAAGCTGGGAGAAGGTTGGTTCAAAGTCTATTATGCCTCAGCTGAACGCAAACAAAGCAAAGGTAGCAATTATAATTTCAGATAAAGAAACAGCAAAAACAGACAATTAAAAGAGATAAGATGGAGAACTACATTTTGCTGTAAGGTAACAGAAAATGAGTTTCAGTGCTCAACAAATATGCAATCAGCGACTTAGTTTCTAAATACTTGAAGAAACTAGATTACAAGGTCAAATACAAGATAACATTATAATCGGGAGACCTCAATTTACCCCTATCAGCCCTAGATAAATTTAACCAAAAATATATATGAGAGAAGTTAAAGATTTAAATGGAGTTTTTAAAAATTAGATATGATAGCTGTCTGGTGATTACTGAATGGAAATATAAAGGCACTGTAATGGGCTAAAATTCTATCTAGTCTGTCTACAATATCTGAGTGGTCGCCAATAAATTATAAGCTTTAGCAAGAGTTAAACTTTAAAGCATTTATTAAGGAGAATAAGAATTTGGTAAAGAGAGAGAGAAAGGGGCCTAGATTCAGGTATCTCAGGAAGCCCGCATTTCTGCTCCACTCTCCACAAGAGTCCTGACGAAAGAGAACGAGTGAGCCTTGCCCCTTCTTCCTCCCACAAGCCTCCTGTGAAACTGGGAACATCCCATCCACATGCACACACAGCTCCAAGCTAATTGGCTGGTAGCTTTGATAGACAGTACCCATGAGGAACGTCACTTCCTGATGCCAAGGAAAAGCTGCATGACTTGCCCTCAGATGCCTTCTCCTCATAGCAGAGCTTTCCTAGAGTAACTCTCCAGCAGGTGGCATCACTCCAATTATTATAGCACATAATATTTTTCAGCTGTACATGACATCTCTATACAAATCAATCATGTCTTAGGACTTAAAAACCTCACAAACAGATGAGATGATGCATGCCGAGTAGTTGCAAATAATAAACCTCAGAAACAAATGAAGAAAATCAGAAATATTATACCCTTATTATTACATATTACTGATCAATGGGCAATTACACTTACATTAAAGGGCCTCTGGAAAAGTTTTTAAAAAATCAACAAGAAATTAAATAACAATCTTAAAGAATTGCTGGGTCAAAGAACAAATCATAGAAGTTATTGGTAATTTCATTAAATATAATGGCAACAATGAGACTCCATGACATAATTTTGGGGATTCAAAGTAGTTCTTATGGGAATATTTATATCTTTAAGCCTTTTATTAGCCCCCCCCAAAAAAGATAAATAACAGAGCACCAATTAGGAATGCAACTAAAAAGACTAGAAAAACAACAAATTAGAAGGTCCACTTACACACCAATATAGAAATTTTGAAACATTAAAAAGAAATGTAAAATTTAAAAAAATAAAATTTAAAACCAAATGCCCAATAAAATAATAAATAACATTTGGACTTTAAAAATAATAAAAGAAATTATATTAGCTAATTTTATTTAAAAAGAAAAAAAAAGAAAAATCAAATTACCAGTATCGGAAATACAGTACCAAAACTTTTTGCCCAGCCATAAGCCAATAAAACCAACAATTTAAATGAAATAAATGAATATTTGCAAAAATAGAAAATACCTCAAATAACAAAACAAGAAAGAGATAAATTTTAAAAATTAATTTCAGAAGAAGAGACTGAATAAGCCATAAAAGAACTTCAGGGTGGGTGGAGATTTCAAGAGAAGATGGATTCAAAAGTGAATTCTAAGGGCAGCTAGGTGGTGCAGTAGATAGAGCACCATCCCTGGATTCAGGAGCATCTGAGTTCAAATCCGGCCTCAGACACTTAATACTTACTAGCTGTGTGACACTAGGCAAGTAACTTAACCCCAATCGCCTCATCAAAAAAACAAAACCAAAAAAAAAAGTGAATTCTAAAAAAAAACCTTTAAAGGATAATTATTAATAAATTTATATAAATTGCTTGCAAAAATAGCAAAAGAAATAGTCCCACTAGATTCTTAGACACAAATATGGTCTATTTATTCAATTTATTTATTCATGGGGAATCAAAACAGAAAAACTGAACTATAGATCAATGTCCCTAATGAACAAAGATGCAAAAATTTCCAATAAAATATCAGCAAAAAGGCTAAAACCATATATCACAAAGATTATACACTATGAGTAAGTTGAATTGTAGGGTTAGTTTAATGTTAGGAAAACCATAAACTTAATTAACTATATGACAGAATCAACAAAAATCATATGATTACATCAAGATGTAGGGTAAAGCTTTTGAGGTAATATAATACTGATTTCTCCTTAAAATATTAGAAAACATCGAAATAAATTGACCTTTGATCTTTCTTTATGATGATAAATATTGCATGTCTAATACCAAGAGCTACCATTATTTTTAACAGAGATAAGCTAGAATTTTTTCTAATAAAATCAGGGGTGAAACAAGAATCTCCAACATCACAACTTCTATTTAACATAGTACTAGAACTGCTGGATATGGCAATAATAAAAAGAAATTGAGGGAATAGTGATGAGTAAAGAAGAAACAAAATGATTAATTTTTGTATATGATAGTACACTTTTTGGGGGGGAGGGGGGGAGGCAATTGGGGTTAAGTGACTTGCCCAGGGTCACATAGCTAGTAAGTGTCAAGTGTCTGAGGCTGGATTTGAACTCAGGTCCTCCTGACTCCAGGGCCGGTGCTCTATCCACTGCGCCACCTAGCTGCCCCTATAGTACACTTTTAAAAACCCTGAAGAATTAACTTAAAAAATAATTAGGGGGCAGCTAGGTGGCGCAGTGAATAAAGCACAGCCCTGGATTCAGGAGGACCTGAGGTCAAATCCGGCCTCAGACATTTGACACTTACTAGCTATGTGACCCTAGGCAAATCACTTAACCCTCATTGCCTCCCCCCCCCCAAAATAACTGAAACAATAACTTCAGCAATCATGCAGAATATGAAATAAATCCTCATAAACCATTAGCATTTCTATTAAAATCACACAATATAACCAAGCAGGAAAATATAGAAAGAGAAATGATATTTAATATTACTAATATGTATGTATGTATATATATATATTATATATATATATATAGAGAGAGAGAGAGAGAGAGAGAGAGACCTAATTAATTGGGAAAATATTAACTTTTCATGTGTAGAAAGAGTCAATTTAATAAAAATGACAATACTACTAAAATTATTTTATTTAGTCAATGTCATAGTCATCAAACTACAAAAGCATTACTTTAGAGAAATAGAAAATATGATAATGAAATTTATATGGAAGGGAAAAAGTCAGGAATATCAACAGAAATGATAAAAAGAAATGAAGAGGGCCTAGTAAGGAATAGATAAAATCCAATTAGATATTTTGATTACATAAAATTAAAGTTTCTGCACAAACAAATCTTGGTAAGATTATTTTCTTCTTTTTTTTTTTGGTGGCGCAATGAAGGTTAAGTGACTTGCCCAGGGTCACACAACTAGTAAGTGTCAAGTGTCTGAGGCCAGGTTTGAACTCAGGTCCTCCTTAATCCAGGGCCAGTGCTTCATCCACTGAACCACCTAGCTGCCCCCACAAACAAACCTAATAAAGCTAATATTAAAGACCTCAGAGTCCCTAGGTCTGGGTTGTCCTTCCCTAATCACTGTAGCGCCATATTGGTCTCTACTACATTGGTTGCTGCTCACTCCTTGGGAATCCCAGAATCCTTACCCTAGGACTTTCTGATCCTGGGGATTTTTCAGGAAAGCCCTCTGCTCTTGCTGACATGGGAAACATATTATATATATTATGTCTCTGGCTATCTCTGGTATTTTTGGCACTCTTTTCCTGAGGGACCCTTGGGCTTCTGGGTAACTTTTTATGCAATTCTGGGTTTTAAGAAGTCATTTACCACAGTTTCTCACTGGGTTTCTAGATCTTTTTTGGTCTTTTTTATTTTTGGCAGGATAACTATGGTCATTGGGCCAAATCTGGCCTATTGCCTGTTTTTGTATGACACATGAGTTAAGAATGGTTCTTTCATTTTTTTTTAAATAGAGTTTTATTGTATTCAAAAATGTAAGGACCATTCCTTCTGGGCAGTACAAAACCAGGCTTTGACTTCCAGGGTATCATTTGCTAACTCCTAGGTTGGAGCAATTATGATGATTCTGTTAAGATAACACATTCTATAAGGAAAAATGTAAAGTTTTACACTTAAGTACAAAAAACAACACAACTTCACAAATAGAAGATGAGGGAGATCTGGTTAGAAAGGAGTTGTTTGGGGAGAGAAGGAAAGATTTATGGATTTTAGTAAACTGGAAACTCAATATGAATCAGTGTAATGTGAGGCTAATACAATCTTGAGCTGTTTTAAGAAGGACACAGCTTCAGGAATAGGGAGGTGATAGTTCTCAGACCTCAGATGCCCTCATCTGGAGTATTGTATTCAATTTTGCACAGTGGGTGGAAGAAGCAGAAAAATGGGCTTTGGTTCAATATAAATTTTAAAAAGTCATAACTGAATACTACCCACAAATAGAATGGGCTGCCCCAGGAGGCAGCGAGTCTTCAAGAAAAGAGATGACCACTTTGAGGGGTGTTTTGTAGAAGGAATTCTTGTTCAGGCATACACTGGATTTTTTTGATCTCTCTCTCAACACTAAGATTCTACATCATTCATCCTCATTAACCCTGTGAGGTAGTGAAGGTAGTATTACCTCTATCTTACAGACAGAGAAACTGGAATTTAAATGACTTTTCTAATATCAAAAAGCTGGTGAGCTCCTGAACTGGGGTTCAAGCTCAGAGGTACCAATTCTAGATTCAGGATTCTTCCCACTACACCATAGCTACTTCCTCTAGCCCACATATCTCTCCCCAGAAGTCTTAGGAGTTTTCTTTTGTGGCAATTGCCTTAGGGATTTAGCTCTCTCCTTATCTCCTTTCCCTGGCTTACACTGTAGTGAGTCATTACAGTAGCAGCATTATACTCTAGCCTCTTCTTGAGTGGAATGATAATTCATTCCTACAGGCAGCGGTGATATTATAAGTATAAATTAGGCAATCACAGGTCCATAAAGTAGATAACATCCCTTGCCTGAGAGATAGCCTCTGATCCACCCTCCCCCCTTTTATTAGAATACACCTCTCTAGACCTCCATTCCCTTGTTTAGTCCTGGTAAAGCTATTCCTAGAAATCTGAACACCTGGATCAAGGCATACAAAGCACCTGAGGCAAGTATCATAAACCATTACCTCAAATCAACTTAGAAACAAAATAGGTTGGAGGGGGGTCACCTAAAGGAGGAAAGCATCTTGTAACTTATCTTAGGTAATACACTTGCTAACTAGATGGTAAATTCAGTTGTTTTTATACTCTTAAAAGACATCCAAGTGTTGTCCTCACCCTCTAAATTTCAGTACCTCAGAAAGAAGCCCTAGTCTCTGAATTCAAGATCCTTTGGGATGACTAATCAAAGAATCTAGGTTCTTTTGAAATATTTTTTTCCTTTTCAAAATTCTATTATTTATTTATTTTTAAGCTTTTGTTTCAAAATTTTTTTTTGAGTTCTGAATTCTCTTTCAATCACCCATCTTTTGCCCATTGTGAAGGCAAGAAATGTGATGCCAATCATACATGTGAAATTATGCAAAATATTTTTCCATGTTAGCCATGAAGCAAAAAGCAATAAAAATAAAGTGAAAAAGCATGCTTCAATCTTCATTCAGAATCATCAGTTTTTCTTTAAAGGTAGATAGCATTTTTCATCATAAATCCTTAAGGATTTTCTTGGATCATTGTGTTGATCAGAATAATTGTCATTCACAGTTGATCATTATACAATACTGCTGTTACTATGTACAATGTTCTCTTGGTTATGTTCACTTCATTTTGCATCAGTTTATATGTCTTCCCAGGTTTTTCTGAAACCATCTTGGTCATCATTTCTTATAGTAAAATAGTATTCTATCACAATCAGCCTTTCTCCAATTGATGGACATTCCTGCTTCAATTTCCTGTTCTTGGCCACCACAAAAAGAACTATTATTAAAAAAATTGTGTACAGATAGGTCCCTTTCCTTTTTGTTTTTTTATTTCTTTTGAGATATAGACCTAGTAGTAGTATTGCTGGGTCAAAGAACGTACACATTTTATTTATTTTTTTTCCAAACTTTCCCAAACTGCTCTCCATAATGCTTGGATCAATTCACAACTGCACCAACAATATATTCATGTCCCAATTTTTCTGCATCCCCTCCAACATTTCTTATTTTCCTTTTCTGCCATATTAGCCAATCTGATAGTTGTGGAGTGGTGCCTCAGAGTTGTTTTAATTTGCATTTCTCGAATCAATAGTCATTTAGAGTCTTTTTTTTTTATATGACCATAGGTTGCTTTGATTTTCTCATCTGAAAACTGCCTGTTCATATCCTTTGACCATTTATCAGTTGGGGAATGAATGACTCACATTCTTATGAATCTGACTCAGTTATCTATACATTTGAGAAATGAAGCCTTTATCAGAGAAACCTCCCATAAAAATGTTTTTCCCAGTTTTCTGCTTTCCTTTTAATCTTGGCTATATTGGGTTTGGTTGTGAAAACCCTTTTTAATTTAATGTAATCAAAATTATACATTTTAGGGGGCAGCTAGGTGGTGCAGTGGATAAAGCACTGGCCCTGGATTCAGAAGGACCTGAGTTCAAATCTAGCCTCAGACACTTACTAGCTGGGTGACCCTGGGGAAGTCACTTAACCCTCCTTGCCCCATAAAAAAAGAAAAAAATTATATATATATATGTACATATATATTTATATATTCATATATACATGTCTGTGTGTGTGTATGTATACATTTTACATCTTTGTTCTTCATTATCTTTTGTTAGTTCCTAAGCTCTTCCCTTATCCATAGATCTGACAAGTAAAATGTTCCATGCTCCCCTAATTTTCTTATGATAATATCTCTTTATGTCTAAATTATAATATTTCTTTATGTCTAAATCATGTACCCAGTCAAATTGCTTTTCAGTTTTTCTAGAGATTTTTTCCAAATAGTTTGTTTTTATCCCAAAAGCTTGGATCTTTGGGTTTATCAAATACTAGATGACTATGGTATTTACTACCATGTATTGTGTACCCAATCTATTCCACTGACCCACCACTCTATTTCTTAGCTAGTACCAGATTGTTTTGATGATTACTGCTTTGTAATACAGTTCCAGATATGGTAATGTTAGGCTACCTTACTTTACATTTTTTTATTGATTCCCTTGACCTTTTGTTCTTTTGAATCAATTTTATCATTTTTATATCTCTATAAAATAATTTTTGATAGTTAATATGGTACTGAATAAGTAAATTAATTTAGGTGGAATTATCATTTTTATTATATTGGCTTGGTCTACCCATGAACAATTAATATTTTTCCAGTTGTTTAGATGTATCTTTATTTGCATGAAAAGTGTTTTGTAATTGTGTTCATACAGTTTCTGGGTTTCACATAGACTCCCAAGCATTTTATATTGTCTACAGTTATTTTAAATGAAATTTCTATTTCTGGCATTTGGTTTGGGCTCATTCCCTCATTTTTGAGGGGATCTTTTAGTCCAAACCAGCTTTAATTAAACTCTACTTTCAATACTTGAGTTTTTCTTTCAAGCCCATAACATGTGGATGCTTTTTATTATAATTGTTTTTCAGGCTTATAGCCATCTAGTCTGTCTTTCAAAGACAGAGGAATATTTCCCCTTGCTTATCTACAGTTTCTAGCTTCTGTCAGTGTATCAGATCTAAGACATAAATATAATTATTGTCAAGCTATCACAGCATCAGGCTCACAAAATCAGAGGTAATTCCCCAATAAATTTACTCATGGATTCAGGATGATAAGTAAGCTGTTTCTAAGCAGTATTTCCAGACCTGAGATATTAAACAAATGTCTTTTTTCTAGCTTTTAATTTCATGCATCTAGCATTTTGCTTTGCGCACATGGTAGACACTCAAGACATGTTTGGTGATTTGGATGAGAGAGTGATGCCTTTTTGGTAGTGGGGTCTAATTACTCGAAGTCCAGCAAATCATGGGGAGGATGGAAAAGAACACTAGAAGACAGGAACGATGTCTTCTCTTTCTTTATTATCTCCCTGCCAGATCTTGGGGGAGCATTCTGTTATGGATTCATCTTTTGAATTGCCCATTTCATTATACCTTCTATGTGAGACCCATTCTTTGTGAACTCCCTAGTATAGCAGAGAAAGTATGGGCGGTATCCATCTGTATCTAGGATTCCCAGTAATTATTGACTGTTTATCTTGTTAAATTCTAGGGTACCCTTACTCTGAGTTAGAGGTGGCAATTAGAATGTTAGTGGCAGTATAACATAGTAGAAAGTTTGCTAGAAATTGAGAAGACCAGGGTGCCATTTATTTTTTGTGGGGCAATAAGGGTTAAAAGTGACTTGCTGAAGGTCACACAGCTAGTAAGTGTCAAATGTCTGAGGTCAAATTTGAACTCAGGACCTCCTGAATCCAGGGCCGGTGCTTTATCCAATGTGCCACCTAGCTGCCCCCCAGGGTGCCATTTTCACCTCTGACTATTACTTTCTATGTGACCATGGGAACTTCACTGAGACCTCAGTTGCCTTCTCTGTAAGATGGCCTTAATAAATCCTACAATGGCTACTTCACAGGGTTGTTGACAAGTTCAAAACAGATCATGAATGGGAAGCTTTTTTGATAGAAAGTGCTATGTAAATATCAAAGTGTTTTTGGTTTTTGTTTGGGCTGATCCTCTGATTTTATAAGTGACTGGAGTCCCTAGTAAGAAAGTTCCCCTATCGATGCACATCAGTTACTGTTCTGCAACATACAGTCTTGGAGCGGTACCTTGGGGCACTGAGCCATTTAAGTGGCTTACACAGTCAGAGGTAAGACTCAAACATAGAGTTTTCATGATTCCATGGCTGGCTCTCTACTAGGCCATGCTACCAATTCAATTATTATTATTAGTCATTATTATTAATTGCTTATACTTTACTATCATGGCCACAAGCTTTTTCAGATAACCTGCTTCCTATTCTACAACTCCCTCTGCTGGAATCAACCCTTCATCATTCTTCATCACCCCTTTGTACCTCCTTATACTCACCACACACACACACTCTCAAATGCACACAAAAGGACACACAGCTAAGTCTATAACAGATTTCTCCCTTATTATTCTTTCAGATCTTCTCCCCTCCTGAAAGGAGCAAGTAGGTCAGAATGACTAAATGGAAGTAATGTGTAAGAAAACTGAACAGATGTAAAGTGACCAGTTTTTTTAATAGATTAAAATACCAAACAGAAGAGTTTGTATTTTATCCTAGAGGTGATTGCGAGCCCCTGGGGTTTATTAAGGAGAAGATGGGTAACAGGCCTTTGTTGTTGTTGTTGTTGTGGTTGAGTCATTTTTCAGTTGTCTCCACTTCTTCATGACCCTTTTGGGGGTTTTCTTGGCAAAGATACTAGAATGGTTTATTATTTCCTTCTTTGGATCATTTTACAAATGAGGAAACTGAGTCAAACAGGGTTAAGTGACTTGCCCAGGGTCACACAGCTAGTAAGTGTCTGAGGCCAGATTTGAACTCATGAAGGTGATTCTTCCTGACTCCAGGCCTGATACTCTATCCACTGCACTACCTTGCTGCCCGTAGGAAAATCACCTAAGCAATGGAATCTCAGATGATGGATTGGAAAGGTAGGAGATTATGCAGGGAGACCAATGAAGAAGCTGCTGCAATAGTCCACAGGAGAGGTAATGAGGGCTAAGGTGAAGAGTGGAGAGAAAATCACATATATGAGAGAGGTAGTGAAGATAGAAACAGATTTGGCCAATAGATAAGGTATATTGGGCAAATGAGAGTGTTGAATAAAAGATGATGTTGAAATTGTGAACCTGGGCAAATGAGAAGATGAGGGCACTCTGAACAGTAATAACTAACCTAGAAAAGGAGGAGGGTTTGGGGGAAAGATAACAGACTTGCTGAGTTTGAGGTATCTATAGGACATACAGTTTGAAATATCAAGTAGACAGATGGTGATTCAGGACAATAGCTCATGTGAGAAACTATGGCTGGATATAACGATCATTTGCCTAGGGATGGTAATTGAATCTATGGAATCTGATGACATCAACAAGCGAGGGTATAGAGGGAAATGAGAAGGTCTAGAACAGGGTTTAGTGGTACACTCACAGTTAATAACCATGACATAGATGAAGGTTTAGCAATAAACTGAGGCCTGGTTAGAGACGCAGGAGAAGACCCAAGAGAGAACAGTGTCATGAAAATTCAGGGAGGAGAGAATATATCAGAGGATAAGGTGGTTAATGGGATCTAATACTGCAAGGAGGCCATGAAGGATAAAGACTGATAAAATATTATTAGATTTGAAAATTAGATCATTGATAACTCTAGAGAAAGTAGCACCGTTTGAATGATGAGGTTAGTGGCCAAAATGCAATGGGTTTGGCAGATTGTGAGAGGAGAGGAAGTATAACCAGATATCTCAAGAATTTGGATGTTGAGGAGAATTTGGGGAATTTTTCAAGGAGGGGGGACATAGACCTCTCATGGTATAGTCAGGGAGGGACACAACTCCAGAGGAGGTGATGATGACTGGGGACACTTCTGTATTGGAGACCTTTCAATTTGGTCATGTCCCCTTAACATGTTAGGTCTAGCCTTACTCTTGTCAAGGTAACACTCCAGATTGTCCAGGACACATGGGGCTCACTACAATTCAGGTGGGCACTGAAGCATGCCATATCTCTTAGCTCAAGTAGCTTGGAAGATGGGGTTTGGGCATACAGGAGACAGGACTCTTGGGATAGCCTTGTGTTCAGGGTCTTCATGTGGACAACATTTACATGTGTTTGAGCTCATGGTCTTTTCTATCTTCACTCACTAGACAGGCCAATATTTGGGAAAGGTGTTTCCCATATGTTGGGATTGGTAGAAAGGGAACAGGGACAGATTTGGGAAATATAGGTGGAGAACATTCCATTAAATGTGTATATAAGAAAAAGACCCAGACAGGAGAAGTGATTTAAGTAGCAGAGCCAAGATTTGAATCCAGGTCCTCTGACTTCAAAACCAGTGCTTTTTACATTAAACAATGGGATTATGCAGCCAGGGGATACAGATTATTTCTCTCCCCTGAACCTCCCTTTTCCACTTCTTCCTTCATGTGTCTCAGCTCTTGTATCATCCACTACAGTCCAATCTTGTCCCCCTACACTGTAATTCTTCAGTTCTATATGAGTTTTTTGGGGTATGTGTGTGTGTGTGTGTGTGTGTGTGTGTGTGTGTGTGTAGGGGGGGTGTATGAATTGAGGTGGGGCCTAAGTGTATCAATATCTTCTCCCCAACCACTCCTGATTTTTATTTTATTAGTCAATAAACAATTAATAATTTTTTTCCGGTTGTTGTTTTCTTCAATCAATTGCATGCCTCTAAAATATTGTTTTGCTGTTTGCAAAACCTCCCTGTTCATTTCTCAAGTTAACATCTAGGCTACTCTCACAAACTATTTTAAAGAGAATGTAGATGTTCAGGGTAGTAATTATTGTGTTCAAGTATTGTCTTGAGTCCTCGCCTTACCCCCATCCTTTGAAGACTTTGGAATTGTTTTGGAATTAGTGTTATCTCCATAAACAAAATGTAAAAGTTCTCATTGTCACCTATAGATAAGATTTTTTTCCCTTATCATTGAGTAATTATAGCTAGCATTTATATAGCAATTTGGGGTTTGCAAAGTGCTTTACATATGTTAACTCACTTTATAATCCTCACAACATCCCTGTGAGGTAGGTCCTATTCTTGTACTCATTTTACAAATGAAACTGGGGCTGAGAAAGTGACTTACCCAGAGTCACACAGGTAAGTAAATGTCTCAGACAAGATTTGAACTTAGGTCTTTCTGACTCTGAAGTCCAACACTAGATGTACCACTGTACCATCTAGCTGCCTTCTTATAGATGGCAGCTGCTTTCCTTTCTAGATGGGTCCCTACACGAAGTATAGACATACCTATTAACACTACATTTAGGCATGATTGATTGAATCATGTCTAGTCAAGGATCTACTTGATCTGTAAAAGAGAGAGTAGAGACATCATGTGGTAGAGGTTCCACAGAGGAAGATTATAGCAGGGACATCCATAGTGGCAGGATGCAGTTCTTCCTTAGTAATATAAATGGATTATCAGACAAAGACTTAATGGTTAAATGAACTATTGTAAGTGACGTAAAATTGGTGTGATCTTATTTCTTTTTGCCCTTATTTCCACCATTTGGTTGTCATCACTGTAACAGCTATATATGGGGTGGGCCAAAAGTCATGATGTTTTAATAACTTTTTGAAAATTATTTTTTTCTTTATTTTTTGCCATTTATGAGATTTAATTTTTCACATATAATGTAAATTCATTTCCTATTTATACTTTATATGATGCTATGGTATTGAAAATTTAAAAAATAAAGAATTTATTAAATATTAAAACCGCTTTGTGACTTTTAGCCCACCTTGTGCTACAGAAGTTTGTGTTTTTGTTTATTTCATGAGTTGTGATGGCAAAAGGATCCATCAACTCATGGCTAACCTACTTTTGTGGAATATGTCTAATTTTGGTAGATTATTCCTTAGAAAACACTTTGAACCAAAATGGAAGCCTTTTCCCCAAAGAGAATCTTTCAGTCTAGACTGGGGGCATACCATGGTGTGAGAATTAATTGGGGCAAAATTGCATTATGGCTTCATTTTGTAATGCTCATGCATATGTGCTTTTACTGACACTAGGCTGATCCAGAATAGCTGACCTTGACCAGAAGAACTGGATTGAACTGGTTTCTCCACCTTTAATTAGTTCTCTAGCATATGAATTCTAGATTTCATAACATTCTCAGGTATTTTATTGCTCTTTTGTTATTTTTTTAATTCTGTGGTTTTTAATAAAAGATATTCCTCCAAGGAAATGTGAAAAGTTATAGTATGCATGTTTTAATAACTGTTACAAATATTAGAGTGGGCATTGATGTAGGGAAGTCAAATGTTTGAAGGGTAGTTAGTACTCTGGCCATATTCTCCCAGAACAAAGCCACCTACTTCTCACCCTCAGAGATCTAGGAGTACCTCTGAGTAGCAGTGGTGTCCTTCTCTAAAGCTATTGGTTTGATCCCCCATTTTTGTGTGTTCCTCCCACTGTTAGACTAATAATCTAGTACCATTTACCTAACAAATTAACATAACCTTATATAATTAACATAAATTAACTTTTTATATAGGCATGTTTAGTTTGGAGATACATTGGAGATATAGCTTAAGTTGTATGTCCAAAATTTTCCCCCAACACCTGGGAGATGGGTGTAAGTCTGTCCAAGGTAGTAACTTTGGTCTCTGGAGAGACAGTCTGAATACAATTTCTAGCATTACTTACATCAGTTTTGTTTCAAATTTAACATTGATGCTGGATGAATCCTTTTTTCATATATCACCAATAGTTCAGATCCCAAAATCCATTCTTTGATTATTTTTTACAGAGTTATAAGTATTTATTACATATTGTTATTGTACAATTCAAATTTCATTAGTTTATTTTGTTTCAATTATTTTGCACACCTGTGTATACCCTGGATGCAGTTTATGTTATAATCAGTCATTAGAGTAGGAGGCTTTGTGGGGGGTCAATTTTTCTATGCCAAGATTTGTTTTCTGTTTCCATAATCAAAATACTTGAGTTTAAAAATGTTGATTTTTGGATTTTTACCAAAATTAATATTAACAACTTATAATTCAATGATCCATTATCTAAATATGACAGTGAAGGGGGCAGTTAGGTGGTGGGCCAGATAAAGCACTGGCCCTGGATTCAGGAGGACCTGAGTTCTCAGACACTTGACACTAGCTGTGTGACCATGGGAAAATCATTTAACCCTCATTGCCCTGCTGAATGAATGAATGAATGAATAATGGATAGATAGATGAATAAATAAATGAGCGAGTTAATTAATTAATAAATAAATATGACAGTGGACATTCAGGTGTTAATAAATATATTAAGTTTTGTCATTCTTAAAAAAGTTACATTTGGGGCAGCTAGATGGCGAAGTGAATAGAGCACTGGCCTTGGAGTCAGGAGTACCTGAGTTCAAATCCGGCCTCAGACACTTATCACTTACTAGCTGTGTGACCCTGGGCAAGTCACTTAACTCCAATTGCCTCACTTAAAAAAAAAAAGAAAAAGAAAAAAAAAGTTACATTTTATGCTCTATTGTTTTTTGTGTTCTGTTTTTATTTTGTTTGTATTTTAGTAGCTAATATATTTGCATTATTAAGTTCTGCCTCCTGCCTCCCAACTTGCAAGATAGGTCCCATTGGGAAAGCTATCTCAGGTTCATGGTACTCTGTGGATGTTTATACCTTCCACTAATGTGTTAACCTCTGATAGTAAGAGGGAGAGACCTTCTATTATGGTTCAAAGTGAAAGAATGTATGTTTTCTAAGGAATAACCTATCTAAATATAGCAACCTTCAAAAGTGGGCTGAACATGAGGTGATGAATCCTTTTGCTGTAACAACTCATGAACTCTGAGTTAATAAAATTTGTTCAGAACAAAGGCATTTAATGAAATAGCAGAGTAAGAAAAGTAGCAACAAAACATTTTTCCCAATAAAACTGAGGTACACTCTCCCACAAATGCAAGCATCTGTGGGCAGATTCCTCATTCCTAGTGAAAAGTTGTAAATGGGCACTCATAGCAAACACACGTGGCCAGAGTATACATTTAAAATGACATCAACGCATGCTATCATTAGACTTAATAATATATGCTATATTTATACCGACCTGGAGTTCTGAGGTTGAGGTTGCAGAGTCTCATATAACTGCAATCTAGGAAATAGAGTTTGGGTTTTCTCTGAAAAATATCATCGTCAAAGGATCACTTGTGCCAAAAAGCTGATTCTTTACTTACCAAGAGATGTGAAGCATAGGCACAATATGCAAGACCCCCAGGATAAGGGAAAATGCAGATGTAACACACAGCTCCCTTTTCTGCCTTCACATGGGTTAGTGTATCAAATGAGAAACATGTATCTATATCAAGGAAATCTTTCCAAGACCCCAAACAATACAATAATGCTTTTCCTAGGCCCAAAGCTTTCCTAGGTCCAAATTTCTTTCAAAAAACAATCAGATCTTCCCAATGCTTTATAGTTGGGGCCAGCCTAATTACTACCAGAAGGAGACAGCATTTTTCTTGATGCTTAAAGCTCTCTGATCCAACCCCCCTCCCTCCACAATGGCCAATACAAGGCAGCCCAGCTGTGGCTTGCTCAGCTAATCATCCTAAGTGTAATGCTGACCAAGCTTGCTCTTACTAGTTCTGCAGCTATTCCTGGCCTTGGTGCTGACATATAGAACATAAAATATAGCCAGCTGTGCACATACTAGGCAAAATGTTCTTGAAAATAATATGCCAATGAGTTACAGATTACTGATAGCAAGCAACAGCAGCTCCTTTAGAGCTCTTTATCAAGGCTACTTTTATAAAGTCAGCCAGTCACTTGACTGTTGGCAATAATAAGTTGGATGTACAAGTTGGTGCCATTTCAAATACGATGACTTTGATATCATATTTAACATCCTAGAGAGTTAGCATGGGGTAATAGAGGGCTGGTCTTGGAGCCAGGGAAATCTAAACATACATACCTGTGACATATGCTGACAGATACAGTGCCATAACCGCTCAGTGATCTGGGTAACTCCCTCAGTTGTAGAGAAGATGCCGCTAACCTGCATCGATAGAGGAAATTTTCACACTTGGGAGTTCCCTATAGCAATGAACTCACAGGCCCAGTACTGTTCATTATTTCTTAGATGCATAATGCAACAATAAAATATGACCAAGATCCTTCACAAGAATCCTATTCTGCTTCATCATGGTGGAGGAGTAACCTTGGGCTCTCTAAAGCTATGCCAGAAGAAGACAAACCGTGGTAGCTCTTAAGAAGCTGGAATGCCTTTGAGGAAGAATCTGATCATGGAACTATTGTTCTTAGCCTCTTTAAATTCATAGAAGCTCATCATCAAAAGAATGGCCAACAGGTGAATTATTTTGAAAATAGCAGCTCATGAAACTAGATACTAATTGGCAGAAGGATTGCAATCTTCGCTGTCTGGAGCTTGAATCACACCAATGAAATAACAAAGCTTTTTTAGTAAGAAGTAGTGAAATTGAGGTAATTCTTTTTTTTGGGGGGGGGGGTGAGGCAATTGGGGTTAAGTGACTTGCCCAAGGTCACACAGCTAGTAAGTGTCGAGTGTCTGAGGCCAGATTTGAACATTTGAACTCAGGTCCTCCTGACTTCAGGGCTGGTGCTCTATCCACTATACCACCTAGCTGCCTCCAAAATTGAGATAATTCTTGAAAAAATGTTTTTGTTTGTTTGTTTATTTGTGGTGGCTAAGAATTGGAAATCAAAGGAATGCCCATCAATTGGGGAATGGCTAAACAAGCTGTGATATATGATTGTGATGGAATATTATTGTGTGGAATATTATTGTGGAGGGGAGAAGGGGTAAACATTGGAACTCAAAACTATAAATAAAAATGTTTATTACTTAAAAAATAAAGGATATGTTTTTTCATTATGTCAAAGGAATTTTGTAGCCCTTTGAACCTGGAATCTCAGGGAAAGTCCTCTTTTTATGCTAATCAGACCATTGCTCAATGTGGAGGTCCTTCTGCATCCTGGTAGTCCTTCTCTGGACACTTCCATTTATCATTATGCTGTCCAACATTTGTCATCCATGTGGCTTGAACAAGTAGAATATAATGAGACGATCACCTCCCTAATTAGAGACAACATGGAATAATGGATAATAGAGCACAGAATGTGGAGCCAGGAAATGTGGGGTTTGAATCTTGCCTCGGACACTTACTGGTTGCATGCCCCTAGGTAAACACCTAAAGCTTCACCTTAGTTTCCTCATCTGCAAGATGGGGATAATAATAGCACCCACCTTCTAGAATTGTTGAGAGGATTAAATGAGATAATATTTGTCAAGTATAGGGACAGACAGGACAGACAGACAGATAGATAGATGACAGATACTTGTATATATGTGTATATGTGTGCATATATATAAATGTTGACAACATTATTATTATTATTACTGTTATCATTATTGTTATTGTTGTTGTTATCCTTGGATCCTCTTTGGGTTCTGTTTCTGACTCTCCAGAATTCTTTCTCCACTGTTACCCAGTAGTTTTCTCACCTTAGAAAATCTTTCTGTTCTTGTATTACCTTCCTTTGATTGGTCGGTTTCTACAAGAACCTCCACATTGAGGAAATTGCTCAGGAAAGTCACTCCATTCCTCTTTGGGCTCTGCTTCTGACTCACTCTCTCAAGTTGGTACCTTCCCCATCCTACCCCGTCAGTTTCCTTTTATGTGTTGCCATCTGTCATTAGAATGTAAACTCCTTGAGGGCAGGAACTGTCCTTTTTTACGTGTATGTGTATTCCTAGAATTTAGCACCATGTATGTGACATAGGAAGGACTTGTTAAATACTTGTTAACTTGGCCACATTGCTCTTTAATTCATTCATTTTCTCTTGGTGCTACTATATCATTCTGTTGCCTCACATTGAGTTTATAGTACACTAAGACCTCCAGATCTTTTTCAGATGAAGTATTATCTGATCTCACCTAATCTGTTTTTTGAGACAAGATTTTCCAAGCCTGCGGCAGACTACAGTTTTTAGCCTTTCAAGACCTTTTCAGATCCTGACTGATTCTGTAAGCCAATGTCTTAGCTACTTTCTCCCTTCCCCCACCTACATTTATATCATTTAAAAGTCTGATGATTTTGTCATTGATGTCAATGTACAAGGGATTTGTTAAAATATGAAAGAGCCTAATAGGGCACCTCATTGAAGACTGGCTTCCAAGTTGACATTGAGCCATCAATGACTACTTTTGGGGTTCATTCTGGTCACATCTACCAAATTATTATCTAGCTGTAGCAACATCACCTTTCCCACTCCTGGGATACTTTCCAGAAGTAGAAGGCAACTACATGTCACAATGAATAAAGTACTGGGTCTAAAGACAGGATGTCAGAAAGACCTGAATTCAAATCTAGTTCAGATATTCCCTAGCTGTGTGACCCAGGGCAAGCGACTTAATCTCTATGTGTCTAAGTTTCCTCAACTGTGAAATAGGGATAATAATAGCACCTACCTTCTAGAGTTGTTGAGGATTAAATTAAATAATATTTGTAAAGTGCTTGTCCTTTGCTTCTGCGATTTCCTCACATAAGTTGAACTTCTTAACATATAATGCTACTTTCTTCCACTTTCCCCTTCTGATTGGGAATAAGAATGGGAAAAAGGAATACCACCACAGCAGAAATGGCAGGAGTCAAAGGATTAAATTTAGGAATGTAACGTTCATTAGATAAATCTCTCATCTTTTTCCCCTTGGATGGTGACAATGAAGAATAAACCTGGAACCCAATAGCAAATAAAATGGAATTTCTTACTCCATTTTTTTTACATTTGCAATAACAACAACAACAACAATAAATAAGGTATCTTTAAAAACACATCAGCAATATTCTAAAAGTCTACAACATGTGGATATTATGTTATGAAAGCGGATGGTTATCCTCTTGACACAGTCACTATGCTTCAGTGATAATAGAAATTAAAGGATTGACAAAAAAGGGATAGTTCATAGCAGTTATTTAACAGAATTATAAAAAAGTTTAAGAATTTGTTAGGACAATATTGAAGGGTGGCTTCTAAAAGTTAATAAACCACAGGAAAACTGGAGAGAACTGTAAAATGCATTGCTAGAAGCCTAGGATAAATGTGTTTGAGGGATTAAAGTACCAGGCATCTGGAAGATAATCACAGCATGAACATTAGCTGAATGAAGAGACTCTTAAATAGGAAAAGGAAGCTTTCAAAAATCAGAAAGTCAGCACAAGTGAGGACAACAGGGAAGCCACCAAAGTGTAGCAACTCAGATGTAAACTAAAACCATGATGGGTTAGAACAAAACAAAACAAAACAAAAAACCAACCAACCAAAAAAAAAAAAACAAACAAACAAACCTAGACTCAGAAGAACCTCTTGCAAGGGTCTTCAAAGACCTAAAAGGTAGTGATGAGGTTTTCATGGATCAAAAGGGAAAAGGCCATTTTTTAAAAATCATAGAGGGGGCAGCTAGGTGGTGCAGTGGATAAAGCACCAGCCCTGGATTCAGGAGTACCTGAGTTCAAATCTGGCCTCAGACACTTGACACTTACTAGCTGTGTGACCCTGGGCAAGTCACTTAACCCCCATTGCCCCGCAAAAAAATAAAAAAATTATAGAGACCACTAAGGATACTCATTTTTAATTAATGGGCTGGCCTGTGATAGTTTTGAGGGCCTGGCAGGGGCAGGGGGGAACAAGGGGATAGTCCAGGAAGAAGGAAGTCATTTTGGCAAGGCTTTGGTTGAAAAAGATCATATATCTTAAGCCAGCAGAGATGGATTGAGTTGATTAGGGTTATAGGTTTGAGGAAAATGTGAATAGAAGTGAACCTTTTCCATTCTTTGACTTCCATCCATCTATTCATTCATTCATTTATTCATCCATCCATTTACTCATCAATTTATTTATTCATTTATTCATATATTCATGAATTCATTTATTTGTCCATTTGTTTGCTTGTTTATTTGTCTATTCACTTTTGTTTATTTAGCCATCTATTTTTTTATTTACTTATTTATTTGCTTGTTCATTTATTTATTTATTTATTTGGTTATGGCTCTTTGCTCCTTTCAATTTGACTTCCTCACTTTTTTTTGCTTCAATAGTTTTTTTCCCCTCATGTAAGGCATACTTCCTCAACATATGTGTAACCCATAACCTCCCAAAAGAGTGGACCCATGAAGTACCAAGTTCATTTCTTAGAGGTTTCTCAATAATGTTCCTATTCATAGTAGCGGGACATTAAAAATTAGGTTAGTTTCTAGCTCTTGTTGTAGCAGTAAATTAATTAAGGGAGCCCTGACCAAATGAATCCTCTCATTACATTTGATGAAATCGTAGGGCATGGACCTTTGTCAGAAAGCTTTGCTAACAAAGTTGGTCATACACACCAGTTTTAAGTGATTTGTGCCTTGCTGGGATAACACATCTATTCCTGATAGGTCCCCATGATTCCCTGTGATAGGAGGGAAGGGATACTATTGAAAATGTTTTACCAAGAAGACAGACTCCAGTCAGATGATAAAGTTGTGTAAATAACTCCAGTCCTTCTCTTTTGTTGGTTTGGGTGTTGTTTGTTGTTTGTTGATGTTTGTTTTTTGTTTTGTTTTGTTTTCATGCCCATGCTTTCCTTCCATTGGATTTTTGAGAGGGGGGATATTTCCTCCTCTTTCCCATTCCCATTAACTATACATAATGTAGAAATGGGTAAATTTAGTGGCTATACATAAGTAGAAATGGGTAAATCTGCTTGCCTAGGTGAGCCTGAGAACCTGGTTTCCTTCTTCCCCGCCTTTCTATATCTGTCCCTCTCCACATATTTATAACCCATGATTCTTAAAAAAATGGAAATTTTTCAGAGTTTTTGATTTGGATATTTGGACATGAGTTAACCAGAGGGAAGAGAGCTTCTCTAATAAGAATGATATCAGCATCCTATCTTGAAGTAAAGGAATAAAGAAAGCCCATGCAATGCCCTGTCTGACCAGGAAGTCCTCACCTTCTGAATTATTCACTCAGCTTATCTGCTGGGGTAAATGAGAAATAGCAGTATGTTCATATAGCAGTCCCACAAAACACCTTTATCTTCTGAGGGAATATAATGAGAATAATGGGATATTTGTGGGTTTTTTTAAAAAAAATTATGTATGCTTTAACATACATCCGTGAGTCTTTTGAATTTTATGCAGTTGCTGTGAAGGAGGAAATAAATCAATACTGTATATTTATACTGTATGTCAAATACCTCCCCTTGAAGAGACCCTCTTACCCACATTTTGGGGAGAAATGAGACAGAAGCCATACCTAAGTTTTGTTTCAGAGATTTCTCAATTTCTCTCTTGTTTGCTGGGGATGGGATGGGGAAGGGGGAGAGAGAAGAAAGGTGTGTGTGTGGGGGAGAGACAGAGAGAGACACAGAGAGACGGAGAAGCATAATGAAAGTGAAAAAGAAAAACTGATCTTTCTCTTTGGGAAAAGACCCTATTGGGATTAATCTAAGTCTTGTATAAACCTGGAGCCAGAGATTTGGTTGGGGGGGGGAAGTATCCCCTGGGTCATGGGTCACATCATCTTCTTAATTCTTTTACAAATACCAAGCCAATAAAGCACGAATCAGAAAACAAGTTTATTACACAAAACAAAGAAAATAGAAAAGACTCATTTCTGACCCCATAGACCATCAAGAAAATTTTCCCCTATTTAGGGGCTCACCTCCAGGAGCTTCTATAGTAATTCTAAAGCTATATGATCACCCTAGTATTAAGGTCCTGCCAAACAGGAAAGAACTCAGGGCTAAAAGACAACCTCCCTCTTCCAGATCCTCACCATCCAGTGCCAATAAAGTTCAAGGTTCAGTTTTATTATTCCACATTGTTACTCTAGGTCTCTATTCCTCAGTTCTAGTTCTCATAGTTCCTGGCTTGAATCAAGAACTCCTCCATCCCTCCCTTACACTACTTCTAATTCATGTTCCTTGATGTGTCACTTTGGTGGAGGAATTCCCTGACACTGCCCAGCATTTGCTGACTCCCTCCTTCATCAGTGCCACATACTTCACAGAAAGTGTTCATGTTGAGGCAGCCAAGACAATATACATCTTGACTAGTTAACTCATGACCAGTTCTTTTTTTTTTTTTGATAGTATGATTAAAATTCACCCAATCCATAGTGAGTTCTTTTCTAGCCCCTCATTTTTATTCTCTTTGTTTTTCAAATGTGTTTCTTGTAAGCAAAAGATTGTAGGGGCTTTAATTTCTTGTCCAAATTCACTCTTTCCTTTTATTGTATTGTTTAAATAATTAACATTTAAAGTAATGAAACTTAGGTCTATCTTTTCCTTAATTTGTATCTTTGGTATTGTCTTTATTTTCTAAATTGGGATTTTTTCATTCCTCTTCCTCTTTTAAGTACTTTGTCCCGATAATATCTTTTGTTTAATCTACTTTAAAACAACACTATTCCCACAGGCTTGCTTTACTTCACCTTCAACATCCCTCAATTCTTTTTGCCATCATTTTCCCTAATTTGGGAGTTTTAATTAATTTATTGATCCCTTTTTTCTTTTATTCATTTATCTAATTCTTCCTCTTTTTTCCTATCTTTTTTCCTCTCAGTTAAGAAGTTAATAAATTTCTCTCCCCAACTTCTTTTTGTTTGTTTGTTTTTGTTTTCTTCACCTGTTTATCTTTTTTTCTAAAAAAGGATTTCTTCACTTTGTTCTATTCATTACTTCTTTTCCCTTTCTCTAAACTTTTATTCTTTGATTCTTGGGCTTTATACTTATTTACGCCTTCCTCAGGGAATTTCAGCTTCTAAAGTACCAATTTTGAGTTTCCTCTTCTAAACAATTTCTATCTTATTGCCTTGTAAATTTTGTTCCCTTGCCACCCCCACCCCTTTTTTGGGTGGCTCACTCTTAGAAGCATCAATTCTTATAGGAGGTAATGAAAATTGACCCATGTTAGACATGTAACTGTGTCCCTGATGATGTGATCCACTTCCACCTCACTGTCCCCTCTCAAGATCATTCTTTCCCCTTTACCATGAGGTCTATGATCTCTTACCCTTTTAGATGCCATTCTGCTCATCCCAGAAGTTCAGATTTCCCTTTTTCTGGGGCAGGATGTTGTCCATAGAATCACACCAGTCTTTCAGAAGTAGTGTCTCTGACTTCTAAATCTCTATAGATTTTATTCATTGTAAGGTGCCCATCCATCCTTACAGAATACATCTTTCTCCCCATGCGAGTGATCTTCAGTAAGATCCCTTCCCACCATTAAAATGAGATGGGACCCTATCTTTTCCCATTTCAATCCCTCCCTTGACTACATTCCCCATCCCATTTTCTAGTCACCCCTCTACTTTGTGAGACTATAGGAGATATTTTCCCTTCATTGTTTACTACTGACTTGATTAGTAAACATCACACATTCCCATCTGTCTTCTCCTTGCCCTCTCCCTTTTTATGCATTTAAGTCACACAAAACACAGTAATTCACCTGTAAGGGGTGGAGGTGAAATTGTTTAGTCCACAGTGTCTCAGGCCTCTTCTTCCACCATAACTTCTCTTGTTACTTTAAATTCTCCTTTCATCTTTATTTCTTTGTATACTTTTAGAAGGAAAAAGACATTTTTTGTTCCTTTTATTCCCCTGCCTCTCACTTCCTGACTCATTTCCTTTGATAGCAGCTCCCCTGGGAAGCTAGATCTCAAAGCTATCTCAGCATTCTTCCACATTAGACTTTTCATTATTCTCAGTCCACTGTCCCAAGTGACATCTGTCAGGGACAGAACTGGTCCCGATGATGCCAGTTTCCCTTCTCTTTCACACACATGCTGATGCCCTGCTCCAGTCCCCTGGCTGGGAGAAATGCTACCCCAGGCAGAATGTACTCAAACTTTTTATAGACTTCTTCCCCATCTGAACATAGGTAGGCACAATAGAAGCCTGCTGTTCCTTACCACAGAATGGGGAGAGTGGTTGGGGGGTGAGGACAGGGGAAGGATGTTTTAGCAGAGATTGCAGCAGTAACAGGAAAATAATGAGTGAATCCAGAAAAAGCCAGTGAGCCAGGTGATACATTGCCACATCATAGGTTCGGGGAGGTGGTGTCCTGAATGAATAGGTTAGAGACTAGTGTCTTTGCTATTAATTCATAAGATTGTTACTTTATTAGGCTTTTCAAACATCTTGGCCTGTGGACACAGTTATCTCTGATGAATAATTCTTCTTTGGGGGAGATTTGACGAGTAAAGACTAGAGGAAATGTCTAGTTCTTCCTATTTTCGGTTATGAAACTAGCTGTTAGGTGGGCCCAGTGGACAGAGTGCTGGGTCTAGAGTCAGGCAGACCTGAATTCAGATACTGACCAGTTGTATGACCTTGGGCAAGTCACACTGACCTCTCTTATCACTTTGCCTCGGTTTCTTCATCTGTAAAATGGAGATAATAATAGCATTTTACATACCAGGGATGTTCTCAGATTTTAATTGGAGAGGATTTAGCACAGTGCTTGGCACATAGTAATTACTATATATAAATGGTTGTTGATTATTATTAGCTATTACAATGCAACCTAGAGAATCTTCCTAGCTCTTTGAACTAGAACTCTATATCAGATAGCTCCTGGAAGAGCCCTGTCATAGTGTGGTGAAGACTCCTCTGAAGACCTCTTACCTTTCCCTTCTTAACTGACAATCCCAGTTTCCCAGAAATGTTGGGGAAACTACAATACCATTCACCTATCCACTTCTGGAGAGATGGAGAAAAAAGTTGCTGTGACAGCAAGGACCAAGTCTCCATTATACTTTTCTTAATAAAATTATATACTTTGTAATTAATTAAAAAATGAAATATGTCTGAACCCAGCATATACAGCAAAGTGGAGAGTTAACGGCCAGTGTGATTGGCATAGATGATTTAGCAGCTCTTGACCTGACAGGAGGCTCTTCTCATATCCTGTGACATGAATTTGGGATTACTATAGATTCAAGCTTGGGATAGTTGGTGCTTTTTTATTTGGGGTCCTGATACTGGCAGGAGCCTCTGGACTGCCTTCTGCTACAGCTGATGACCCCTCTCTGCCCCCACTTGCCATCTCATCTTCTATGCTTCATCCCTCTGTTTTGTTTACCTTGATCCTGTAACTGAGGCAAAGGCTCGCTTAAATGGAATTTAGATCTCTCTTTCCCCATAGGAGAAGACTGAGACCTACTAAGGCAAGTCTCCAGAGAACACAAAGGTCCGGTTCCTTGAGATTGAAATCCCCTTCTTCCCAAAAGGGAAGGAAAATGAGAAAGACGATGACTATAAAAATTAAAAGAAAGGTTTTATTAAACAGGGAAGAAAATCTAGCATGATCATGGGTGCTATTCAGCCAATTGCCAAAGAGGGCACCATGCAGTAGATTGCAAGGGTTTATATAGAATATAAACAGAGAAGTAAAGAAATTGGAGAAAAGGTGGGTTTAGAAAGTCCCACTCACAAAGGGAGGAGGGGGTGTGTGAGAAATTGCAGGGGTGGAGGATGTGGCCTTTGAAACACAATCAGAAGGCATTCTAGGTGATAAGCACTTGAATTCAAGGCTTGATTATGAAGGTTTCTTCAAAAAGAAAAGGATTGTTCCAAAGTTAGAGAATAGCTGAAGATAAAGTCCATATCCATGGTCACATTTCCTGCAGTCAGATAAGTCTTTGATTGATTTCAGGGTTACTGATTCCCTGTATTTCCAGCTGGGTTTATTCTCGGGCACACAAAGGACTGTTGGTGTGTTAGCCAATGAAGCCAGTCCTTATACATTTGTTCTGGTTACCTGTACGATTGTGTGTGGAGTGGGGAGGGGGGTTTGAGCAAGGTACCCATTTTCACAATCCCTTCAGCTTTAAATTTCTGGTGACTGAGGGGTAGGTCTCATTATCCCTGTATCTCTAAGTCATCAACCTTGTCTACAACACCTCTGCCTTGCTTCTACATTCTCATCATTTTTTAAAAAATTTCTTATTTGCTCCCCACTACTACACTACAGCAGTGAAAGAAGGGCCAAATAGCCTGAGAGGGGAAATATATTGTGTTCTTCTCATCAGTGTTATCCTATAACTCCTCCATAAAGGATCTACTTAAAAAGTCCGAGGTCTTTCTCTAGCTACTTTAAGGTTTTTGAGAATACAAGAGCAATACCTTCCTGCCCATAGGTTACTTCTCTCTCCTATTTTGTAGATGAGGGAAATGGAGAGAAGAAATGAACTGACCTTGTGGTATATGAATATAAGGGAATACTATTGTGCTATAAGAAATGATGAGCAGGCAGATTTCAGAAAAACCTGGAAAGACTCAAGTGGACTGATAATGAGTGAAGTGAGCAGAACAAGGAGAACATTGTACACAGTAACAGCAACATTGTGTAATGATCAGCTGTGATAGACTTGGCTCTTCTCAGGAGTGCAATGATGCAAGACAATTCCAAAGAACTCATGATAGAAAATGTTCTCCACATCCAGAAAAAAGAACTATGGATTCTGAATGTGGATTGAACCATACTGTTTCTACTTTTTGGTAAGTATTTTTTTCTTTTTTGATGCTTTTTGCTTGTGTTCTGATTCTTCTTTTACAACATGACTAATGTAGAAATATGTTTAATGTGATTGTACATATATAACCTATATCAGACTACTTTCTGTCTTGGGAAGGGGGGAAGGAAGGGAGGAAGGGAGGAAGGGAGAAAAATTTGGAACTAAAAATCTTATGAAAACAAATGTTGAAAATGATCTTTACATGTAACTGGGAAATAATAAAATACTTTTATGATTAAAAAAAAGAAATGAACTGACTTGCCCTCAGTTATGCAACTAGTACATAGCAGAGCCAAGACTTGTTCTCGGGTTTTATGATGCCAAATCCAATGCTCTTTCCACTATATCATACTTCTTAGCTCTACTGTGGGTCCTAGTCTGACTCCCTTTTTCAGCTTTTGGACCTTGAGGATAGTGTTACTAACTATATAGACAGATACCCTCAGGATCAGGTCAAAGGTCTTCCCTGAGAAACTCCCAAACACCAAATGATTTTCTTAGTCTTTTCTGATTCCCACATCCAGAAATATCCTGATCCACCTAAGTGTCCAGATTAAGCCATTTTCTCTGTGTCTCTGTTCTAACCCAAAACTGTTTTCTGGAAACTCAGTTCCCCTGTCACTTTGTTTTTAGCTCTTTCCATTATATATTTTGTGTTTGGTTTTGTTTTTTGTGAGGCAATGAGTTCAGTGACTTTCCCAAGGTCACACAGCTAGTAGGTGTCAAGGCCGAATTCGAACTCAGGTCCTCCTGAATCCAGGGCCAGTGTGCTTTATCCACTGTGCCACTTAGCTGCCTCCTCCCTGAGTTATTTCTTTCATGGAGAAGGGTTTTGTAGTGACCATGGAGTTAGACCTAAAATAAGAAATCAAAGAGAGTCATATAAACCCCAACCTTAGAAACCTACCTGTGTACTCATGAGCAAATCACTTAACCTCTCATAGTTTTAATTTCTTCATCTAAAAAAAAATTGGGACAACAATAATAACACCTATTTCTCAGGGCTGTTGTGAAGAGCAAAGGAGAGATGATTTATAAGGTGCTTTGTAAACCTTAATATGAGCAATTTGTAAGGGGCTAAAATTCTAGTTAGTCTGTCTAAAATATCTAATGAGTGGTCACCAATAAATTGTAAGCTTTAACAATAGTTTAGACTTTTAAGCATTTATTAAGGAGAATAAGAATTTGGTGAAGAGAGAGAGAAAGACCTAGATTCATCTATCTATCAAAGGGAGAACGCATTTCTAGCTCCACTCTCCACCAGTGTCCTAAGGAAAGAAAAAGTGAGAGAGCCAGCCTCGCCCCTTCTTCCTCCAACAAGCAAACATCACTTCCTGATGCCAAAGAAAAACCACATGTCTTGCCCTCAGGTGCTTCTCCTCATGGCGGAGCTTTCCTACAGTAAGTCTCCAGCAGGTGGTGTCATTCCAATCGTTACAAATTAAATAGAGCACTTACTAAATTAAAGTTTTTTTCTTTCTGTTTTTTTGTCCTTTTGCTTATATACTTCGCTTTTTCTTGATATCCTTGAACATGGATTGTCCATAATAGTATTCTTCTGCTTTTTGACATTTCAGACTTGTCATGAAATTAGCATGAATAGAAATCTATATTTTCATCTAACATTCACAATATAGCTCTGTCTACAGATGAAAAAACTCCTGTCCAGGTTATATGCACTTTGGGGAGGGACTCTACCTGTCACACCTTTATATGATATCTGTCACTAAATCTGGCCAACTTTTCCTTCACAAAGTCTTTCATAATTGTCTCTATTTCCAGTGCCATGAATTTAGGATTGGAAGGCCTTCATCATGCATGTCTATCTTATTGGAGGAACAATTTTTAAACTGGTCAAGTTTGAACTGCAAATACATAACAAAAAAAGGGTAGGGAGGGGAATTGTAGAGTGTTCCTTAATATAATAATAGCTATTATTTATAAAAGACATTAAGGTCCTTTACCTATAAAATTTCATTTTATTTTCATAATAACCCTATGACGTAGGTGTTATTATTACCACTTTACAAATCAGGAAATTGAGGCATGAGAGACATTAAGTGTCACATAGCTCATGTCTGAATGAGGCAGAATTTGAGATGAGGTTTTCCCAACTCTAAGTCCAACACTGTGTCCACTGAACCACTTAGTGGCCCAACTGTTAAACATTATTTTCCCCTGAAAATAAAAACAAATTAAGGGATTACAATTTTTGGTTGGATGACTAAAATATGTAAGGTAAAATAATCACCTTTTGCTAACTGGCTTTTACTCCCTTCAAATTCATTTTTAATAGTTTTATTTAAAAAAATAATTTGTTCAAAATGTAATCTTGAGGATTTTGAATAATTAAATCAAAATCATAAAGTTGACCCAAAAACCCTCATGAAATTAATGCAATTTTCACTTTGGTAGTTTTAAAAAATGAACTTTCACAAAACAATAACAACTCTTTTGCCATGATCCCTTTGGATCTCAAAGTCTTTTGTTTGTTTGTTTGTTTTTAAGGTTTTGTCAATTCCCTTTGTTTCTATGTGCCTATCATTTTGGGATATTCTCTCACTCTCTCAATGAGTTCCTTTCTTTGAAACAAAGAAAAAAAAACACCAACAAGGAAAATCAAATAGAGTCACAGTGTATTCAATATTTCACATCTATAACACCTCCACCCTTTTAGAAAAGTAATGAAGCCAAACATCTGTTTCCTACAGTTATTTCTAAGGACACTGTAGTAGGAAGATTTTTCTCATGAAGCCATTTATATTATTAGAGTAGATCACTATACTTTTTGGATAAGATAAATCTCAAGAAGCATTCCTACCTCCAGAAGGCACTGACATTGTCACTAGAGCAGCATTACTGAATCCTTTGCTTGTAGGCTTCCTTTTGTTGACTTCAGGTCTCGAAATAAGTGTCTAGCAATCAATTAACAAATAAGCATTTATTAAGTTTCTACTATATGCCAGGAATGGTAATAGGTGTTGGGGATATAAACATAAATGTGGATTTAGAACTGGAAAGGTCCTCAGAAACCATATGTTTCAATCTCCTAATTTTAGAGTAAAGGAACAAAGCCCCCCTTCCCAGGAACATCTGTTTTATTTACATTGGCACTAAAAAACAGATGGGATGGTGGTGGGAGCCTGGAATAGTTATGCAGTGTGCAATCTATGGATCAGCCACCAGATGGCACTCCAATCTAGAGATGGTCCAGTTCCCTCTGGCCTTAACTCCCATCAAATTACTTTTTGTTTTTTAAGTTTTAAAAAATAATTTAAATTGTAAATTTAATCTTGACCACTTTGAAAAATTAAAATCATACGATTTCCAAGATCCAATTTCACAAATAGAGATAAATATAGAAGATTTGAGATCTGATAGATCCTAAAAGACAAAGCACAAAGTAGACACTAGCAGTAGCCTCCAATCTCTTCCGTTTAAAAGGAGAAATATTTATTGAAAATATTCTTCAATGGGGGAATGGCTAAACAAGCTGTGGCATATGATTATGATGGAATATTATTGTGCTATAAGAAATGACAAGCAGAATCATTTCAGAAAGGCCCGGAAAGACCTATATGAACTGATGAATAATGAAGTGAGCAGAACCAGGAAAACATTATACACAGTGATAGCAATATTGTTCATTGAAGAACTGTGAATGACTTAATTATTCTCAGCAATACAATGATCCAAGACAATCCTAAATACTATCCACCTCCAAAGAAAGAACTGATATTAATGGAACAGACTGAAGCATGCTAATTTTACTTTCTTTCATTTTTTCTTTTATTCAAGATTTCTTATACAAAATAACTAACATAGTAATGTTTCACATAACTGTACATGTGTAACCTATATCTGATTGCTTACCACCTAAGGAAAGGGGAGGGGAGGAAAGCATAGAATTTGGAATTCAAAACTTTAAATAACAATGTTTATTGTTATTTTTAAAAATAAAATAAATAAAATGTTCTTAAGTGGGGAAAAATAGCATTGTTAAATGCTATAGGATAACTAAAGACCCTCTCCCTCTTAGGAAGTCTCCTTAAACATTAAACGTTCTTTCAGAAGTATAAAGGAGGTGGATCATGAGGAAGAAAGTATAAGCAACTCTTTCCAGAGTTTGGATTCCAGAAGGACTGATACCACTTTCTGAAACATCGGCATTGCTACAAAGAATTGTGACCAAATATTATGAGCGTCTTAAAATAGGAAAATACTTCTCCGTAATCCTTTTGCCTTGCCCCTATTTTAGATTCCTTGATTTTTTTCATTAAATGGCAGTCCCTATGTCTAGGAACATCATATCAGATCAAGAGATAAACTAACATTTTAAGGGAAGACATTCTGAACCCATGCAAACCTTTAGTTTTTAGAAGGCCCCAAAGAAAATAAAAACAGGAAACTCCTCTCTAGAAGAAACTGTTGATAGTACCATCACAGAAAATGAAACCAAGTAGATAGAGTAACATGGGGGGTGGTGGGGAAAGAGTTGTATTCATTGAGTTTGTATGTTTTGTTTAGAAAATGAGAAATACCTTAAATATTTTGCCTGATATTTGTATAATGGGCATCCTACTTCTTGCCTTCTTATTGTGTAGAAGGGAGGTAGAGGGGGAGGATTTGGAAATGAAAATGAAAATTTAAAATAAAATAAAGAAAATGGGTGCTACCAATGTATCTTGATATATTTATGCTTATTCCAGAAAGCATTCTTCCTTTCTTTGTTTTACTTTAACAATTATTTGTTCTTTTGTTGTTCAGTCATTTTTCAGTCATGTCTGACTCTCTGTGACCCCATTTGGGTTTTTTTGGCAAAGATATTGGAGTGGTTTGCCCTTTCTTTCTCCAACTCATTTTCTAGATGAGGAAATTGACTTGCCCATAGTCACACAGCTACTAAGTGTCTGAGGACAGATTTGAACTCAGGAAGATAAGTTTTCCTGACTTGAGGACCAGCATTTGTGGCACCATGGCGCCACCTGGCTGTCCCATTTTTCCTATGTCCCAAGATTCATTTTTCTTCAAATTCATCCTTTTCATTATATTCATGACTGCTATCTGAAGTCAGGTTCCTGTTGCCTCCTGACAAAACTGTTTATTTTAACAGCCTCCTAATTGGTTCCCCAACTTCCTGTGTCTCCTGTCCAGTGCTTTCCTTCCTGAAGATGCCAAAGTAAATTTTTCTGTCACAGGTCTGATGTTACTACAATGCTCAAAAATCTCCAGTGACTATTGCCTCAAAGACACAAATAGAAACTCCTCAGTCTAACACGTAGGGCCCTCTGCAATCTTCTTCCTACATACCTTCCCAAACTTATTTCATATCACTCCCCTTCTCATATTCTATGTTCCAGCCAAATTGGACCACTAATTTCCTTAAACTGTGCATATATTTACAATTATATTAGCATATCTTTCTATTGCCTCTGGGAACAAATAGGAGTTCCTCTATTTGGCATCTAAAGCCCTTCATATTCTAGCTGCAATCTATATTTCTTTCTTTCTTTTTTTCATAAAATATTTTAATTTAAAAAATTTACTTTACTTCCCACCTTCCCCAATTAAAAAAAGAAAATTAAAACCCTTTTAACAAATATGCACAGATAAGCAAAAAAATTCTACAATGTCCATGTTGAAAAAACATATGTCTTAATCTGCATTGTCACATCTCTTTCAGAAGATTGGCACCATTATTCCTCTGGAATCACAGTTGGTTATTGCACTCACTAGACTTTGTAAACATTTCAAAGTTGTTTGTTTTTAAATGTTGTTATTGTATAAATTGTTCATTTCATTCTGCATTAGTTCATACAAGTCTTCCCAGATTTTTCAGAAATTGCCCTTTTCACAATTTCTTGTTGCATAATAGTGTAAGGGCCTTTTTTAGTATAGGAAGAGTTAATTGGGTGGCTCGCCTTAATATTGGGGTAAGAAAAGAAACAGCCTCTTTCAAAAACACAAAACACAGGTTTATTAATGGTCACAAATTAGATTAATAGGACTAGAAACAATGTATAAATATCTGAGGTAAAAAGGCCCCAGGCACCGGAACCTGCCTCCAGCCCAGATAGCTCCAAAGAGCTAGGTTTGCCTCAAGGAAAACACAAAACTCACCACACCCGAAATCTGTAGCTCAAAGGAGAATTAGTTCTGTTGTCTCTTCAAACACCTGCAGCTCCTCTAAATGTCTACCTTCCCCATCTCCCTCAGAACCCCTTCTAACCGCCTCTTTAACTGTATCCAACTGAATCCAACTCCCCTACAGGAAGGGGAGGGGCAGTTCTTAGAGATGCTGAGTCTCCAATTGGCTCAGCACCTCCACATGGGCTGTCCCCATTATATTCTGGCCAGACCCACGTGGGCGTGGAGGAGCTATTAGAGGAATAGCTTAGTTACATAGTTTCAATAAATGTTTCCTGTGGTCAGAGTTCCACTTGCTTGTTCAATTATCTCCCAAAGTACACACCCATCTTCTCTTAGGCTTTTCAAGCTTACATTTTCTCAGTGTGACCATACTAAAGCAAAGACAGGGATATGAAAACCCCAAATCACAATTAATTCCCTACAATAGTATTCCATTATATTCATATACCATAATTTGTTTTGCCATTCCCTAATTGATGAGCACCTCCTTAGTTTCCAGTTCTTTGCAACTAGTATAAAAAGAGTCCAGCCCACTTTTCCAGATTTATTATGCATAATAAGGTATAGAAAAGTCTTGGTATCCTATCTCAGCCAGTATACACTGACAACATTGCTGATTCCAGGTATCTCCTGTGAAAGCTATGTCACTGGCCCCTAGGCCCAGCAGTGACATGTCATAGGACTGTCAAATATGGTTGTGGTAGTAAAGAGGGTAGCCCATAGCAAAGACTTTATATCCCAATGGAATGACTGATGAACCTTAGCCCCTGACCCCTCTGCTCCCTCTCTCTCATATACATACAAATCCCTAGAAAAGCTAAAGGAAGGGAGACAGTCTGGAGAGGGCACACTAGTGGGAGATGGTTGGCAAGTAATGGCAAGAGAACTCAAACGTGGTATCCAAGTGCCATTGAAAGCAAAAAGAGGCCAGAGGACCATGGCGTATGGGAACAACTGGGAGAAAGCATGCCCCCAAGATGGCAGTGTCCTGGACAAAACCCTGATTACCTAACCCTAGTTAGAGCTCTACCTTTTTCCCTCATCCCTCTCTCTGTTTACATTTTACTCTTTCTTCCAGTTTTATCGCCAATTTTCTTGTCCTCCATGAATAATTTTTCCTGAATAATTCCATCCACTTGAGCTTTACTGTCACTTTTGTTCAATAACACTTATTTTCTGTACGACACAATTATCTTGTAGAGTTTCAATACATATATTTGTCTTGTATAGTTTTCCAATTCGCATGCATATGTCTTATCTTTGATTGCTTCCTTCCCACAGTGAAACAGTAGCAGCCAAATAAATGCTTGCTCAGTCAAATCATTAGTCTGCCTTTCTAGACTGCACCAAAGGGTCCGGACTGGCATCATTTTCAAAATGAGGCAAAGAACAAAGGTATCACATTGGTCTAATAGTGATCTGAGTCGCTTCTGTGTGCTGGCCCTGCAGTTACTTTGATAGTCTTTGATCTCTGCTTTTGCTTTTAACTTCGTCAATGATCAGATCTGACATTACAGGTACTCGATGGTGTTGATAGTTTAATCTCTCTCTACTTTGTTGACTTGTGTCATTGAACAGGACTAAGCCTGAGACAAGAAGAGGTTGGTGAATTAGCATTTAGGACCTCAGCCTCTGACTGGGGATCCAAGGGTCCAAATCAAGTTTCAAGTAGGCAGTCAGGGATAAAAACTGGAAATCTGAGAGCAAATAGAGGGAAATCCAGGGAACATATTGATGCCAGAATCAACAGAAGTAGCTGGAACAACTCAAGAGGTTGTCATTAAATCAACAATGCTTATCCTACTTTAATTAAAGGTCAGAATAAGGTCTTTATGTATGGACATTCCAGAGTGCCTGCTAGGTGGCTCAGTGGGTAAAAATTCCTGGTTCTGCCATTTACCAATTGTGTAATCCTGGGCAGGTCCTGAACAAGAGGCTCAGCTGGAAGTCTTCAAGCCTTGAGTTCAAATCCAGCTACAGATATCCACAAGCTGTGTGATCCTAGGAAATTCACTTAACCTAAGTTTACTCACTCATAAAATGGTGATAAGAATAGCTCCCAGGGTTGTTAGGAGAGTCAGATAAGATAACCTATGAAAAGCCTATTTTAAATTTTATAACACTATATAAATGCTAGTTTTTATTAATATCATTATACATGAGGCAAGTTAGATATGGGGTTTCTCACCCAAGAAGTGACTTGTCCAAGATCATTCAGTTAGTTAGTGATACAACTAGTCCTTGAAACCAGGTCTCCTGACTCCTAGGTCCTTTGTCCTCTCACTCCCCACTGTAGCCAAGTTATTCTCCTTACCTCCTCTGTAAACCCTATACTGCCTCACTTGTGGATCGGCGACCTTCCTAACAGGAAAGATGAAAAAGCTCTGACTGAGGTGACCCTTTGCCTTAGTTGCCAAGACACTTCTTTGTTGGTGGCACTTCAAGACTCATTCATATTCTTTCCTCCTTGTTTGGCCTTGTTCCTTCAGTTCCTATAATTCTCCTGGTTCCTAACTGATTACCTGCTTTTTCCATCTCCTGCCTCGCTTTGCCCTTTCACCGACACGTATCTTCCTCACAATTGTGAAATAGTAGAAAGAGGACTGGACTTGGAGTCAGAGGACCTGGGTCCAAATTCTGGTTCTGCTGTTTACCAGTTGTATGATATCTCAGCTTCCTCTTCTATATAATGGTATATCTGCTGATATCTGGACTATCTCACAAATTTAGGAGGATCAAATGAAAACAAAATACGTAAAAGACTTTATACCCATCAAGCACACTTTGGACAGCAGCTACTATAATTTTGTCAATCTACCTGACTGTTCTGCTGTCTCCCAGGATCTCCACTCTGAGTAGATTCTCATTCTGGTTTATCTCCCTGATTCTAACTTAAGGCATTATTCTGACCCCTGATAATCAGCTTGTATTTCCAAAATGATAGCCTCAAGACCTTGGGCAGTGGTAGTTCAAATAATAATAAGCAACCACAGCTTGACAATACAGGTAACCAAGAACAGACATAAAGATCCAGTCACCACACGTTTCACCTAAACTTGGAATAACTACTTATATTTTAAATGTCATTTTAAATTACAAAATATTTAATCTAAATTAAATTGAACATACATATTTGAAATGTGTACTAAACATAAAGAAGTAATTTGACAGAGTTGACCTTAGAATAATAAAGATCTGAGTTCAAATACTATTTCTTTCATGTACTGTCTTTGTGATCCTGGGAATCACTCTGATCTCCAAGAAATTCTTTAAAATTCTAAGTTTAAGAGTAGGGGAGAACCTGCATTGGTAGAAGCACTTTGCTCACTGGAAATTCCCAATACCAATTATTATAGGTCTTATACCCCCAAAATATGTCCAAGGAATCCTATGAGGGAAATAGAACATATTTTACCCCAATTTAATAAAGGGAACAGCCAAGCTCAGAGAGATTAAGTGACTTGTCCCAAGTGCCCAAATACAGTACTAGTTCCATTTCCCCACACCATCTCTGGAAAGGTCAAGTCTGCACTGAAACAGGTTTTAGATTTAGAACTGGGGGAAAACCTCAGAAGTATCTATTCCAACCCTTTTATTTTACAGATGAGGAAACTTCAGGCCCTGAGAGGTTAAGTCATGTGCCCAAAGTTATACCAAGTAGTGAGTTACAGAGTTGTGTTTGAAATATAGCTACTCTAACTCCAAATCCAGTGACTTCCTTCCACCCCCACCCCAACTGCACCATGCTATTTCTTAAGGAACCAATATGAAATAAAAACATACCGGGGACAGCTAGGTGGCACAGTGGATAAAGCACTGACTCTGGATTCAGGAGGACCTAAGTTCAAATCCAGCCTCAGACACTTGGCACTTACTAGCTGTGTGACCCTGGGCAAATCACTTAACCCTCATTACCCCACATATGAAAGAAAGACATACAGTAACCTAATACACAAAGAAAAGCAGAAATAAAAGAAACAGACCCATAATGTGTTACTGCAAACAAATATTAACAATAGGTGATTAATGACATTTTTAATACAGAGTTTTATACATTTTGACTCTGTGGGGAGAGTTACTTGTTTGAAGACTTTTTTCCCCAGTGTTAATGTTTATGCCAATATCATGAGACCCTGCTCTGGAAACATCTATTTCTTTAAGAAATGACTCAGTCGCTTTACCCCATCCATGAGAACCTCTTTGACTTGATCATTCCTCAGAGTGAAGATGAAAGGGTTCAGCAATGGAGTCACCACTGATGTCATCAGGGAAATCATCTGCCCGAGTCGGCTTGGGCTTCACATAAAGAAATAGGCAAGTGGGGCAGCTAGGTGGCGCAGTGGATAGAGCACGGGCCCTGGAGTCAGGAGTACCTGGGTTCAAATCTGGCCTCAGACACTTAACACTTACTAGCTGTGTGACCCTGGGCAAGTCACTTAACCCTGGTTGCCTCACTAAAAAAAAAAAAAAGAAAGAAATAGGCAAGTGCCATAGCCTATCACCACCACAGTGAAGTGGGAGGCACAGGTGGAGAAGGCCTTCTTCCGACCAGAAGCAGAAGGAATCCTCAGGATGGTACAAATGATGTAGCTGTAGGAGATGATGATTGGGAGCAAAGTGCCAAAGAGAATGAAAGCTGCCATCAAGAAGAGGATGAACTGCTGAAATCTGTTGTCGCCACAAGTCTGAGCAGCTGACCTCTCACAGAAAAAATGGTTCACTACATTGGGCCCACAGAAGTAAAGTTGGTATGTTGCAACAATGGGCCAGATTTGGAACAGAAACCCAAATACCCAGCATGTGATGGCCATCCAGAGGCAGACATGGTGGCATTAACCATACAGTCTCATCATCTCATGATGAGACTGTATCTCAAGGGATGACAGATAGCCATGTATCGGTCTACAGCCATTGCTGCCAACAACACAAACTCTGAAGTTCCCACAGACAGCAAAGGGTAGAGTTGAGCAATACACGCACCAAAGAACATTGTTTGAATTTGAGTGGTCAGCAAACCCCCCAGCATAGTAGGCATAACAACGGACGTGATAAAAATCTCCATAGCAGAGAGGTTACTGAGGAATAAATACATGGGGAAGTGGAGATGATAGCTCATACACACCATAATAATGATAACTGAATTCCCAATTATTATCACCATATATGGGAGGAAGAATATGGAAAAGAGAATGTGGCGGAAATCTTGTGAGCCAGAAAAACCAAGAAGTTTCAATTCTAGAATTCCTGTGTTGTTCCCACTCATCCTACTGTCTGCCGCAAAGGTAGCTGGGAAATAAAGAAGGGTTAGCCTGTTTACTTTAGTGGAAAGACTAATGGAGTTGGAATCTAAAGACTAGGGTTTGAGTCCCACCTTTAATCCTCATTATACTGTTATATAAATGCTAGCTATTATAATAATTATTATTATCCTTTCTCTGGCTTTGGGTCCCTATATTATAGGACAGATCTGTTTTAGTGTCCCACTGATGAATGAAACATGACTATTACCCACACAACCAATGGTTTACCCAAACTTATACTGGTCACCTATGCCACCATTACTTACAAAATGAGTATTTATTCTGAAACTTTTCATTCTTCCCCCTCCTCTTGTTCCCATACACACCTACTACCACTTACCAAATCATCTTTATTCTTTCACAATGTACTTAACCTTTTTAATCCATTTCCATAATATGTGGATTACCAAAATAGCCTCCTAGGTAACCCACATTCTGTTTCTTTCTATTCAAGCTCTTCTATAAGCTACTGCCAAAATATTTTTCTTCTGAAGACATATTATCTTATCATTCTCTTAAAGGATGGTTCTTTTGATGACTTTTTTTTTGACATTTTTGGCTTTATTCTTCACTTAGGAACTACTTCAGTGCCTCACCATGGCATGGTCTAGATGTGACATTGGTTTCTTGAAGGATATCCCAATGGAACACAAGATCTGTTAGGTCCTAATAACCAGAAAAGACTTTTAGTATAGACTGTCTATTTCACTTTAAGGAGGACCAGCCTAAGGTATTATCAGAGAGGTAACTCATGGGAGACAAGGAAATGAAATATTTCTGTCTGAATTTCTTTGCCATTTTCCTCTTAATCCCTATAGATATTCAAAGTGTCAGTAATGTGAAAATTGTTCCTTCTAACTACTGTCTTATTCTTCGCCTAGTTACTTTACTCCCCTCCATGAACTCTATTCTGCCTGTTCCTCACTTAAGATGTTCTATCTCCCATCTCCATGCCTTTGCACTGGCTGTCCCTCATGCCTGGAATGCTAACCCTCTTCATCTCTACCGTTTAGTTTCCCTGGCTTCTTTCAAGACAACTCAAAAAGTACCTTCTTCCAGAGATTTTTTCACAGTCCCCTGACCCTACTCAAGCTGTTAGTGCCTTCCCATCTGTGATTATATAGATATGCACCTACTTATGTTTGCATATATAGAGATTTTATATAGAGAGAGCTACCAAATTATGTGTTTGTATTGATATCATGATACACACACATATGGATGTATGGATTTAGCTATTTACACATTGTCTTAGCCATTTGAATGTGAGATACTTGAGAGGACATAGACTGTTCTATCTTTCTAAAAAATATGTCCAGGGATCAGGATAATTCCTGGTATTTAGAAAGTGCTTAAAAGTGATTTTTGATTGCTTAATTTATTGATTGACTGATTGATTTTCTGATTGTCCTTTGTACAAACACATTTATAATTGCAAAGTCATAGTAGATTGTAGAGTTAATATCAGTCTAGTCTCCACCAAAGAGGAGTACATGTAGAATACACACAGCTATTATTTTGGTTTTTTTGGGTAGGCAATGGGGGTTAAGTGACTTGCCCAGGGTCACACAGCTAGTAAGTGTCAAGTGTCTGAGGCCAAATTTGAACTCAGGTCCTCCTGAATTCAGAGCCGGTGCTTTAACCACTGTGCCATCTAGCTGCCCCCACACAGCTATTATAATACATACCTGTGGCTACTTTGCTCTCCGTCCTCTCAACATTTACTGACCTTGATATAGGGGAAAAATATAGTTGTCATCTCACAGTAGGGACAATGGGAGACCCAGACTGGAAGAACATTGTCTCAGCCCAATTCAAAATCAGACCTAGGGCCTCACAACTTGATCCCAATTTCATACGGTGTCCCTCTTTCACAAAGGGGAGTTAGTGAAGAAAATACTTACTCATCACAGGACTCCAAATGGTCCAAGATTTTCTAGAAAACACTGAGTCTCAGTGAAGAGTGTATCCTGCTGGGTTAGTACCTCATCCAGGTCTCTAGGCTGGTTTGGGCACAGGTAATACTGTATGTTGCTATGACTGCTTTTCATGAAATTGGCTTCAGCAAAAAACTCAAGAAAAAAGTCCACTAATAGGGATGCTGGGGGCAACCCTCTTCTCTCCCTTACTCTGTCTCTATTTCTGTCTCCCCAAGAGGATTCCTGGCTAAGATGTGTTCTTAGTGAGCCCAGGGGCAAGAATCCCCCTCAGGACCCTGTCTGGGGAAAGCAGGAGAAACTTTCAATTCTTCCCACTTGTGGCCAATCAGTTCTTCTCACTTTGGAAAAGTTTTTGTTTTTGTTTTGTTTTGTTTTTAGTGGAGAAGCATGGCAGTGAATGACACAGGCAATTCAGGCCCAGATCTAGAAAGGGTAGCTATGTGGTACACCTCACAATGATCATTTGGCTCATCAATGCTGGAGAGTCCAAATTAGAACTAGGACACTGCAAAAAGGTTGGGGAACATAAAGACTCATAACTGGAAGTCTAATTAACAGATAGTTTGAACAATGCTAACTAGAATAGAAAATCAAGTCAGTTAATTATTAAAAGCTAGGTAATTCAAAATTCCCTTAGAATTTTTAGGTTTCTGAGGGTTGTATGGCAGTCTAATGATTTGGAGTGGTTAAATCTAAATACAAAGAAAGTACAAATTACAATTCATATGATTTAATTATACATATTCTATGTGGCTCCAAATAGCAGCATTAGGACCATAGGGTAGGAGATTTTGCAGGGAGAGAAATTTTGGCTAAGTATAAGAAAAATGTCCTATCAATCAGAGCTATTAGAAATGGAATCTTCTGCCTCCTTATATTGTGGGTTTTTTTGACAGTTGACTAACCACCCTTTAGGAATGTTGTATAGGATTTTGTGAATGGTTCTGAATGACTGAGCAAACAATAGAGTTGCTTCCCTGAAGATACTTCCATTGTAATTTTAAAAATTTTAATACTTTGTTTGTTTTCTACTTACACATAACTTTTTTTTTTGGTAGGGCAATGAGGGTTAAGTGACTTGCCCAGGGTTACACAGCTAGTAAGTGTCAAGTGCCTGAGGCCGGATTTGAACTCAGGTACTCCAGAATCCAGGGCTGGTGCTTTACCAGCCATCTAGCTGCCCCCACATAACATTTTATCTGTTTGTTTGGTTTTTTTTCACAATTTTGAGTTTCAAATTTTCTTCCACCCTCCCCGCCCTCACCTTCATTGAAAAGGAAAGCAATTTGATAAAAGTTATACTTGTGCAGTCATGAAAAACATATTTCCACATTAGTCATGTTGTAAAAGAAAAGCCAGATGAAAAAACAAACAAGAAAAATAAAGAAAAAACATTTTTAAGTATGTTTCAATCTGCATTCAGATTCCATCAACTCTTTTTTTAGAGATAGAATTTTTCATCATAGGTTTTCAGATCATGGATCGTTGTATCAGTGAGAATAGCTAAGTAATTCACAGATGACCATTGTATAGTATTGCTATTGCTGTGTACAATGTTCTCCTTATTCTGCTCACTTAAGTTTGCATAAATTCATGAAAATGTTTCAAGATTTTTCAGAAAGCATCCTGCTCATCATTTCTTATTCCATCAAAATCATATACCACAACTTGTTCAGCTATTCCCGAATTGATGGGCATCCCCTCAATTTCCAATTCTTTGCCACCACAAATAAAAAAGCTGCTATAAATACTTTTGTACATACACGTCCTTTTCCCTTCTTTTTATTTTTTTGTAAATACAGATGTAGTAGTAATATTTCTGGGTCAAAGGGTATGTACATCATCTGTCATTTTCCTTTTTTGTCATATTAGTCAATCAGATAGGTGAAATGTTACCTCAGAGTTGTTTTAATTTGCATTTATTAATCAATAGTGACAGAATTTTTTCATATGACTATAGATTTGATTTCTTCATGTTAAAACTGTGTGTTCATAGTCTTTGATAATTTATAAATTGAGAAATGACTTGTATTCTTATAAATTTGACTCAGTTCTCTATATATTTGAGAGATGAAGCCTTTATCAGAGAAACCTACTGTAAATTGCCCCCCCCCCAGTTTTCTGTTTTTCTTCCAATCTTGGCTGTATTGGTTTTGTTTGTGCTAAACTTTTTTAATTTAATGTAATCAAAATGATCTATTTCACATCCTATAATGCTCTGTATTTCTTGTTTGGTAACAAATTCTTTCCTTAGCCATTCCTTAGGAAAATTATTCTACACTCCCCTTATTTTTCTAGTATCACCCTTTATGTCTAAATAATGTACCCATTTTGATCTTATCTTGGTGTACGTTGTAAGATGCTGATCTATACCTAGTTTCCACCTAACTTTTGTCTAGTTTTCCCAGCAGTTTTTGTCAAATACTGAGTTCTTGTCCCAAAAGTTTGGATCTTGAGTTTATCAAACATGAGATTACTATTTTTTATTACTGTGTTTTGTGTAGAGCCCAGGCCTCTCTCCATATACTCTGCTCTTGATGGTACATAATATTTCAGCTTAGTAAACTTTTGTGGGTTTAAAGTATCAATATTGTGCCCTTCTCAACCAGTCTTGATGCTTTTTTATCGCCAAAGAACGAAGTCACTTTATGATCTCCTCAGTTTTCAGTCAATTTTGTAACTCAAAATTTATGATCTGCTCTTGAATATTTTTTGCAATAAACTATATGGTCACTTCTAATACTTATACCAGGGCATGTATAAATTGCTGTCATAAAAATCTTAAAGAGAGGAAAAACTTTGTGTATGAGATATGCAACCAAGCACTGTCTTTGGTCCTTATTACCATTCCACTGATAAGGACTTCGATTTGGCCTTAAAGTTATCATCATAGACAATTGTGAAAGTCATCATTGCCGCCCATAGATATGGATTTTATTCTGCCATCATAGATATTTGCTTTTACACAGTGTAATCATAGCCATTAACACCACAGCTGGCCTTTAAAAAAGAAAGCAGAGGCAGTGACAGGTTTATAGGACAGAGAACAGAAGAGCTACACATAGGACTCTGGTACCTGGGAAAGGGAGCAGGAAGCTTGTTCATCCGTGAAATGTTTTCAGACCTGGTTCAGGAAAGATTTCCTGGTCAGTGACTGCATGACTAAGTGTCCTATAAAATGGTATTTCTTGGGGGTCTCTGGATACAAGATAAAAACAAATAGAACTTGATTATTTGTCTCTCTGAGGAGAATCATTCCATTTAACTATATCTTTTTTTTTTCTTCTTTGCAGGGCAATGAGGGTTAAGTGACTTGCCCAGGGTCACCCAGCTAGTAAGTGTCAAGTGTCTAAGGCCAGATTTGAATTCAAGTCCTCCTGAATCCAGGGCTGGTGTTTATTCACTGAGCCACCTAGCTGCCCTCCAACTATATCTTTTTAAATACATATTTTCTGATTTCTTTTATAGTAAGAATGTCCATATTATTAATATGTAATAGGAAAGATTTTCATGGTAAAAATTAATGATTACTGATGGCCTAAAATCTGTGTGATTCTTAGCACATTATTTCCACCACTATCCTATCATCACTGCATAAGCCATTAAAAAAAAGAAAGCCAGTTCATATTTTTCTTTCTTTCATGAATTGTGGTAGCAAAAGGATTCATCACTTTGTGGGCATCATATTCTTGTCAAATCAGGCTATATTTAGGTAGGGTCTTGCTCAGAAAGAGACACATTCTATCACTTTGGACCATATTAGATGTCTTTTAACAAAGTAGAGCATTTCAAAGCTTGAGGTCTGATGGCATGCAGTGTTGTGAAAATTTACTAGGATAAGTAATTCTGATATGGTTTGTGCTACTCTGGACATTAGGCTGACTTGGAACATCTGATCTTGGTTGAATTGAACTGATTTTACCACCTTTAATTAGTTTTCTATACAATGAGTGTTGGATTGATTTCATTCTATTTACATGTGTGTGTGTCTCATTTCCCTTTTGTTGTTTTGAATTCTATGATTTTTAAGAATGGATATTCCTCCAAGAAAGCATGCAAAAGTTGTAGTTTTAAAGAGCACACCTCAATGACTGTTAGAAATATTTCAGTGGTTCTTAGTGTGGGTAAGTAAAATGTTTCAAATGTAGCTATCACTCTGGTCTCACTTTCTCAGAGCAAGAGCTCTCATGCTCAGGGTTCCCTGAGTGATAGTAGAGTGTCTTTCTATAGTGCTATTGGCTCAAGTCCCCTTTCTCGAATGTTTCTCCCACTTTAGCTTCCACTAACTAACATCTTAGTTGATTATCCAATCAACATAAATTAGCCTTTAAAAAATCTTATTTTTTTTTTTAATATACAACAGTAAAAACATTTCCCCAGGCACTTTGGTGGGTGGGTGGGGACTCTCTCCTTTAATCTGCCTTAGTCTCTGACTTAGACCTAATGAAGTTTCTACATAGCATAGGTCCAATAAAGTTCACTTTCAAATTCATCATTCTGGCTGAATGAGACCGTAACTCAGCTATCAGTGGGCTGGGTTTCAAAAGTCATTTTTACAGAGTTGTCTGTGCCAACATTTATTTTCCTTTTTTTTCCAGGGCAATGAGGGTTAAGTGACTTGCCCGGGGTCACATAGCTAGTAAGTGTCAAGTGTCTGAGGCTGGACTTGAACTCAGATCCTCCTGAATCCAGGGCTAGTGCTTTATCCACTGTACCACCTAGCTGTTCCCTTTCCATTTTCATAATCAAAATACAATTTAAATATTTTACTGTGTTTCTAAATTAATATCAACAACATACAATACAGATGAAAGAACTAAATATAACATAGTGATTCAATATTATAGGGAGTAATCTTTAGTGTTAGAGAGGGAGCAAGGTGGTACAGTGAATAGAGCCTGGAGTCAGAAGTCATCAGTTCAAATCTTGCTTAGCTGTGTGACTTTAGACAAGTCACAAAACTTCTGCTTGCCTCAGATTTTTCAGCTGTAAAATATGGATAATAATGGCCCCTTACTTCTCAAAATTGTTGTGAAGATCAAATGAGATAAAATTTGTTAAACATTTAGCATAGTGCCTCCTACATAATAGGTACTATCTAAATGCTAGCTATTGATGTTGTTGTTAAATATCTTCAAATTTTGAGTTCTTGAAAAAGCTAAAATTTGAACTTTTCTTGTTTTATGTTCTATTTTTATTTTTTTTAATTTTAATAATTAATATATTTGCATCATTCTGGTATCTCCCACCCTGACTTGCAGAACAGGTCCCACTGGGAAAGCTATCCCAGGTTCAAGGTACTCTGTGGGTCTGCATTTACTAAAAATAATAGTTCATAATTTTCCATTTATATGTTTACCTCTGATAGTTAGCTAGAAAATGCAATTAGCTCAGAATAAAAGTGTTTAATGGAATAGCATAGTTAAAAAGTAGCAATAAAAAGCATTTCCCTCTTCAAACCTGAGTCACTCTCTCATAAGAATACACATCCATAGGCATAAAGAAATGTAAAATGATGTATTCAGAGCAAACACTTGTGGCCAAAGTGTACTTTTAGAGTGCTATCCAGTCATACTATCATTAGACTGAACAATATTTGGAATACTTACATTTGGTTTGGTTTGGGTTTTTGTTGTTGTTGTTGTTGTTTGGTGAGGCAATTGGGGTTAAGTGACTTGCCCAGGGTCACACAACTAGTAAATGTTAAGTGTCTGAGGCCGGATTTGAACTCAGGTCCTCCTGAATCCAGGGCCACTGCTCTATCCACTGCACCACCTAGCTGACCCTGGAATACATACATTTATATGTAGTTCTGACATTGATATAATGGAATCCTATAAAACTGAAATATCAGAATTGTAGATTTGGTTGTCTCTAAATGTTCTCATTAGAAGTTCACTTTTTAAAAAAAATTCAGTCAAAGATCTTCCTTTGCTCCTTTCCATCTGCTTCTATTCCTTCCCCATTAAGAAAGTTTTTTTAAGTCCCCTGTTACAAACATGTATAGTAAAGGCAAAATAATTTTCCATATTAATCAAGTCCAAAAAAAAAATCTTAGTCTGAACCAGAGTTCAGTATATCATCATCATTCTCTCAGGAGGTGGATGAACTGTTTTATCATGAGTGCTCTGAAAATCAGGATTAATTATTGTATTGAACAGCATTCCTAAGACTTTTTAAAATAATATATTTTTTCAATTATAGGTAAAGACAAAATTTTAGTATTCATTTCTACAAGATTTTGAGTTCTAAATTTTTCTCCCTCACTCCCTTCCCTCCTCTCTTCCTCAAACTGTGAGCAATTTGACATAGGTTATATATGTGCGATCATGTAAAACATTTCCATATTACTCACAGTTGTAAAAGAAGAAACAGGCTAAAAGGAAAAAAAATACTCCCCAAAAAACCAAAGTAAGTAAAAATCTGCATTTAGAGTTCATTGGTTCTTTATCTGGATGTAGATAGCATTTATCATCATGAGTCCTTTGTAATTATCTTGGATCATCGCATTCATAATTGATAATCTGACAATGTTGCTGTTACTGTGTATAATGTTTTCCTGGTTCTGCTCATTTCATTTTGCATCAGTTCATACAAGTCTTTCCAGGTTTTTCTGAAATCTGTCTGCTCATCATTTCTTATTGTACAAATAGTATTCCATTATATTCATATGCCACAACTTGTTCAGCCATTCCCCAATTGAAGGGCATCCCCTCAATTTCCAATTATTTGCCACCACAAAAAGAACTGCTATAAATATTTTTGTACATGTGGTTGCTTTCCCTCTTTTTATGATCTTTTTGAGATATGGACCTAGTAGAGGTATTACTGGATCAAAGGGTATATGCACAGTCCCATAGCCCTTTAGGCATAATTCCAAATTGCTCTCCAGAATGGTTGGATCAGTTCACAACTCCACCATTAGAGTCTCAATCCCCCCCCCCATTCTCTCTAGCATTTATTGTTTTCCTTTTCTGTCATATTAGCCAATCTGGCAGGTATGAGGTAGTACCTTATAGTTGTTTTAATTTGTATTTCTCTATTCAAAAGTGATTTAGATGACTATAGATGGCTTTGACTTCATCTGAAAACTACTTATCCATATCCTTTGACTATTTGTCAATTAAGGGTTCCTATGACTTTCAAAGTTGATTGCCATTAGAATATTATTATAGCAATTGTTCCCTTGGATCTGCTCTTCACTTTGCAACAGTTCGTGCAAATCTTTACAAGTTTCTTAGAAACCACATCTTTTGTCATTTCTAACAGCAAAATAGTATTCCATCACATTTATATACCATAACTTGATCAGTCATTCCCCAATTAATGGATAAACCTTCCCATTCCAATTCTTTACCACCACAAAAAGAGATTACAAATATTTTAGTATCCATGTGTTCTTTTCTTCTTTCTTTGATCTCCTTGGTTATAGACTTATTCATTGTATCACTGGATCAAAGGCTTTGGGGGAGGGGTGGGACAGTTCCAAATTGCTTTCCTTAAAAGCTGGACCACTTCACAGCTCCACCAACAATATAATAATGCACTTGTTTTCCCACAGCCCCTCCAGAATTTGTAATTTCCTTTTTTGTCAATTTACCAATCTGATCAGGATGATGTAGAACCTTAGAGTGGTTTTAATTTGAATTTCTCTAAGCATTCATGATTTAGAGCATTTTTATATAGTTATTGAGAACTTAGATTTATTCCTCTGAAAACTCCCTATGTGTGTCCTTTGACGATTTATTAACTAATAAAAGTCTCTTTTTCTTTATAATTTTAATCAATTCCATATATATTTTGGAAATTAGAAATTTATAGAGAACTGCTGTGAATTTTTCCCCATTTTCCCAATTCTCTTCTAATTTTAGTTGCATTGATTTTGTTTGGGTAGAAACTTTTAACTTTTATTATGTAATAAGTCAACTATTATTTTTATTATGTGATCAACATTGTTCTTTAATATTTTAACATTAATTCTGAATCTTGGTGGCTCCATTGGCTCTTTTGTCCACTTCTGTCATCTGAATAACTCTTTGCTTAGCTCTAGCATTGAAAGACACTCCTTTCTGTGATGAACTATACCAGATGTATTGAACAAAGGCTAGTTTATCTGTAGCTCAACTGGAGTAGCTTCAGAAACCCTCTGAAACACAGATTTCTCTATGATTCTTTGTATCTTTTGTTGGCTCATGAACTCTTCACCTACTCATAAATCTAACAGACAATTTCCTCCTCCAATTTTTAAAATAATATCCTCCTTCATGTCAAAGTCACATACCCATTTAAAACTTATCTTGATATATGGTTTGAGATGTTGGTCTATACCTACTTTCTGCCACTGTTTTCCAGTTTTCCTGAGAGTTGTTGTCAAACAGTAATTTCTTGCAACCAATTGCTAGGATTTGGGGGTTTATCAGACACTAGAGTACTCACAGAGTCATTTGTACAAAAAGACTGATTTTCACTTAACAGAAAACTATAAAGTACAGTCATAACATTCAAGACTCTCAAGATGCGGGAAAATGACTGCCTTCATGTAGATTGGTATACAAAGTAAGGAACATACAAATATAGCTATACCTGGGAAGACTTCTCAGGAGATAAAACTATACAAAAAGACTCTTCCTGTGCTCAGAGCTTTGCTGGGTCTGAATCTCCCTTAAAAAATGCCAAAAGTTTCACAGTTGTGGCTAGTCAAATTACGACTGGCAGCAGACAGCATTCTTTCTAATGCTTAAACCTCATGCTATCCATTGTGACAAACCCCCATTCATAATGGCAACACAAAGCAGTCCAGCTGTGCCTTGCTCAGCTAATTATCTTAAATGTAATGCTAACCAAGCTTGCTACTACCAGTTCTGCTGCTATTGCCAGCTTTGGTGTTGACATGTAGAACATAAAATATAATCAGCTGTATACTTATCATGCAAGATATACTTAAAAATAATATATAAATAGGTCACCAATTACTGATAACAAGCAGTAGCAGTCTATCATCTGTTTCAAGGTTATATTTATGAATCATTTGACTATTTGGAATAATAAATTATATGCAAAAGTTAATGTCATTTCAAATATGATGATGGTATCATAGTCTATTCAACATTTTAGTCTACATAGAGTAGTAGAGAGCCAGTCTTGTAGGCAGGAAGACCTGAATGCACATATGTTTAATATATACAGTCTGTATAACCCTAAGTAAGTCACTTAAGCTCTCAATGATCTAGGGAACTCCCTAGGATTATAGTTGCTGAGAAGATGCCATTGACTCGCACTGGTAGAGGAAGTTTCCATACCTCAGAATTCCCTATAGCAATGAACTAATAGGTCCAGTACTGCTTATTGTTACTTTGATGCATAATGAAATAATATTTTAAAACAATAAGATCCTTCACAAAAGTTCTGTTCTGCTAGGGAAGTCACCATAGCTTTTTAAAGCTATGCCAGAAAAAAGACAAATACTGGTAGCTCTTATGAAGGTGGAAAGGATGGACCTGGTGATGAGGCTTTTGTGCTTAATCTCACTAAATTCAGAGAAATTAATCACCAGAAGGTTGGCCAGCAAGTAAATTATTTTAATGACAGCAGTTCATGAAACTATATATATATATATATTGGGGGGGGGGCAATGAGGGTTAAGTGACTTGCCCAAGGTCACACAGCTAGTAAGTGTCGAGTGTCTAAGGCCAGATTTGAACTTAGGTCCTCCTGAATCCAGGGCTGGTGCTTTATCCACTGCACCACCTAGCTGCCCCCATGAAACAATATATTAAGACATAAAGGGATTGTAATCTTTATTGACTAGGGGACATCCACACTAATACAAACACATCTGTTTTCATAAGAAGTGGTAATAGAAATGACATTTCTTGAAAGGGATTTTTTTTTTGTTGGGGGGCAGGGGGCAAAGAGGATTAAGTGACTTGCCCAGGGTCACACAGCTAGTAAGTGTCAAGTGTCTGAGGCTGGATTTGAAATCAGGTCCTCCTGAATCTAGGGCTGGTGCTTTATCTACTGTGCCACCTAGCTGCCTCCCTTTTAAATAACAAAGGGAACTTATGGGTCTTTCACACCCAGGACCTCATGGGAAATGTTTCCTTTTCATTATGGTAATCTTACCTGCTGTTCAATACCATTAGGTTTGGGATCCCTCATTCTCTTTGTCCCTTTTATGTTGATCTTAATGTTCTTTGATTCCTATTTGTCATGGTTACTCTCTTTTCTGTGAGACAGACAACTGGTAAGTATCTGAAGCAGAATTTGTATGTACATCTTCCTGACTTCAAGTCCACAAGTCTTTCCACTCTCCTACTTTCAAATTAAACCTTCATCCTACTACAGAATCCCATATCAATCTTTCTACCCTGATGTTCCAATCAAGAGCACTACCATTATGCATCCAGTATTGAATCTCTTCCTTAACTCCATACTAACTTCATAGACTGTTCATGTAGTAACTTCACAAATTTCTCCTGCCAGAATTTCTCTAACAACAATTTATCCTGTTTCTATTTTGCTTGCACATAGTTATTCACATGCTGTGCTCTCTCCTAGTAGACTGTTAGATCTTTAGGAGAAGGGGCTGTTTGGGATTTTCTTTTGTATACCTAGTGATTAGCACAGTATCTCATACATAGGAGCTGTTTAATAAATATTTGTTGAAAAAAATAAAAACTTATTGACTTGACCATCACCAAAAGTACATCTTGAGACTCTTAAGTAATATTTATTTGATATAATAAACATCATAATTGGCATAATTGGATGTTGTGGATAACTATTCCCCCAAGAGACTCATATAGACATCCATATGAGTCTAGACCAAAGACGTAATACATTCAAGCAAATGCAGTAGGAGATGATTTCCCAAGACAGTACATGATCTTTGTCCTTTTCTTTGTTCAACATCTTCTTCCCTAACTTTATATATTTTTTTTCCACTTTCTGTAACCTAACTGTGGGAATTCTTCAAGGATCAACCACTTACTTCTGTACACCTAGGGGTAGAAGGTATCCAAAATCTAACTCTAACCTTAGATTCATTCAGATTGTGATGAGTTTTCTCAAATAAAATGTCTGTTGAATGATATTGTATAAGCTGTTAAAATGTATTTCAGTGTAAAATTTCTGTATTATCCCAATCATGTTATTCATGAAACTCTGAACTCTATATTGCCTTTAGTTTCAGCATGAGGAGGATTGGATAATATTAATTTTGTAAATATGATTTTTATAACTCAGTGTGGTTACAGTCTCCATTCCTTGATCATGTAGAAACCAGTTAGTTAATCAGTTAATAAGCAATACATGCTTGCAAGGTACCAACCAGGTTATATGCTAAGCACTGGGAATACCAAAAAGGCAAAAATAAAAATAAATAAATAATCCAGTCCCTGACCTTTAAGAATATACATTGCCTCACTTAAAAAAAAAAGAATATACATTCTTTTTTTTTTTTTTTGGTGGGGCAATGAGGGTTAAGTGACTTGCCCAGGGTCATACAGCTAGTAAGTGTTAAGTGTCTGAGGCTGGATTTGAACTCAGGTACTCCTGATTCCAGGGTCGGTGCTCTATCCACTGCGCCACCTAGCTGCCCTGTTATTCTCTTTTAATTAAATACTTTGCTATGTGATTTGTTAACCATTAAGAATGTATACTCTTGTGCTCGCTTCGGCAGCATGTATACTAAAATTGGAACCATACAGAGAAGATTAGCATGGCCCCAGTACAAGGACGACACACAAATTCATGAAGCGTTCCATATTTTTAAAAAAGAAAAAGAAAAAGAAAAAAATTTAAAAACTGTTTAAAAAGAATGTATACTCTTGGGGGCAGCTAGGTGGTGCAGTGGATAGAGCACTGGCCCTGGATTCTGGAGGACCTGAGTTCAAATCCAGCCTCAGACACTTGACACTTACTAGCTGTGTGGCTCTGGGCAAGTCACTTAACCTTTATTGCCCTGGAAAATAAAAAAAGAAAATAACAAGGTAAATCAGGAAAATTAACAGGCAATAGGATCATTCTTAGACCCATTTACCTCTACATATAAAATGAGTGGGACCTCTGAGAGGCACCAGTGAGGAAATGTCTTCCATTGAAATTCATGCAGCCAATGGTGAAATTGAAATTTCAGCTTTTTCATTAAGATCTGCTGAGGTCTTGTGGATGGAGATATTTGCCTCAACTCTGACTTTAGACAACAGCTCTTTTCATGTGAAGTCCATTTTCCCAGGTTCCCTTTCTTCATAATTTCTGATGTAGAGACACAGTAAGTGTAGGCAGCAATGCTAGCATCCTTGGTTTTGCAAACTGCTTCCCACAGCATCAGGCAACTTTTGCAGTCCACTGGTGGTACATTTCCCACAGCCTCCAAAAACTCAGCAGAGCTAGATTCTCTCCAATTATAGCATCTTACCTATGTCTCTATGGCTCTCTCCTTTAATGAGGTTCATATCTCTGTGACAATTGGTGTGATGCCACCTTTTGGAGAGTTACTGTAGGAAAGCTCTGCCATGAGAAGAAGGCATCTGAGGGCAAGCCATGTGGCTTGGGAGGTCAGTTCCTTGGCGTCAGGAAGTGACGTTCGCTCATGGGTACTGTCTATAAAAGCTACCAGCCAATTAGCTTGGAGCTGTGTGTGCACATGTGAATGGGATGTGCCCAGTTTCACAGGAAGCTTGTGGGACGAAGAAGGGGTGAGGCTTGCTCTCTCGCTCTTTTTTGTGAGGACCTCAGGGGGGAGAGTAGCTGGAGACACTTGCATCTTGAGATAGATAGCTGAATCTAGGCCTCTTTTTCTCTCTCTTCACCAAATTCTTATTCTCCTTAATAATGCTTAAAAGTCTAAACTCTTGCTAAAGATTATAATTTGTTGGCGACCACTCATTAGATATTTTAGACAGTAACCCTTATGTACTGTTTTTTTGTGGGGCAGTGAGGGTTAAGTGACTTGCCCAGGGTCACACAGCTAGTAAGTGTCAAGTGTCTGAGGCTGGATTTGAACTCAGGTCCTCCTGAATCCAGATCCAGTGCTCTATCTACTGTGCCACCTAGCTGCCCTCCCCACTCCAGGCAATATTTCAAAGAAATTTCCATCTACCCTGGTCTAGAAGATTTCCCAAGACAGAAAATTCACTACTTCCTGAAGTAGCTTCTTCAATTTGGGAGGAATTCTAATTATTAGGAATTTTTCCTTGTACCAAAATTAGGTCTACCTCCTGAAACCTTCATGTACAATTCCTTGTCATGTTGTCTGGATTGAAGCAAAGTGAGCTTGATCCCCTTTTTACATGATGACACTTGAGACACTTGGAGCTAGCAATATTAACCCTCTAAGTCTTACTAAAACATGCCCAAGATCCCTCAATTGATTTTTTTTTTTTTGGTGAGGCAATTGTGGTTAAGTGACTTGCCTATGGTCACACAGCTAGTAAGTGTTAAGTGTCTGAGGCCAGATTTGAACTCAGGTCCTTCTGCCTCCAGGGCTGGTACTCTATCCACTGTGCCACCTAGCTGCCCTGCCTCAATTGATTTTTATTGGATGTTTTTCAAATCTCTTATCATTCAGACTACAGTACTCTGGGCACATGCTGATTTGTCAATTTTCTGCTAAAATAGAGCTTCCAGAATTGAACACCAACACACCAGAAGTGATCTAATTGGAGTAATAGGAGTATCATCACCATTTTCCTGGACATTAGATTTTTATTAGAACAGCTTAAGTACACTCAGTTTGGGTGGATCTTAAAGTCCATTAAAACCCAAGGTCTTTCTCATATTAACTATTCCCTACCAACATTTCCTTCGCACAAAATTTATGGAGTTGATTTTGTTTTTAACTCAAATATAGGGTTTTCCATTTATCTTTAATAAATTCTATTTAATTAAATGCATCATTCTATCTTGTTGAGGTCTTTTTCTAATTCAGCTTAATTTTGGCATCCAGATCTTGGCGCTCTCTCTCTCAGCTTAAGGCCAAATGCAACTTCAAAAGAATGACATATATTCCTTCATCAGACTCACTGATAAAACTCTTTGAATATGTAAGGTTTTTAAGTAGGTTGTCTTTCAATAGAATGTGTCCTTAGATAGCTTTTTGGATTATCCCACTATAGACCTTTCTCCATGGTTTAATTCAACCCATTAATTACCAAACATTTAATTAATTGTTCAAACATACCTAACTGTAGATTTCAGTTTCTTTATGTATAAAATTAAATGTTTGGATTAGATAATGTCTAAGGTTTCTTATAGCTCTAAAGCCTTTTGTCCACTTCACATTGTTTTTCATCCTATCCGCAGGGTAATTGTCAGATGCTTTCTCAAATGACTTGCAGAAATCTACATATATTATGTATGACATTCCCCTAATCTCTCAGTCTAATAACTATCAAAGAAGAAATAAGCTTAGTCTAACATGACTTGTTCTTGATGAAACTATGAAGGCTCTCAATGATCACCACTTCTCTTTCTATCTAAAACAAATTCCTTTGTCAAGGACTGGCTTTCAATACATAACATCAAGGTAGTTGCCATAGTTCACACAAAATCGCAACCTGACCCATCGCCTGTCTGCCCCAAAGTTTGATATTTGATAGGTCTCTGCTAAATCCTGAGTACCAAGATCCCCTTGATGCCTTATTCCAAGAGTGATCATCTTATACTTTGATAATGATTCCCCTGTTTTGTTCAGTATGAACTCGAGACTCACAGGTCCCTACTTTCCTAGGTTTTCTCTGAGAATTTTCTTATGAACAGGATCCATTGTAATGAAAAGCTAGACATTTTGGTCAAGAGTCATAGGCAAATTAAGATGCCCTGGGACCCTTATTCCCAAGGCAGATGCCCCACCTTTAACCCATTCTGAGCCACAGGACCAGAAAGATAAGGAGTCCTCCCTAATTCCTACTTCCCAGAAGCAACTCATGGGAGACAAGAAAATGAAATGTTTCTGTTTGCATTTCTCTACCATTTTCCTCTTAGTCTCATGAATTTTGCTGAAGGCCTAGGTCATCCTTCTGATGTTGACTCATTGAACTCTTTATGTTTCCTAGTTCTTACTCTGGTGCTGACACTAGTCCCTGGCTTTCAGAGGAGAGATTCATGACGGAACTAATAGTTGGATATTCACACTTGAGGACTAAAAGACCATAAAAGGGAAAAATATCCACTTGGGGTAAAAGTTAATCAAACAAACCACTTTACTTCTATTAACATTTGGGGTTCCTGGTACATAGAGGACCTTAATAATGTTTTAGATCATATATATTGGTCAAATGTTCTGCAATTACAGTGAAATTTTCTTATCTGTTTTCTAGATGTTGCTGTATATTTTGATTTAGACCATCTTTAGATCATTCTAGCTATTAGTTATTATGTGCATCAATAAAGACACATGGTGCAATGATAAGAACTATAAACTTTTAGTCAGAAAACTTGACTCAAGTCTAAGCTCTCATTAATGAGTGTGGGACATTGTGTAAGTAATTTCATATTTCTGTCTTCATATTCCTCATCTTTACTATCAAGGCACTGGAAAAAAAATATTTCAGATCCTTTCAATCTCTGGGATAGGGATAGGGGGAAAGGGAGAGGGATAGGGATAGAGATAGAGATTAGACTTGTAATTTCATTGGTTCGTGAAGCTTCTTGATTAACACCTGCTCTGCAACATTTATAGAGCTGCCCAAGGCACTGTGGGGAAGTTACTTAACTGAGATCATACATCCATTGAGCACTGGGGACTTGCCTTTGACCCTAGACTGCCAGACTGTTAGGACAATGGTCTCTAGAAATAAATGTTCCCATATATAATAATTGTACTTGAAAGAACAATGTGGGGTTACATATGTTCTTAAGCTTTTCCATGGTAAATATGGAGTCAAACAATCTTTTCAGAATGCCAGGCATATCCTTTCCATCCCATCCCTGACAATTACCAAGGGATCCCACTACTTTTCTAGCTCATTCCCTTATGTTTTTTATCTGTGAAGACCCTCTCTTTATTGGCTTTGGAATAATTTGTAATGGGATGCTTGTCACATTGTTTTTTAGCCACCCTACTGCCAATTCATACCTCACTTGCTATAATACTAGAATTCAAAGCCTAGGGAAAGGGGAGAGGGCACATAAAGGAAAGAAAAAACCTGACAGAATAATTCATACTGTGTCAGAAAAATCATAAGCAAAATCCTATGTGAGATTCAATGGGTCAATAGTATTCCTATCTGGCAGAATCAGAAAAGTCTTTCTGGAGGAGGTAGCATTTGATCTTAGTATTAAAGAATATGTAGAAATTAACAGGTACAGATTGGGAGAGAGAATATTCCAAATTCAACAGTATAAGCATAGGTACCTGGACTAAAAAGCTCTAGATATCTACAGGGGGCATTAAAGGATGTAGTTTTTTGTGGGGCAATGAGGGTTAAGTGACTTGCCCAGTGTCACACAGCTAGTGTCAAGTGTCTGAGGCTGGATTTGAACTCAGTTCTTCCTGAATCCAGGGCCAGGGCTTTATCCACTGCACCACCTAGCTGCCCCCAACTGATACAGTTTTTAAAGTGTATAGAGTACATGGAGTTGTAACGATTGAAATAACGCCACCTGTTGGAGACTTACTGTAGAAGAGTTCTGCCCATGAAGCAAAGGTCTTTGAGGGCAAGACCAGGAGTCTTTTCTTTGGCGTCAGGAAGTGATGCGGGCTAGTGGGAGGAAGAAGGAAGAGACTGGCGGCTCGGTCTCAGGCTCTTGCCTTTGGACTCTGGTGGAGAGCGGGGCTAGAAATGCGCTCTCCCTTTAATAGATAGGAATCTAGGCCTTTCTCTCTCTCTTTACCAAATTCTTATTCTCCTTAATAAATGCTTAAAAGTCTAACTCTTGCTAAAGCTTATAATTTATTGGCGACCACTCATTAGATATTTTAGACAGACTAGCTAGAATTTTAGCCCCTAACAGAGTATAGTAGTGAGAAAACATAAGAAAGGAAAAGTTATACTAGATTATAGAGAGCCTTGAAGAACATTCAAATTTTATTCCCTAGGCAATAGGAAGCTACTGAATAGTTTTCAACAAAAGATTGACATGAAGAAACATATTTAAGGAAGAATAAATGAACTTTGGTCTGAAGAATAGATTTTGGGATGATGCTTAGTTAGAATTCAGATAATAAGACTGCTTAGGAAGTTATTGCAAATGTCTAGGTGGAGATTAGGAGAGATGAAGGGGCACAAATTAAAGACAAGTGCATTGTGGAAGTGGTTAAAAGATTTTATAGAAAACTCTGGTAAATAGGAAGGTGTTAAGGGAAAGAAGTTTTTATGTGAGAAAATAACAGGTTCAGTAGGAGAGAAATTTGAAGAGGATTGGAAGGATCAGAGATTGTGGTTTGGTTGTGAAGGGGAACTTCAAAATATAAGATTTAGAAGTGACAAAATACCACATGAGGAAATAAGATAGTTGGTTATGAGGATGGGTGACTGAAATGAAATAGAGGAGATAATAAAAGAAGGGAACTGTGAGACTACGGTATTGGAAGCATCCTCAACATAAATGTTAGAGTCATTGGAAGATGGTGGCATAAAGTAGAGTGGAAAGGAAGACTACAAGTCACGTACTAAAGTCTTGAAGAAGGCAGGAGAGAGTCCTGGAAACAAGAAGATGCCAACAAGTAGAGAAAGAATTGATGACATGAATAATTACAATTACAGAATTTGTCAAGGATTCATTATCTTCAAAGGAAAGTCAGGCTTAAAAGAGATGGATGAGGAAGAGACTGAGGATGAAAGGAAGTTAATTAATAATAGATGAAAAATTCTAGACAGCACCATATTTCCAGTAAAGGGAGCAGGAAAGTAGAACAGTTGTACAATAAGACTGAGCTGGAAGGGGATAAGGCTAGCTTCTTGTCCTGATCCTTGAATCTTCTTTATTACCTTCTCATCACCTGGCTCTTCAGTATGAACATACTTCCTGAGGGCATGGTTTAGTGAAGCACTGAATTAAAAGGGAAAAGGCTAGGTTTACATGGCTCAGTAAGTATGTATCCTAGAAACTGAGGACAAAACCATGTGAACTCCTTCATCAGTAAAATGCAGACACTGACAATATCTGCCCAGTTTATTGTGAGCACTAAATGGAATAATGCAGATGAAAATGTTTCAAAAATGTTAAAGAAATTTAAAATGTCAGCAATGTTATCATTTCTTCCTTCATCTGCTATCTCATTCTTCTCCTATTTACTTTTTATTTCACTCCATGAACTCCATGATCACTATTCCTCACTTAAGATGTTGCATCTTCCCTCTCCATGTCTTTATGCTGGCTGCCCCTCATGCCTGAAATGCTATCACTCCTTATCTTCACCTCTTAGTTTCTCTGGATTCCTCCAAATCTCAGCTTAAAAATCACCTTCTTCAAAAGCCCTTTCTAAGTCTCCCTACCACCATACCAGCTGTTAATACTCTCCCCTTTGAGATTATCTCCTATCTATATTCTCTATAACCATATAAATATATACATATATAAGCCTATGTGTATATATGCATATGCACATATATGTGTGGAGAGAGACAGAGAGAGACAGAGAGACAGACAGAGAGAGAGAGACAGAGAGAGAGAGAGAGATCTAGTTTTTTTGTGTTGTCTCTACCTTTAGAATGTGAGGTCCTTGAATGATGGACTTGTTTTTTTCACCATTTAAAAGGTTAAAAAAAGATTTTCTGATATCCACAAAATAGGGGTACACTTAGGATTCATACCTGTTATTAAATACTTGCTCATGGCCCCTTTTTTCTGCATTCTTTTAACATTTATATTTATCATTTGTTATTGCACTTGATGGTGAAGGAAACTATAAAATTGTTTCCCCAGAGGAGGAATATGAGATAATGGAAGACCCACACTAGAAGAAGGCTATCTCAACCCATCCAAAACCAGACTTAGAGACTCGTACCTTTACCCTATTTCATAGGGTATCCCTTTTTCACAAAGGGAGTTAGTGAAGAAAACACTTACCCATGATAGGAGATAATAACAAATGGTCCAAGATTTCCTAGAGAACACTGTCTCAGTGCAGTGTGTGTCCTGACTGGTTAGTGCATTGTCCACCTACCTCCCTGGGTTGGTTTGTGCAAAGTTAATACTGAAAGCTGCTGTGGTTGCTTATGATGAAGTTGTTTTAGCAAGGGACTCAAGAAAAAAGTTCAATAATCGGAATGCTATGGGCAGCCCTCCTCTTTTCCTTACTCTCTCTTTATTTCTACTTCCCCAAGAGTATTCCTGACTCAGACACTTGACACTTACTGGCTGTGTGACCCTGGGTAAGTCACTTAACCCTCATTGCCCCACAAAAATAATAATAATAATAAAGACTATCTAACCTCAAGAAACCTACAATTGAATGTGGAGAGGCAGTATACAAAAGAAGTTAGGAAAGCAGGGGTGGGAGAAAATACCCGGGGGTACCTGGCACAGGGGCATCTTGTTCCATGGAGTTGAAATCAGACAGAACAGCAGATGCAAAGTGGAGTGAGCTGAGTCTAGTTTCTTCCTTCTATAAAGGAAGGCATGAGGAGAAATTTGGTACTCCATCTCCTAGCCTTCCAATCAGAAAGGAGAGGAGGCTGAAAGAGATGGTATCAATCAAGCTTGAGTTGGTAGCATGGAGATTAGAAGTGATGAGTTTATCTTGGAAGATGCAACTTGTTCTGATGTTGAAATGAGGCAGAACAGCAGATGCAAAGAGGGAGTTTTCCCTCTTCTGCTCAGTCCCATGGTTTTTCAGTTACTTTACCTTAATCTTTTTTAAGGTGGTCCGGTTCCCACTCAATCTCTCCCCCTTGCCTCTGACCCCCCCATTTGTTACCCCTTTCCCTTTGGAGTTTGATTATTAGTCATACTGAGAGCTACTGACCTGTTTGTAGGCTTCTAAGGAATGAAGGTATGATTAAAATCCTGATATTCCTTTGCTGAAAAATCTTCAAAATCTTTCTTATATCTACTTTTTTTTTTTTTTGGTGAGACAGTTGGGGTTAAGTGACTTGCCCAGGGTCACACAGCTAGTAAGTGTCAAGTGTCGGAGGTCAGATTCGAACTCAGGTCTTCCTGAATCCAAGACCAGTGCTTTTATCCACTGCGCCACCTAGCTGCCCCCATCTTTCTTATATCTAAAAAATTAAATTAAATTCTTTAGTGGGATTTTCAAATCCTTTCAAACTATGGTCTTTACATGTCTTCTTAGACTTGTCTCTCAGTACTTACCTATACAATCTCACTTTAAGGAAATTGGTCTATTCACTGTCCCATGAATCTTGTGCTTTACCACCTCTCATACTGCAGCTTGCATTGCTCAACCTTCCTCATTGCCTCCTCCTTTCTCCCTATCCAAAACCAAACCCAAATTTCATGGTTCACCTCAGATCCCTCCTCCTCCATCAAGTGTTCAAAACCTGCTTCAGCCCATACTGATATTTTAATCGTTTGAATTAATATTTAATATTACTCATTAAAAATAATGTCCTACCTTGTGATATATCCTGTTTTGTTATTTAATTTTTCACAAAAACCACAGGATCATAAAGTTAGGGCTGGAATAAACCTTAGGAGTCATTTTATCCAACCACCTTCATTTTAAAGATGAAGAAACTGGACCCCCCAAAATCATTCCTTATTTTTTTTTGGTGAGGCATTTGGGGTTACGTGACTTGCCCAAGCTCACACAGCTAGTAAGTGTCAAGTGTCTGAGGCCGGATTTGAACTCAGGTCCTCCTGACTCCAGGGCTGGTGCTCTATCCACTGCGCCACCTAGCTGCCCCCATCATTCCTTATTTTGCCCAAGTTGGTATTTGAATCCATTTTCTCTTATTAAAAATATATATGTTGGTTTCCTGGAGCCATATTTGCATATAATTTTTCCTTTAAAGGAAAGCATGCTTGAACTTATCTGGCTCAGGGTGCTATGACTCAATCCATTGATAGAGCTCCCTGTCAGCTTAAGTACAAAAAAACCCCCAAACCAAACCAAACTAAACAAACAAACAAAAAATAAGCCTACAAGGAGTCAGCAACAACTACCTCAGGCTTCCAAACCTCAGTGCCACATCCCAAGTTGTTTACTGGATATTTCAAAATTGTATGTCCTAAAGGTATCTCCCATTAGATTGTGAGCTTCTCAAGGGCAGGGACAATCTTTTCCCTTTCTTTGAGTTTAGATTAGGGCCTAGCACATAGTAGGTGTTTAATAAATATTTACGATTGATTAGTATCTCAAACTCAGCATATCTAAAAATTTCATTGTCATTCTCCCCACACCCTCCCCTCATTTTTTCGTGTCAGTTGAAAGCAGCCCCATTTTTCTAATCTCCCATCTTCATAAATTCAGCATGATCCTCAAAACCCTCACTCTCCCTCACTCCACATATTGTAATTAGTTACCAGATGTTGTCTTTCTTTCCTTTACAACATTTCTTCCATCTGATCCCTCCTTTCTACTCATACAGCCACAATTTTAGTTCAAGTTCTCATCACCTTTCACCTAAATTGTTGCAACAGCCTCCTCATTAGTTTGCTTACCTCAGGTCTGTTATCCTTCATACAGCAGCCAGTGGGGTTTTCATCAAGTACAGATCTGACCATGTGACCCCCCCCTCCACTTAACAAATTCCAGTAGTTCCCCATTGCCTCTAGGATAAAATAAATATAAACTTCTCAATTAAGCTGTTAAAAATCATTCACGAACTTGCCCCAACGTATCTTCCCAACCTCAGTGTACTTTACTTCCTGTCCTTCACTCAGGGAACCAGCCAAATGTTCCTCTCTATTCCCCACTGTATTTCCTGTCTCTAGGCCTTTTCACTGGCCAATTTCTATTGTCCTCATCTCTGCTTTCTAGAATTCCTTTCATAAAGATATAGCTCATGCACCACCTTATACTGAAACCTTTCCTGATCCCACCAACTGCTAGTGCTGTTCCTCTCAAACTGTCCTTTAATTGACTAATTCTGTATTTTTATTTATTCTCTTTATATTTTTTCTGTCTATACTTATATATGCATTTTGTTGTATTTTCCATTATGAAGTAATTTCCTTTTGAGAGGGGATTGTTTCATGCTTTTTATTTACCTGCTCAGCAACTTGTTAGGCACCTGGCACATGTTGATTGTTTAAAGTGGTTGAAGTGTTGCCCTTGACACAAACTAGCTTTATTACCATGGGAAAGATATTTAACCCCTTGCCTCTCAGGTGGAAGTTTATTTACCTTCATTGAAGATGGAAGATAAATGAGCCTGAGTTTCGGGTTCCAAACAGGAAGATAACAGGAAAAGGGGAAGCAAGGAAATGATTTAGCCTTTCCCTTCAAAAGAAAAGAAGGTTGAAGCATGGGAAGAGAGAGAGAGAGAGAGAGAGAGAGAGAGAGAGAGAGAGAGAGAGAGAGAGAGAGAGAGAGAGAGAGAGAGAGGCAGAGAAAGGAAAGGAGAATTTGTTTTCTTTTCTCCTGGACTACAGCTTTTTCCTTTCTCAATTCAGTAATATATGAGAGCAACCATTCTGTATTAAGATTTAAGAGGAGGGTGACTCAAAACTTAGAAGTTATAGCCAGTCATACATTCTGTAAAAGGAAAAATTCTGGAACAAAAAACTAGAGCCTCACAGAAGCCCCGCCCCCCCCTTTTCCCTCATCCCTCCTTCATTCTAATTTCATTCATATACATTATCAAAACTCAAAAGATCTTGAGGGACTGAAGGAACCTACAATGTCTCAAACCCATACAGTTCTTTATAGTTCTTCATGGTAGCCCCAAAATGGCTTAAAGGAAAGTTCATGTTAGCAAGTAGGAGCTAATGTCACTCTAACTGAGTAACCCTAAGTCAGACAGAACCTTGAGGTTGTGATGTTTAAAATCTAAATTGTGGTTGCCTTAAATTAGAAGCTTTAGCACCAGTCCTTGGGCATTAAACATTTATTAAAGCATACAGATATTCCCATGGAGTTCAGAAAGTTAAGAAAAAAGCCTATTTAGCCTAGAGTTCCAGCCTGGTCTGGTTCTTCCTCAAGTCCTCTACCACAAGCCTGCTTCAATCAGGAACTCTGTCCAGCAAACTGATTGTGGAAGCTTTTTATAGGTCTGGAACAGAGGCGGTCCTTACACACTGCTTCAAGCTGATTGGTTGGCGTCATCCAAATCCATTGGTTCTGATGGTGTTCTCAAGGTGTGATTACAATCCAGTTAATGTGAAGTAGGCTAATCAGCAGTTAATCACTCTCACTTGATTCAATCAGTCTAGATTAATCTCCAGGTGGGTCTTTGAGTATCTGCTAAATCTCATTATTTCATCACAGGGTCAAGGATGTGAGGCCTGCCTGTAGGAGGAAGTGAGTTCTAAAGGACAGAAAATGCCCGAGTTCTAATTGGCTCCCTGGGTGATCTACAAATCACCTTGGCCTTTGGAGGCTAAAACTCTGGAAACTGACAAGTATATCTCTTCTTATGTAGTGACTCACTTTTTCTTAACCTAAGGAGTGAGTATATGTTGACCCTATGTATCCAAAAGATCTGAAGCTTTGTCCTTGGTCTATAAGTCCTAAAAATGTCAGGTGTTATCTACTCCTCTTACAAGGAAGAGGTAGCATCTCAAGTAAGGATTCCAGCTGAATCCTAGTTGGTGGCAATGCCCAGAGCAGCCTAGAAGATAAAGTCAAGAAGCAGCAGAAATATCATGGGATACCCAGTTGGGACAGTGGTGATGGAACAGTCCCAAAGGGGAAAGCCTAGAAGAATAACAATGACACCTGTGGGTGGCCCCCAACTTCTGACATGTGTTTCCCCATGATACATACACATGTGCTTAATGTGCATCCTAATGCATACTCATTGGCCATATTCATCACATCCTCTGTGAAAATCAAATAAATTCTCTCTCTCTGTCTCTCCATTAAGAATTTATTGTACCTTACCATTCCTCCCCTTTGATGGTCTATATCTATATCTGTTATCCATATCTATATCCATATCTATCTCCATCTATCTATCTATCTATCTATCTATCTATCTATCTATCTATCTATCTTTCGGGAGTTTATGGTGGAAATTTTCTATTTCCACTTTTCTTTCTATGCTATTTCTTTGAATGTATTTGCTTTGAACAAGTTGTATCCTCTGCTTAATCAGTAAAAGAAAATATGTCACTGAGGGACTATGAGCTACATTTCTAAGTATCCCGCCTTGAGCCTATGGTATCTGGGGACAAAGGGGAGAGAAACAGTTACAAAAAAGTGCTTCCTAAGTGCTAAATGAGGGAAAGGCCTTTGCACCAGAATATTTCCCTTCTGCTACTTTAACTTTTTTAAATTAGAAATTCAGTTAGGTTAATAAGAAAACATTCTCAGAGAATGATAATGGAGAAAGTTATGAGTCATTCATACCAGGTGAATTAGCCATTCTTACTATGTGAATTACTTTCATCAGATTGCATTCCTAAATGTGGTCTACTTGAATGGAGATCTTAATGAATGGCATTGGGTGGTTTAGCGAATTCTAAGAAATTAAAAGAAGGGCACAGAAAAATGTACTGGAACATAGTAAAGTTGAAGTAGAAAGGTCATACATAAAATGGAAAGCAAAAAGGTTGAGGGATCAAACAAAGAAGTAAAAAAATACAGGGTGGTGCTAGATAGAAAGCCAGACAGACTTCACAATCTGAACCAAAGTCTGCCCTCGTAGAGCTCCCCCAGCCAGCCAAACCCAAACTATTATTTTCCTCAGGTCCCCAACCAAGACATTTCAGCCCAATCTGAAAAGAACCCTTTCCCATCCCTTAGCTTCTGGTTCAATGGACAAGGCTAAGGTGTACAACTCAAGGTGGGAAATATTCCCCAGATATTTTCCCTCATGCTGCCTGAAATGCCATCTTTTACATAGTTGTTTTAAGTTACTGATCAAATACTCCCAGGAGATTTAAGAAGTATGTGACTCTCAGTTAGTTATTCTGTTAGATTAGGAGAATGAGCTAATGAAATTAATACCTCAGGTTCATGAAGGAAAAGGAATTGATATTAGTGGGGTGGGGTGGGGGTGGAATGGAGATTCTAGAGCATGCAGTCAATCTGGGAAATGGAGATGAAGGCAGGGCTAGGTGAGTGACTAGTGAGGAAATTTAAAGAGTCAAGGAAAACCATAAAGCTGCTTATCTGGGTGGGTGCTGGGGGAGATGGGAAGGAGATAAGAATCAGGACAGAAGATACAATGAGCAAAGACTAATCATTTTATTGTTGGGAGGGTCTCAGTCCCTCCACTCTTTTTCTCATGAGGGAAAAGAAGGAAAAACTAATTTTCCTTTTCAAGGAATGAGATGTTCCTACCCAATCTTTCTCAAGTTGGGTAAAAGGGATAACTTTTCCCCTTTCTTTTAGCCCTACATCAGATCTAACTACTGATTTACCTTCAATATTATCGTCCTTCATCCTTTTCCTAGCTCTAAAAACCAGTTCCTTGATGAAAGAGTATAAAAATCAGAAGATACTTTCCCAAAATGCACTGAAGACAAGAGCCTTAGCATCAAACAAATGGGATGCCCTGGGGTCCTTCTGTTGTACCTATAATGTGCATGCTTAGGCAGAAACTACTATTGCCAATGAGTAAGAGAAAAAGAGATTTATAAGTTAAAAGCACAGGGTAGGAATTGTGAGAGTAGATACCAAGTCAGGTGGTTAAGATTTACATGGAAAAAAAAGTTATTTTTTTCCTTTTGATTATTATGGCAGTGTTCTCCAATGTTGGAGCACTATTCTGATCTCAAGGAAACCATAGCCTGACCCCAGAGTTGTATGGATGTCAGCCAATCAGCAAGTGGGGAAATGGGTTGTGTTCTATTCTCCCAGAAATAGCCAATCATTTGGGTTATTTTGAACATGACTAACCACGTCATTCCTTTCACTCATTATACCTCAATATTCCTCCAGTCTTCCCCATCTCTTGTTGTTTTCCTGGGGGGTGGGAATGAATAGTACAGGATGAGTATGAAAAGATAGGTTGTGATGTACACCCTAGATCTCATTACATTCTCTTTCCCTAAATCCACCCCTCTTCTGAACTTCCTTATTTCCATCAAAAACATAGTCAAACTTCCTTTCTCCCAGGTTCTCAGCCTCCTCATAATCCTTGACTCCTAAATCAACTAAACCTCCTCTCTCTGAAATTATCAATGATGTCTTAATTATCAAATCTGATCATTTTATTTCAGTCGTCATCCTCTCTGCAGCATCTTTCACTTGTGATCACTGTCCTAGTAGAAATATACTCCCCTCTACCACTACACAAGTTTTAGTTCTTCGGTCATTGCAGTCGTCTGATTCTTCATGACCCCACTTGGGGTTTTCTTGGCAAAGATGCTACCTTAGTTTGCTATTTCCTTCTCCAACTCATTTTACAGATGGGGAAAGTAAGGCAGGAAAACAGGATTAAATGACTTGCCCAGGACCACATAGGTCATTAGGTCATTCTACATTTAATAAAAGGAAACTTAGCCATAACAGCAGGGGAAAGATAATCAGCAAGGATATGCATTGAGGATACCTTGAATTGATTCAGCTGGACCAATGTCTTCCTGAGTTGACCATAATTTTCTTCCAGCCAAGCATTAGAGAATTCCTGGAACTTTTCATGGCTGTTTTGTACTCAGCCTACCAAGAAATGATGCCAACAGCCTGAACCTTTGGTCCTCTTAGCTATTCAAATCTTGAGGATAGTCTTAATGCCTTTTAAAGAAAAACTAGTCTAAATCTTGGGGTACCTAGGTGGCACAGTAGATAGAGTGCCAGACCTGGAGTCAGGAAAATGAGTTCAAATCTGTCCTCACATCTTACTAACTATGTAATCTTGGGCAAGTAATAAAATCTGATCCTTTATGAACTAAAGCTCAGAGGCTCCTTTTCTTATTGGCCTAGGAGGAATATATAAAAAGGAAAGTTTAAAGGAGAGATTAAACCTAAAAGAGTCCCTCATATTTCCAGGACCCCAACATTAAGGTGAGTCACCCCAAATAATGATCCGTATATCATATTTTGGCCCTCACACCTACAAGTATCTTATTTTAGTCCAATATTGAACCTAAATAACCAGGGCTCTGGCTCAAATCAAGCCTAGCCTAGAACAAGCAAATTTTCTTTCCAGATACTTCTTTTCTCCTCTTTGGATTGCTGAAAACAATCTCAGTGTTTTACCTTTCAAATTCCCATATCTACACACTTTAAAAACTTGGAAAAAAATTTAATCTATTTAACAATCTTCCAAATGAAATGTTTCAATAGGTTTTGTAAATTCCAAGACCCCTTCCTAGGTAACCATATTTCTATATGTACTGTCTCCCTGATTAGAATAGAATATAAGCTAAATGAGGGCTCTGAAGGTCTAGCCTTTGTTATTATATCCTCAGTACTTAGCACAGTGCTCAATACACACAGAGGGCTTTTCACAAGTACTTTTCATTTATTAATGCTTCTATCTGGATCTTTGCAAGCTATCTTTTTCAGCCTTTAATATTAAGTAATGAAATAGACTAAATTTAGAAACAGATCTTCATATTGCTACAACGCAAGCCAAAATTTTCAGAAATAATAAAGTATATTCTGTCACATTGCTCTCATTATTTGTCATTAATAATGTTTTGGTGAAATTGGATATTTTATACCATTAATACATTAAATATTGTCAAAATATATTCCATGTTTATCTCATTGTAATTTTTGTCTGGTATTTATATGTGCATAATTATTAATACAGTAATACAGACATAATTTACAAATTATATACATATATCAGGGGATGCTCACTGTCTTGGTAGAAATTAAGGTAAACTGAGAGACAAAGTTCTGAGCACTACATATTTATTAGTAAGGCTAGCAATTGCCAATAAATGGGGGTTGTATGATCAAAAAATTTGGAAGCCATTTTTTTATGCTTTAGCTTTCTGCAAAAGTACAGAAACATGCTCATACACACACACACACACACACACACACACACACACACACACACACACCCCTCTACCTTATCACAAAGCAAAACACTTAAGCAAAGCCAATTAATGTGGTGGCCTCATCTGACAATATATGAAAAATTCAGCCCCCATAATTCATCACTTCTCTGTAGAAAGAAGAGAAATGGGTTTCAGCTTGTCCTCTGGAAGTAACAGTGGCCATTTCCATTAAACTGAGTTCAGTTGAACTTCTCTATTATTTTCAGGAGCATTATTGTAGTTACTGTATACACCCCTACACACACACACACACACACACACACACATACATTCTGATTCATTTTACTTTGTTCTCCACCAGTTCATCCAAGCTGATATATCCATTTGTCAAGAGCTCTCCAGAGACTGTAATATAGAATTTGAAGGACTTAGGGTAAAAACATGGTCTGGAACTAATTACCATTTACAGTTTTAGGGTTCTGGTTGCCAAGATTTGATAAAGGAAATCAATTTAGGGAGAAAGATGAATTAATGCATCAGACACAGCCCTCTTAGTTCTTACCAGAAATTCTCCTCTTCCTCTCCTTTCTTCAGTTCATAAGCAGGATCAAATTCTGCCCCCATATTAAGCTCCTCAGAAACTGAATGGCATTTCAGCAATCACAAAACAATGAAATTGATGCCAATGGGGAACAAAGACACTAAGAGACGGGGAACATGCCTATGATACTTGCTTTGAACATTCCCAAGGGCAAGAGAACTCAATCCTATTTGATTATTACAAGAAACTCTCTTAAAGACTGAACATTCAGGATTCAATAAATCAAAAGGCATGCAGTATCCATTGAAACCTCTGTTAGAAGAGGGCTATGTCTTAAAAAAGATGACAGCAGCATTTCACCCCATCTCTGACCCTCTTTTACTTTATCATTCTGCAGACTGAAAATGAAGGGTGTGAGGAATGGGGTTACCACTGAAGCTATCAGGGAGATAATCTTGTTATGTATACTCAGCTGCCTGGGTCTGCTTGGGCCTCACAAAGAGAAACAAGCAGGTGCCATAACTTATCACCACAATAGTGAAGTGGGAGACACAGTTAGAGAAGGCCTTCTTCTGGCCAGGGGAAGAAGGGATCTTTAAAATGGTAGAGATTATATAGCTATAGGAAAAGATAGTGGAAAGCAAATAGTCAAAGAGAATACAATAGACATCAAGAAGAGAATAAACTCTGGGGGAAAAAATTGTCATCACAGGAAAGCTTGAGCAATAGCCTTCTCTCTCACTTGGTTTACAAGAATTGATCTGTAGGAGAGTTGAAAACTAGCATTGACTAGCCAGATTTCAAAAAGAAACTCAAATACCCAAGACAAAATCACCACCCAGAGACAAACTTGACTGTTTATGATGATATCGTACCTCAGGAGATTACAGGCTGCTACATAATGATTTATTGCCATTGCTCCAAATAATACAAATTCTGTTGTCCCCAAAGAGAGGCATAAGAAGAGTTGAGGGGCACAAACTGAAAAAGATATGATCCAGATTTTTGGCATTAACAAGCCCCCCTCCCCCAACATAGGAGGAATGATAGTTAAAGTCATCAGGATGCCCAGGAGAGACAGGTGAACAAGGAAGAAATACATGGGAGAGTAGTTGGTGATCAACACAGACAATGACAACGATTACTACATTTCCCATTAAAATCACAAAGGAGAAGAATATGGCAAAGAGTGTGTGGTGGAACTCTGGAGAGCCAGAAAAGCCTTTCAGATAAAAATCTGATGACTCCAGAGTGATTTCCCACCATTCAGTCCTCTGTTTCTTCTGAGAACTAGAGGACAAAGGAGAGTTAACATTACCAGTCAAAAGTCTTAATTACAAAAGATAAATTCTAAACAGACCTAGAGTATTATGTATCCTCCACTTGCTCATTGGATACTTTTCAAGAAAAGCTCAAGTTTGTACAATGTTGGTACTAAATAAATGCATGTTGATCTGATGACCACAATCAAATGCCAATGAAAGAATATACCTTCTTGGATATAAATATGAGGCAGTGATATAGTACAGAAACCACAAAAAGTCCATGGAAACTCTTGTATCTCTTTTTAGCTTTGCTTTAACATCACATGGTGACCAGGCAGCCATTGTTGACTTAATTCCTGACTGCAGGTCATTATCATTTTTGTTACTTTACATAAAGTCATTCAATTCCCCCAATGCAGAATCCCACAAACTATATATTAACTACCAATCCATGTCACCCAGTATTCAAAATCTTGCTTTGGACACCCCACCTATCATGACAGTAGAGTTAAACCACCCAGTTCTAGATTAGCCTACTACTATATTTACTCAACTCTCAAGTTCTGTTGCTTGTTGTTCAGTGATTTCAGTTATGTCCAACTCTTTGTGACCCAATTTGGGGTTTTCTTGGCAAAGACACTGGAGTGGTTTGCCATTTCCTTCTCCAGCTCATTTTTACAGTTGAGGAAACTGAGGAGGCCAGGGTTAAGAGACTAACCCAAGGCCACACAGCTGGTAAGAGTGAAGCTGGATTTAACTCAAGAAGAAGAGTCTTCCTGAATTGAGGCCTCTCACTCTATCGACTATGTCACCTACCTGTGCTGGTTTCTAGATGATCACACTCATTTTCCCCTAAACTATCATTATCTGTAACTGTTTAGAGTAGGGACAGCCTGTGTATAGCAGAGTAGGCATGTCAAACACTTATGCAATTACCCTTGCTACCTTGTCGGAGGACTGCAAAAATTTTGCCAGAAAAGTAGAATGAAAACTAGATTAAGGAATGCCAAATTCTTATTGACTTAACAAACACATTTATTACAGTCTAGTTTTTGACAACATGAGAGGTAGTAAAATCAAGAAAAATGCAACAAAGATGAAAAAAGGACAGAAGGGAATGAAAAAAATTACACAAGAAGATACTTTTGTTATCATCTTGTTAAAGTTAATACAAACATTAGAAATATTGTAAATAAAGTTTATGGTTTTACATATATGTTTATGTATTTATATCTTTGAGGTATTTAGTTAATGGGTACTTGAATGGCACCATTTTTATCACAAATTTAATAAGCACTAACAAAAGCATTCAAGTACATAAACGCAGAAATATACATGAAGATATATACTTCATTTAGATCACACATATCTACATATGTATATATAATTTGTAACTGTGTATGTATGTGTGTATGTATGTAAGTATGAATGCATGTATGTGTATGTATCGTGTATCCTCTTCTTCTTTAACTGATTGGCCTCTTAATTGTTCCTTGTCCCCACATCTTCAGTCTCTTTTTATCTACTGTTTCCTTCTCTACTTTACAAACACCCAAATATCCCCATCTTTTTAAAAAAAACATCATTATACCCAACCAAACTCTCATCCTATATTTCTCTTCTCTTTCTCAGCCAAATTTCCCAGAAAAAAAGTGATGCTTGTTAACTCCATTTCTATCTAGGGCAAAAGCACAGAGATGAAAGAAAGAGTGTCAATGGGAGATAGATCAATAAGGCCAGTTTGGAAGGACCATTAAAGGAATGGTGGTAAGCAATATATATTTAGCCTGGAAATATTTATTGGAACCAAGTTGTGTAGGCTTTTAAATGTCAAACAGAGGAATTTGTATTTGACCCCCAGATGTATTAGGAAGTGTTTGGGGTTTATTGAATACAGGAATGACATAGTTAGACCTGTGCTTTAGGGAAATTCCTTTGGCAACTATGTGATTAATGAAATGGAAAGTGGAAAGTCTTGAAGAAGAAAGAACGATGAGGAAGCTACTGAAATAATAGGGGTGAGAGTTTATGCAGGCCAAAACTAGGATAATGACTAGTGATGGTGAGTAGAATGAAAAGAAATGACAAGAGATGATGAAAAAATATTATTGATAAGACAGCAACAAACTGAATTTGGTGGGTGATATAGAATAAAGAATCAAAAATGAATTCAAGGTAGCAAATTTGGGTGACTGACCCAAACTTGTTAAAATGTAGTTTATTCTCTCCCTGTAAGTATTCTTAAATCTCCTTTATTGCCTTGAAGAGTAAATTAACCTGATTGTTAAAGAATATCCATAAGTGTTCTGTGATAATGTTTTGAACAGTTATCAAACAATATACATGAAATGCCATCTTCAAAGGCATCTCATACAGTGACTAAGGAATTTTTTTTAATAGCATTTTGGTTTCCCTAGTTACATGTAAAGACAATTATTAACATTTTTTTAAAAATTAGTTCCAAATTTTCTCTCTCTTTCCCATACCTTTCCCTTCTCTGAGATAGTAAGCAATTTAATACAGGTGATATATGTTTAATCATGAAAAAAATATTACCATATTAGTCATGTTGTGAAAGAAGATACAGACCCAAAGGGGGAAAACAAGAAAAATATACAGAAAGTGAAAAATAGTATGTTTCATTACATAATCAGAATCCATCCATTCTTTCTCTGGAGGTAGATAGCATTTTCCATCATGAGTCCTTTGAAATTGTCTTGGATCATTATATTTATGAGAATAAATAAGTCATTCGCGATTCATCATCATCATATAGTATTGCTGTTACTGTGTACAATGTTCTCCTGGTTGTACTCACTTCACTTTGTATCAGTTCATGTAAGTCTTTCCAGGTTTTTCTGAGAGTATCTAGCTCATCATTTCTTATAGCACAATAGTATTGCACCATAATCATATACAACTTGTTCAACTATTCCCCAAAATCCCCTCAATTTCCAATTCTTTGCCACTACAAAAAGGGCAGCTATAAATATTTTTGTACAAATAGGTCCTTCTCCCCACCCCTTTTATCTATTTGGGATATAGACCTGGTAGAGGTATTGCTAAATCAAAGGGTATGCACAGTTTAATAGCGCTTTGGGCATAGTTCCAAATTACTCTGTGAAGTTGGCTCACTTCACAGCTCCACCAACAGTGCATTGAGTACTGCATTTCTAATAGGGAAAACTGTAATGGATTAACATTGCATTATAAGGAAAATCTTAGGAGCTTGAAAATTTAACCGTGATTTTGGAGTTACCTATCAAAGGATCATGGGTTTAGATTTAAAGCCTCAAGAGAACTCAAAGGTTATCTAGTCCAAACCTCTAATTTTGTAGATGAGTAAACTCATAGGCAGCCAGATGGTACCAGATGGTAGATAGAGTGCTAGACCTAGAGTCAGAATGACTCTTCTTCTTGACTTCAAATCTGGCCTCAGATGCTTATTAACTGTGTGACCCTTGGCAAATCATTTAACTCTTTGCCTCAGTTTCCTCATCTACAAATTGATCTGGAGAAGGAAATGGCGTACTACTCCAGCATCTTTGCCAAGAAAACCCCAAATGGGGTCATAAAGAGTTGGACAAAATTGGGGAAAAATGACTGAAAAAATAAAGCATAGAGAGGTGACTTGTCTAGGGACATACAGTTAATGAATGTCTGAGGTAAGATTTAAACTCAGGTCTTCCAGTCAGGGATGAACAGAGATTCTGAGAGGAGAGAGTGAAAAGACTAAGAGAATTTCTTTCCTGAGAGAACTGTTTTAAGTCTGTCTTTCAAAGAAATGCAAAAAGAATTCTTGAGGAAAAAAATAACAGTTTGAGAGCTGAACGGTAAGACTATTTCTGAAGCTAAGAAGAAGTCATGAAAAGCACCAGTTAGAAGTGACTCTAGCTGTGTTCTTTCTCCCTGATGTAAATAATTTTCTATATTGGGGTATTTTTGTTTCTTACACTGCTTTATTTTGTTAGAACTGCATCTCCCAACCTCACTCAGCCTACAAGTTCAGTAGACTAGCATTGGCTTGATTCCAATACAGATTAGTACAGAACCTTTAGCCTGATACATTTTTGTGACCTGGGCCACTTTATTAAGTTTAGGAGATAAGAAAAGTATACATACATACATATATGTGTATGCATGTATGTGTGTATACACATATATGTAGAGAGATAGAGTTATGAATGAATACTTATGGAGAAAGAGGTTTCTCCAGTAAATCACTTTTTATAAACTAGGTGTTAACTCACAGCTAGTTGATTAAACACGATATGTTGCACTTTCAGTAACTAATGAGAAAACATCAAAATATACCTCTTTATTGCCTTAGAATTCAGCAAGAGAATGAATAAAAGAATACTTTTAGATGTAGAGAAGAGTATCACCTCACAAAGGTTAAATATGATGTTCAGCATCAATCTTGTCTCATAAAAAAGCAACAAATATTTGAGAACAGACTATAATAGAAAAATATGTAATAGAACCCAGAGCAATTATACCTCCATATCTAGAAAGCAAGAGGCCATGTTGCTTTTAGTATATTGTACAGTTTAAATTTATATGTATGTTTACTGGATAGTAGTCACTTTACTTCTTTTTGTTTTCTCTTGCTGTTGTAGCTTTCATAGAAAGGTTTTTTTCTTCCCTTTCCTCTACTTCCAAAGGAGCACAGAGTGCATTCCCTCTCCCATCATTTATCAGAGCTTTCTCATTTGTACTGGAGGTCAAGAGGCTCATAAATTTCCTTGCTTTTCAAATTTCTTTGACTTCCCAGGTGCTACTTATTCCTCCCAGTCAGAATTTAACACGGTCCAACAGGGGAAGAAAAAGACATTTTTTAAAAAATTCTCTCCCTTATTTTCCCAGATTTCCTTTCATTGCAAATTGAAACCCTTACTTCTATCCACAATATCATATCAATGTTCACATGCCTTTTAACTTTCATGAACCCTAGCCCTATCTATCTCCCTTCTCTACATTTTAGCCCATACTCTACCACCACACTCCATTGCCTACTAAGTCTCTGGTGAACAGCTAAAGACAAAGGGTCTTTTGGAAACAGGGAAAGAAAACTGTCTTTGTATAATAATACATATAGCTGTTCTGCTGGCAGCAACATGGTCCCAGGCAGACATGGCCAAGTTCTGTTGTTCTCATACAACACTAACATTGATTGAATTCATAGAAGGTATAATTTTATAGCTAACTTGGACATTGGCAATCATCAAGTCTTATTTCCTCATTTTTTAGTTGAGGACACTGAAGTCCAAGAAAGAAAAATTAATTGCATAAAGAAATGCAACTAATTAGAAATTGGAGGTTATGCAAAGATTAGAAATTTGATCTTCTGAGTACAGGCTCTTCCCACTATGCAACGCTTTAAATGAATTGAGAAGCAGGAACCAATCCTTCTTTTCTATGGCTAACAATTATAAAGCTAATGTTCAGAGGGTTCTCCCTATTAGATACTTCTTTGGAGTACTTTTAAAAAGTCTTATTGATACACTTTGGATTTTATTTGACTGTCATCTCCCAATATTCATAATCTTAACCCCCCTAAAACCTTCTCTTATAACAAAGGGAAACAGTTTAGTAAACTAACAAACACAGTAACTATGCTTAACAATGTATACAAAATTCTGCACCTATAATACTCTAGCTCTCTATCAAGAGGAAGGGTGTTTCATAATCTCTTCTATGAAAATAAGATTCTTCACTAGAGTATTCCATAGCTTAGACTATAGCTACTCCATGACGTGACATATGATATGATGGGTTATAATATGATGTGTTATAATAATGTATGATATAGAGATACAACGGAATTGGTATGTGGTAAGATATGAGAATTGGGGGATTATAAAAGATGGCAACTAGAAGATAGGAGACAATGAGTGATATTACTCACAGAAATAGCACAATGTAGGGCAGAGCCAAGAGGGTGGAAAGAAGCCAGGAAGTACCCTGAGATCTCCTGAGTTTCCCTCAAAAAACATTAAATCAAGCCTCTAAACAGATTCTGGAACTATAGAAGCTACAAAAAGACAGAGAGACACAATCTTACAACTTGGGATAATTTATAAGACTTCAGGAAAAGTTGGTCTTACTTGGGCAAAGGGAAAGCACAGCCCAGCTCAGTGAAGTGTGGAGGGGGTCTGGGCAAGATAGCAAGAGGCTCTTGGCCACAGCACAGATTAGAAGCTGAGGCCCCTTGGTTGTGTCTCAGCAGGCTGGTGGTGCAACAGACCAGTTGTGAGACTTGCCAGCCCTGGTTGAGAGGGAAAACTGCCAGCTAGAAAATTACCCACAGGACAGATGTGACTAGGCCAAGCCATCCCAGTTCAGGGAACAAGCCCAGGGTGGTGAGGAATCCACAAGCCACAGAGACCTCAGAACAGAAAGCCAGCCAACAGGCCCCTAAGCCCCAGCACAAGTAGCCCCTGATGCCCCAGAAGCAGACTTCAACTTTAAAAGTCAAATAATAGGCTACAATATGAGTAAGAAACAGAAAGGGGTCCTTACCAATGAGAGCTTCTATGTTGACAGGAAAGACCAAAACACAAAGTCAGATGAGGACAATACTATTAAAATGCCTGCATGTGAAGCCTCAAAGGGGAAGATAAATTGGTCTCAAGGCCAAAAAATCTTTTTGGAGGCACTCTAAAAGGATTTTAAAGATCAAGCAAGACACTTACTAGCTGTGTGACCCTGGGCAAGTCACTTAACCCCAATTGCCTCACCAAAAAAAAAAAAAGATCAAATAAGAGAGGTAGAAAAAAATAGGAAAAGAAATGAGAGTTACATAAGAAAATTATGAAAAAAAGAGTTAACAGCTTGGAAAAGGAAGCAGAAAAATTTACTGAAGAAAACAATTCCTTAAAAAATACAAATGGCCAAATGGGGAAAAAAGTTGACAAAATGGAAAAAGAGTTACAAAAGCTTACTGAAGAAAATAATGCCTTAAAAACTAGTTTTGGGCAGATGCAAGCTAATGACTCTGTGAGACACCAAGAATCAGTCAAACAGAATCAAAAGAATGAGAAAATAGAAGAAAATAAGAAATACATCATCAGAAAGACAACCGACCTGGAAAACAGATCCAAGGGAGATAATCTAAGAATTATTTGGACTGTCTGAAAGCCATGATCAGAAAGAGTCTAGACACCATATTCCAGGAAACTATCAAGGAGAACTGCCCTGATATTATAGAACCAGAGGATAAAATCATCATTGAAAGAATCCACTGATCACCTCCTGAAAGAGACCCCAAAAGGAAAAATCCAAGGAATATTGTAGCCAAACTCCAGAATTATCAGGTGAAGGAGAAAATGCTGTAAGTAGCCAAAAAGAAACAATTTAAATATCATGGAGCCAGTTCAGATTGCACAGGACCTGGAAGCTTCAACATTAAAGGATTGGAAAGCTTGGAATATGAAACTCTAAAAAGCAAAGGAGCTTGAATTGCAACCAAGAATTAATTACCCAGAAAAACTGATCATTCATTATCTTTCAGGAGAAAATATGGATATTCAATGAAATGGGGGACTTTCAATGTTTCCTGATGAAAAAACCAGAACTGGGGGCAGCTAGGTGGCGCAGTGGATAGAGCACTGGCCCTGGAGTCAGGAATACCTGAGTTCAAATCTGGTCTCAGACACTTAACACACACTTACTAGCTGTGTGACCCTGGGCAAGTCACTTAACCCCAATTGCTTCACTAAAAAAAAAAAAAAAAAAAAAAAAAGACCAGAACTGAACAGAAAATATGATCTTCAAATACAAGACTCAAGAGAAGTATAAAAAGGTAAACAGGAAAAAAAGTTGTTCAATAAGGTTAAACTGTTTACGTCTCCAGATAATACTTATAACTCTTAAGAACTGTACCTCTATTTGGGCAGATAGGAGTATACATAGAAGATATATGTATAAATTGACTTTTATATGATGATACAAAGAAAAATAAGAGGTGAAAAAAGGAGTATATGAGGAGAAGAGGAAAGGGGAGGTGGAATGGAGTCAATTACATCATAAGAAGAGGTGCAAAAACCCTATTACAATAGAGGAAGGGGGGAGCATTGTTTCAACCTTACTCTCATCAGATTTGGTTCAAAGAGGGAGTAACATATACACTCATTTGGATAAAGAAATTTGGCTTACCCTCTGGCGAAGTAAAAGGGCAAGGGGAAAAGAGGACACTGATAGCGGAAGGGCAGAAGCAAAGGAGGAAAGGGGAAAGAAAACGTAGGGCAGCTGATAAAAGGTAGGGAACATTGATGGAGGCAGTGATCAGAAGCAAAACACTGGTGAGGTGGAATAGGGTGAAAGAAGAAAAGTACAAACAATGGGGAAAATAGGATAGAGAAAAAGACAGTAATAATAACTGTGAATGTGAATGGAATAAACTCTTCCATAAAACAGAAGTGAATAGCAGTGTGGATTAAAAAACAGAATCCTATAATATGTTGTTTATAAGAAACACATTTGAAGCAGAGAGATACACACAGAATAAAGACAACACGTTGGGGCATAATATATTATGCTTCAGCTAAAGTCAAAAAGGCAGAGGTAGCAATTCTTATCTCAGACAAGGCAAAAGCAAAGATAGACCTAATTAAAAAGATAAGGAAAGAAACTATATCTTGCTAAAAGGTACCATAGACAATGAAGTAATATCAATACTAAACATATATGAACCAAATGGTATAGCATCCAAATTCTCAGAGAAGTTAAATTAGTTATAAGAGGAAATAGACAGCAAAACTATACTAGTGGGGGATCTTAACCTTCCCCTCTCAGAGTTGGATAAATATAACCACAAAATAAATAAGAAAGAAGTTAAAGAGGTGAATAGGATGTTACAAAAGTTAGATATGATAGATATCTGGAGAAAACTTAATGGGGATAGAAAGGAATATGCCTTTTTTTTTAGCGGTACATGACACATACACAAAAAATAACCATGTATTAGGGCACAAAAACCTCACAGTCAAATGTAGAAAGCCAAAAATAGTAAATGCATCCTTTTCAGATCATGATACAATAAAAATTACATGTAATAAAGAACCATGGAAAGACAGATTGAAAATTAATTGGAAACTAAATAATCTCATCCTAAAGAATGAGTGGGCCAAACAACAAATCACAGAAACAATCTATAACTTCATCCAAGAGAATGACAACAATAAGACAACATACCAAAACTTATGGAATGCAAACAAAGCAGTTATTAGGAGAAATATTATATCTCAAAATGCTTACATGAATAAAATAAAGAAGAGATCAATGGGCATGGAACTAAAAAAGCTAGAAAAAGAACAACTTAAAAATCCCCAATTAAATACTAAATTAGACATTCTGAAAAGCAAAGGGGAGATTAATAAAATTGAAACTAAGGACACTATAGAATTAACCAATAAAAATAAGAGCTGGTTTTATAAAAAAAAATCAATAAAATAGATAAACCTTTGATTAATTTGATTTAAAAAAAGAAAGGGAAAAACCCAAATTATCAGTATCAAAAATGAAAGGGGTGAATTCACCACCAATGAAGTGGAAATTACAGTACAAGTTCAGGAAAAAGATAAAAACTAGGTTTGGTAAGCAATGATTGTAAGGTACATCCAGATGGAACTATCTCATAGGTAACTGAAGCTATGAGTCTGTTGTTTAGAAAAGACATCAAAGGTTCAAAATAAAAACTGAGACTCTATGTGGAAGTGGCAGTCGAAGTCAAGGGAATAAGTGGTACTTTCAAGGAAGAGATTGTAGAGAGGGAAGAGAAGACAGAGGGCAAAGTCTTAGAGAAGATTCACCTTAAATTTCCAGGGAAATTTAGAAATTGTAGAAGGAGAAAGGGAAAAAGATGACAGAAATCTGCAAAGATAAACAGGAATGTTATGATGTGTCAGAAGCCAATGGAGAATAAAGCAAACAGTATGAGGACATGGTACAATGAATAGCAGAGGGCTGAAAAGAGGTCATGGTATACAGAAACCAGCAATTTTTTAGAGATGGATTTCAGTAGAATGTTAGGAAACAGAAGACAATGAAAGAGACTAAGTAGAGTATAGTGAAATAGATAGTAGATATAAAATGTATTCACACACACATACATTAAAAAAAACCAACTCTTTAACTCTTCTTGGAATTCCTGTTGTCTAATTTGCATTTTTATTTGAGGTTTTGCTTACAATGTTTTGGAGTTATTATCTTCTTCTGTGTTTTTCTTGAACTTCCCTATCACTATAGCAGCTCTTTATGGTTGGGTTCTTTTTTTGTTTTCTTATTTTCTCAGTCTTCTTCTTGAATTTGGACTTTATGTTACAGCTGGGCTCTGCACACTTCTGGAGGGATGGGGGGGGGGGGGGGGAATGTCCAGCCTGAGCTTCTGTCTTTTACATCTTTCTGCTTTTTCTACAGCTCAGTTTGGTGGCCTTAAAGTTTTCAGTGCTCCCAAAGTGGCATGACCCAAGAAGAGGTATGTTCACTGCCTTCCTAAGGTAAGCTTTAGAAGTTTCTGATTAAGGTTGGCGTCTATATATGACTGTTTAAGCAGACTGCTGCTAGAATCAGTCAACTTAGCCCACTGGGAAATTCTGCAGCTTCTTAACTGGAAATTCTTAGCCCAGTGGATTTAGCCCACTGGGAGATTCTGCAGCTTCTTAACTGGAAATTCTTAGCCCAGTGGACTTAGCCCACTGGGAGATTCTGTAGCTTCCAAGCAACTAAACTGCTGGTTCCCCTTTGGTCTGGGATTTCTGCCCTTGTTATTCTCCTTCAGGTTTATAAGCCAAGCCAAAGGCTAGAACTGAGTTGCAGCTCTGCTCCTAGGCTCAAACCCAAACTTCTTACATTAGTGGAACTTCTTTCCTTCTCAGTACATAGTTATAGCCCTGTTTGCGTGGAACTGCTCATCTCCACCTTTGATCTGTTACTCAGAACTTGATAATGGGCAAGAGAGCTGTCAGATCATACCCATTTTTTCACCTAGCATTGGCTTAGTGATTGCCTAGGGTCTCCTCCTGCCCCAGAAGTCCCTGTCCTCATACTGTTTCCTTCTCCTTTCTGTCTCTGACCACAGACACACTAAGGCTCCATCTCTATTGCTGCCCACCTCCTGACCAGCCCCTATCTCAGGGTCTTCAGACCTCTCTGTCTATCTCTGGGTTGGAAAAGAGAATAACTGGGACTTTTTAACTTTGCTTTCTTTTTCTTTTTTAATTTTCTTTTTTATTTTTTATTGAGGCAATTGGGGTTAAGTGGCTTGCCCAGGGTCACACAGCTAGTAAGTGTTAAGTGTCTGAGGCTGGATTTGAACTCAGGTACTCCTGACTCCAGGGCCGGTGCTCTATCCACTGCGCCACCTAGATGCCCCAACTTTGCTTTCTTGATCATAATTCAGTGTGGTCTATTTTCATGGTTGTTGTTGAGGAGGTATGTTGGGTGAGGTAGGTAAAAATGCTTCCTCTCACTCCTCCATCTTGACTCCATAGACTACTGTTTAAAAGTTTGGCCATAAAGGGTGAGAGATGTGTCTGGTTTTTGACAGCTGATAACACTTCTTAGGAGTAACTGATCCCATGAAAATGAGTCATTCAAGGTTGTCTGTGCAGGTGTAATTCTCTAGTTCCATACTCTCATTTCTATGGAGGATAAGGAGAGAATATATTTCCAGCCAGCCTAGCTTCCTGATAAGTACATAATGAGCAGGAGCTTCCAAATATAAATTGGAGATAAAGAGCCAAGCAGCAGGCAGCAGGAATCCAAGGAGAAGACAAAGCAATGAACAAAAGTGGAGGTAAAGCCAGAGTTCAAAAAGAAGCATCATTTGGCTCAGTAGAAGCCCTTTCCACCTGGCCTCCTATAATTGCACACTTCCTTTTTCTATGCCTAGATGGACATTGCTGTAAGGAACAGTGAGGCTTTAGCTGAGTCTACCATAAGGATTTGAGCCATTTTGGCTTTTTCTGGGTTTTGTTTTAGTGACCCTTCTCAGACCAACACAAGCTTTCTTTTGAGTTTATTTGAGTTACTGGGCTCCCACAGTTAACAAGACTCCACACCCACATACACACAAACAACATTATCAGGGCCATTGATGGCCTTCTTTGCAACGTCCACTGTCTCAATAAAGGTTCTGAACCAAGCAAGGTTTAGTATCCATGGATTACTTAGAGCCTCAAAGTTCAAATAAACCATCTGTAATGATTGGAATGATGCCACCTGCTGGAGAGCTACTGTAAGAAAGCTCCACCATGAGGAGCAGGCGTCTGAGGGCAAGCCATGTGGTCAAGGTCCTTGGCGTCAGGAAGTGACGTTTGCTTGTGGGTACTGTCTATCAAGGATACCAGCCAATCAACTTGAGGAGCCTCCCATTTCTGGGAGGAGGACACGAAGTAAGAAGTGGATGCTGGCAGAGGGCTTTTTTCCTGTTTTGGTTCCTGACCTCACCATGGTAGGTCGGATGATGGGGTCTCTTAGAAATAGTTAGATTTTTACCTTTCTCTCTGATCCTAATGCTCTTTAATAAATATTTAAACACTTAAATACTCTTGCTAAAGCTTATAATTTATTGGCGACCACTCATTAGATATTTTAGACAGACTAGCTAGAATTTTAGCCCCTTACACATCCTTTTACTAAGAACATATTTGACTATTTTCAGATGGAAGAAGTTCACAAGGTGGTTATAAAAGCAACCCAGGAAAACAGAAAGAGGTAAAAGCCACTGGCAAGGAAACAGTGAGAGAGTCCCTCTCAATTCCTCAAAAAAACACACAAAATGTCAATCAAATAATAATTAGCAAGCTTCATAGTCTATAAGCAAGGCATCAGGACTAGAGATACCAAGTCAAAAAATGAATAATCTCAGCCCTCAAGGACCTTCATTCTGTTGAGGGAAATAACAAGTGTGTGTGCACACACAATAAAGACACAAAATAATTGGACAGTAAGTGTTCTGCCCAAAGTAGTATTTGCACCCAAGAACTCTGATTCAAAATCTATACATTGGTTTCCTGGAGCAATATGTGCAATGTACGCTAAGGTAGCTTTTCCATAAAAGGTACCAAAGCCATCTATGAGCATAAGTGACTCAGGGTATTGATAGAATATTTTATTAAAAACCCAGCAGCAACCTATAAGGAGTCACCAGTAAGCCTCTTAGGCTTCTGAGGTTCTGTCCCACATCCCCAATTATGTATTGGGCATTTCAAATTGGAGATCTGAAGAAAATCCCCTATTAGAATGTGAGTTCTACAAAGGCAAGGACTGTCCTTTGACTTTCTTTGAAACCCCAGAGCTTAGCACAATGCCTGACAGATAGTAGATACTTAATAAATGTTTTTGACTTGCTGACATCTCAAACTCAACTTGTCTAAAGTTTTCATATCCATATTAATTTCATATTCTTCTCTTCTAAAAATTTAAATTTCTGTTAAAAGCAATACAATTTTTCTAATCTTCCAGGTTCATAACCTCTCTCATAACTTCATAACATCATTCCCCTTAGTCCTACACATCCTACCAAATGCCAAATCATGCCCTTGCTTCATCTATGGCATTTTTCCCATTTGATCTCTTCTTTCCACTCACATTGCTACCACTTTAGTTCAGAATCTCATCACCTCCCCCTTATATTATTGCAACACCCTGGTAATTAGATTCTTGCCTCAAATGTCTCCATAGTCCAGTTCATCCTCCACACAGCTGCCAAAGCAAATTTAATTAAGTACAGGAAAGTTCATTTGATTCCCCCACTTAATAAATTCCATATTGCTTGTATGGAAAAATATAAACTTTTTAATATATTTTTTAAGTTTCATATCCTTGCCCCAAACTATCTTTCCAGCCTTATTGTACTTTATTCCCAGCTCATTCAGAGATCCAGGCAAATGAGGGACTGAAGGAAACTATAGTGCCTTGGATCCACACAGCCCATTAGGATTTGTCAATAGTAGCCCCAAAATGATTTGAAGGGGAGTACAATCTAAAGATGTGGGCATGTTATCTGACTAACCCTAAGTCATATAGAGCCTTAGGATCAAAGATGTGTATCCTGCTTGCAGGAGGAAGTGAATTCTAAAGGACAGACTAAATGCCTATGAATTCTAATTGGCTCACTGGGTGATCTGCAAATCACCTTGGCCTTTGGAGGCTAAGACTCTGAAAACTGCCAAGTATCTCTCTACTTATGGTGAAAACCATAGTTTTTCTCAATCTAATGAGTGTGTTTGTATGTGTGTGTGTGTATGAGCTCTACACACCTAAAAGATCTGAAACTTTGCCCTCACTTTATGACTCCTAAGAGAGAATGCAGATGTTATCTGTTCCTCTTATAGGGAAAAGGTAGCATCTCAGGTGAGGATTCCAGCTGAATCTCAGTTTGTGGCAACATCAAGAGCAGCTCAGAAGAGAGAGAAAGACAGGGAGCAGCAGAGACACTATTTGATAACTAGGCAGAATAGTAGTGATGGGACAGCCCAGGGAACAGGCCCAGGAGAATAGAATGGTGGCTCTGAAATTTCAGAGGTGTGAGTTGCCCTGTGATGAATGTGTGCTAGCTATGTACTCTCATGTAGGCAATGCTAATGAGCAAAGCCATGAGTCATTCATACCAAGTGAATGAGTCATTCTTACTACATGAATTACTTTAATCAAATCACATTCCTAAAATTTAAGCAACAGAGAGAAGTTGACAAAGGAGATTGGAGGGTTTTAGAACATAGGAAGGAATGGATGGAAAATTTCAAGCATTCAGGTTCCTGGAGATTTACAGAGAAAGGAGAGAATGAACCAGCATGTAGGAAGAAGTATAGAAAAATCTACAGGAACATAGTGAAGGTGGGATAAGGTCATATGGAAGCTGGGGAGCAAAAAGAAAAAAAATGGAACTCATGGAATACAGGACAAATGCCATAGACAATCTTCAAAATCTGGTGGAAAGTAAGTCATCCTTTTCCCTGCCCTTTGAGAACACACCCAGCCAGTCATAGCCAAACTGTCATTTACCTCTAGTCTCCAGCCAACACCCTTCAGCCCCATTGTGGAAGGGATTCTATCCCTTAGCCCCAGGCTTGATGGAGAATCCTGAATGGTTACAACTTAAAGGAAGGTTATTCTCCCAGAAACTTTGAGCTCATTACCTGAAATTCCATCTTTTAGACTTTATTTCAAGTTCCTGAGCCCAGAGGCTTAAGTTCCCAAGAGGCTTAAGGCCTGGGTGACTCTTAATTAGCTTAATGAGCTGGTTAAATTAATCCAATAAATGTACTAAAGAGAAGAGATAGATTGTGAGGGAGGACTGCAGGGAGGGGACATTTTGGAGCAAACAGTCCATTTTGGAAAAGAAAATGGGGGCAGCTAGGTGGCGCAGTGGATAGAGCACTGGCCCTGGAGTCAGGAGGACCTGAGTTCAGGTCCAGCCTCAGACACTTAACACTTACTAGCTGTGTGACCCTGGGCAAGTCACTTAACCCCAATTGCCTCACCAAAAAAAAAAAAAAAAGAAGATGAAGGCAGGCCTCGGGTGGGGGAAGGGGGTGGCAGCAATGAGAAGCTTTGGAGAACCAAAACTACCATAAATTCATGTGGGTAAATATTGAGGAAAAGGGAAAGGAGAAAAAAATCAAGACAGAGATTATTATGAGCCAAGTCTAGTCATTATAATCCAGTTCTGGTCTCAATTCCTCCACTGATTTTCTTGTGAGGGATAAGGAAAAACTAATTTCTCTCTTTTAGGAATGAAATGTTCCTACCTTATCCCTACTTTTCCCCATGCTTAAGTGAAGTATAAGCAGGGCTGTTGTGAGTCTCAAATGAGAAAATGAACATAAAGCAGGTCGCAACCCTTAAGGTACCCTAGAACTGTCTATTATTATTATTATTATTATTATTATTATTATTATTATTATTATTTTGGTGAGGCAATTGGGGTTAAGTGACTTGCCCAGGGTCACACAGCTAGTAAGTGTTAAGTTTCTGAGTCCAGATTTGAACTCAGGTCTTCCTGAATCCAGGGCTGGTGCTCTATCCACTGCACCACCTAGCTGCCCCAGTGTCTATAATCATTAATATTATTACTAGCCTATAGTCACCAGGCCTCTAGTCTGATGTTGACTTCTTTCTCTGAGTCTTGTCCTGCACTCCTGCTGAGCTCAAGCAGTGTTTATAAAGAAATACAAGAGCTTGCTGGTTAATGTTTAAAAAAGACTCTTCAAAAAACAATACCCAAACACTTTTAGGTTTAATCTGAATTGTTAACACTTTCTTAAGTCTAAATGATCAGCAAAGTGATCTATCAAGTCCTGATATGTAGAGTTGTTCATGTCTGAGATGTAAATGCTCACACTGAAAGTTTAACAGGAGGTGAAAGCTGGTTTGAGTTGGCCCCATCACAGCCCTGAATCCAAGGCACGATATTGCTACTCTTTTTACCCCTACCTCAGATCTAATTATTGCCCTCTAACTTTATCTAGGTTTTATAAACTGACTCCTTAATGAAAGGAAATACAAAATAGAAGATGCTTCCCGGGGATGCACAGAATATAGGACTATTTGTATCACACAGGGTGCTCTAGGAGACTTCCATGGCAACAGTAATGTATACCCCCAAGCAAAAACTACTATTTTTTCACTTTTAAAATAATATTTTAATTTTTCCTCAATTACATATGAAACAATTTTTAATATTTATTTTTTTAAGTTTTAAATTCCAAATTCTATTCCTCCCTTCCTTCTTTCCCTCCCTGATATGGTCAGCATTTCAATATGGGTTATAAATATGAAATTATGTAAAATATTTCCATATTAGTAGTTTCATGCAAGAAAACAAAAAAAGTAAAAAATAATGTATTTCAGTCTTTATTCAGACAACATCAGTTGTTTCTCTGGAAGGGAATAGCATTTTTCATGATGAGTCCTTTGGGATTGTCTTGGATCATTGTGTAATGATTGGAATGACGCCACCTGCTGGATACTTACTGTAGAAGAGTTCTGCCCATGAAGCGAAGGTCTTTGAAGGCAAGACCAGGCTTCAGGAAGTGACGCAGACTAGTGGGAGGAGGAAGGAAGAGACTGGCGCTCGGGCTCACTCTCTTTTCCTCTGGACTCTGGTGGAGAAGGGAGCTAAAAATGTGCTCTCCCTTTAATAGATAGGAATCTAGGCCTTTTTCTCTCTCTTTACCAAATTCTTATTCTCCTTAATAAATGCTTAAAAGTCTAACTCTTGCTAAAGCTTGTAATTGATTGGCGACCACTCATTAGATATTTTAGACAGTTTAGCTAGAATTTTAGCCCTTAACAATTGTATTGATGAGAAAAGCTGTCATTCACAGTTGTTCATCATACAATATTGCTGTTACTGTACACGATGTTCTCTTGGTTCTGTTACTTCACTTTGTATCAGTTCATGTAAGTCTTCCCAGATTTTTCTGAAATCATCTTGTCATTTGTGGTAAGATTATTGGAATTTGGCCGACCAATTGACAAAAGACCCATGCTGTCTCAGCACATGGTCTCAAGGGGACCTAAGAGAGTGCAGGAGACCTACAAGCCAGAGAGCCAAGAGCATGCACCAAGAGAGTGCTCTGTTTGCTCCTTTTGCTGATTGTTGCACTGTTCTTCAATGTGGGGACAACTTTCTGACTCCAAGGTGAACATAGCCTGACCCCATAGGGTGTGTAATCAACCAATCAGTGAAAGGGAAAAGGAATGACATTCCAAACTCTCATCAAAAGCCAGTTTGGGATTATTTCCAGCACAACCAATCCCAACTCTCTCTTCACCCATTATAGCTCAGCATTCTCTTGTCTGACCCCTATTACTCCTGGACTCCCTCCTGGTATCCACCTCTCAAAGGAAATTATAACTCTAACCTAGCCATGCACAACAACTTTGTAGGCAAAATCCATCTGTTTTTTCCCTTAAATCACCTTGGGACTATTTTAGGTGACACAGAATGAAATGGTTCTGCAGTCTGGGGCAGTGACCAGGGAATGGTGCTTCCATTTTTTTTGTGGTGGTGTTTGTTTTTCCTGTGAGAAAAAAAGACAGGATGAGTAGGCAAAAGGTGAGTTGTGCTGCTCATCCTAGGGCTCAATATATTCTCTTTTTCCCAACCTACCCTTTTTTCTGAAATTCCCTATTTCCATTTCTATGACCATGAGATCATCCTTCCAGTCACCCAGGTTCTCAGTCTCTTTGTTATCCTTGACACTTAAATCATCTGAACCTGCTCTCTTCAGTTACCAAAGATCTCTTAATTGCCAAATCTGATGGTCTTTTCTCAGTCTTCAACCTTTTTAATCTCTTTGCAATATTTATCACTACTGACAACAGTGCTAGGAGAAATATCCTAATTCCTAACCCATGCAAGGTTTGGGCTAGTTTTTAGACTAGCTTTTTTTTCCTTAAAAGTTGCTGAAACTATCCTCAAGACATCATTAACTCAGGGTTCTAAGGGCTCAGGTTGTTGGAATCACTTCTTGTAGCCTGAGTAGAGAACATTCATGAATAGCACCAGGTATAATGTAATGCTTCCCTGGAGGAAAATGATGGGCAGCTCAGGAGAAGGAGTTTGTTTGGCTCAGCTGACATAACTTGAAGTGTCCTCAATGCACATCCTGGTTGATTATCTTTCCCCTTCTATTATGACAGAGTAAATCTCCTTTTGTTAAATATCAAATGACCTACAAAGTATCTCATTTCATCCCAATATTGAACCTAAACAAGCAAGCCACTGACTTGATTCAGGCCCAGTCCAGTACAAGCAATTTTGCTTTCCAGATATGTCCTTTCTTCTCTTTGGGTTGCTGATAACAAGTTCAGTATTTTACCTTTCAAACTCCTATATCTGCAAACCTAAGAAACTTAGAAACAACTTTCCAATCTGTTGAACAATCTTCCAAATGAAGAGTTTCGGCGGTGGTGTGTGTGTGGGGGGGTGGTGTTTCAAAGACATTTGTTAAAAATATAAAAATGCAACACCTTCAAATTCGGTTACAAAGAACATCAGAGAAGACAAAAATTTACCAGCCAAAATGAAACAAAACCGTTTGCATAATTGGCAGATGGGATTAAAAAATGAGTACCACAATTTCATAAGTATGCCTAATAAAATATAGACTACTGTTGAGGGTAATGCAAAGGGAGGAAAAAGGCAAAAATTAGACAGTATGAAAAGGGAGATCTAGGGAATGCATAGACCAGTGGCTTACCTTATTTGGCAGTCTCATTTGGAGAGTGGAGGAGCCATTCAGTTCTAGATTCCCTAAAACCATGCATACTTTTCTTTGCCTGGGTTATGTGGGGTTTGTTTTTTTCCTTTTTCCCTGCTGCTGCTGCCCCACAAAACTCCAGCAGTTCATTGGTGCAGTGGATAGAGCACTATCCCTGAAGTTGGGAGGACCTGAGTTCAAATCTCACCTCAGACATTTACAAGCTGTGTGACCCTGGGCAAGCCACTTAACCCCAAATTGCCTTAAAAATTCAGGGCCATCTTTAGTCATCCTGATATATATCTTACCACTTGGCCCAGATGGCTCTGGAAAAGAGAGCGAGGTTGGTGACATTGCACAGCCCTCACTCACTTAAATCCAATTCACTGCAAGTCATCACATCACCTTGATGTCATGGTTCTCTTTGAGAATGAAGGACAAACAATGAAAACAGCTGCCCCACAATCCAGAGCAAACCATCAGAGTCCTTGCCTGAGAGATGAGCCACTAAGCTCTGAACTGCCTGAGATGAAGAATGCTCATCTTAACAGTAGCCATTTTCTGCTTTGCTTCTTTCTCAACCCAATGTCAATCATCCATGATTCCCACTTCTGTCTCTGAGAACTATACCCAATCAATATTTTGTGCCTCTGGAGAGGTAACAAACTATCCTATAACTTCACTCATCATCATTTTGGCTTCCCAGATCATAACTCTTTTCCCAAGCAACCATATTACTATATGTGTTATCTCACTGGTTAGAATAGAATTTAAGCTAAATGAGGGCTTGGACAATCTACCCTATGTTACTGTCTCCTTGACACTTAGTAGTGCTTAATGTTTACTAAGGGCTTTTTTTGTTTGTTTGTTTTTTTGGGGGGGTTTTGCAGGGCAATGAGGGTTAAGTGACTTGCCCAGGGTCACACAGCTAGTAAGTGTCAAATGTCTGAGCCCGGATTTGAACTCAGGTACTCCTGAATCCAGGGCCGGTGCTTTACCAGCTGCCCCTACTAAGGGCTTTTAATAAACATTTTTCATTTATTCATTCATGCTCCTATATGCGATTTATGTTCTTCAGTTATGGAAATCCATCAAGTATTGAAATAGGCCTAACTTAAAATGTGACCTTCATGTTACTATATCACATTGTGTTAAACCAAGATTTTCAGAAATAATGAAGGATATCCAATCATATTACTCTCATTATTCATTATTAAATATAACATTTTAGTGAGAGTTTAAAGTATTTTTGTGCCATTAATAAATAAAATATTATCTCGTCCTTTAAATTTATTTTTGTTCAATATAATTATAGAGACATACATGTATATCATTAATAAATTAGAAAATTTGCATATCTTGGGGGTGTTAAAAAAATTTTTATGGGGGGTCCTATGATCAAAAAAGCTTCAAGAAAATTGTTTTATGCCATAGACTCTTGCACATACCTCTACAGGTGCACACACACAAAATTCCCTTATAAAGAAAAACACTTAAGCAAAACCAAGCAATGAAGTAACCTCATCTGACAATGTATGCAAAATTCAGCCCTCATAGTCCCTACTCTCTCTACAGAGAGAAGGTGTATGGGTTTCAATGTCTGTCTTCTGGAAGCAACCTTAAGTTCAGCTGTGTTTTGGTGTTGTTTTGAATTGCATTAATATACTTACTTTATATGTTCTTCTCCTGAATTTTCCTTGTTGGCTCTATTCATCCAGACTGAAATACCCATTTGTCAAGAGCTTTCCAGAAATTGTAGTATAGTGCTTGAAGGACTTGGTGTGGGAATGGAGTGGAGCTAATGACCACTCACAATTTTGGGGTTCTGGTTGTCAAAGTCCTGCAAAGCAAATCAAATTGGGGAAGAAGAGAGATCAGCCCATCGTCACAGTTCTTACCAGAACCTCTCCTCTTTTTACCCCTTCTCTAGCTCATAATCTACCTCAAACTCTTGACCCACACATTGAACTCCTTTAAAATGGAGTGACATTTCAGTAAGAACAAAATAATGACATTGGTGCTAGTGGACAGTGAACATGACCATTAACTCTCCTTGAATGTTTCCAAAAGCATGAAAACTCAATATGTAAAATTTGACAATTATGACAGTGAAGTAGCTTATGGAGTGAACATTTAACAACTGAAAAACCTAAAATGTATATAATTCTCACTGAAATCTCCCTCAGCAAGGAGTAACCCTTAAAAAGATGATGTCCCTCAAGGCTTCTTTAATTTGGTTTTGCCGAAGAGTGAAAATGAAGGGTGTCAGGAATGGGGTTACTACTGAAATCATCAGGGACACTTTTTATACTCAGCTGCCTGGGTCGCTTGGGGTTCACATGAACAAGCAAGTGTCATAACTTGTCGCCACCACAGTGAAGTGAGAAGCACAAGTGGAAAAGGCTTTCTTCTAGCCAGAGGCAAAAGGAATCTTTCAAATGGTAAAGATCATATAGGTATAGGAGATGATAGTTTGAAACAAAGAGCCTAAGAGTACAACAGGGGCCATCAAGAAGAGAATAAACTCTAGGAAAACTGTGACATCCAGGAAAGCTTGAGCAATACCCCTCTTTTACAAAAGAAATGGTTTACAAGAGTTGATCTGCAGAAGGAGAGTTGAAAAGTACGACAGACTGGCAAGATTTGAAAAAGAAACTCCAAAACACAGGCCAATATAACCACCCAGAGACAAATGTGACTGTACTTCTGGGGAGGGGGGTATGGACAGCTGCATAATAATCTACCACCACTGCTCCAAGTAATACAAATTCTATTATCTCCATAGAGAGATACAAGAAGAGTTGAGTGAAACAGACTGAAAAAGACATGGCCTTGGTTTCAGACATTAACAATTCCCCTAGCATGGGAGGAATAATAGTGGAGGTAAACAGGATGTCCAAGAGAGACAAGTGACCAAACGAGAGTCAGTGATCAGCATAATGACAATGATTACCACATTTTCCATTAAAGTCACAAAGAAGGAGAAGAGGAATATGGCAGAGTGTGTGGCAGAACCCTGGATAGCCCCAAAAGTCTTAAAATAAAATTTGATGACTCCAGGGTGATTTCCCATCAATTGGTCCTCTGTTCCTTCTGGCAGCTAGGGGTCAAAAGAGAATTAACATTACCAATCAGAAGTCCTAATTTCCAAAGGTATAGTGACAGATCTACAGCATGCTATATCCCCCCACCTGTTCATGGGATATATTTCAAGATCATCTTTGATTGACAAGAGGTTTATATAGTTCTTACTATGTGCAAGGGAATGGTTTTCAGAGGCAATTGTATGGCAAGGGCACAGGGGTTTGAATCAAGAAGACCTGAGTTCAAATCTGACCTGAGACTCTTACTAGCTGTGACCTGTGTGTGACCCTGGGAAAGTCATGTAGTCATTTATAGCAATTTATAGTGTAAATGGGACAGTGGGAGAAGGGATACCAAGGGCTTGAATAAGACTGAGAGGTAGGGTGTAATGAAACAAAGGCTTCAGAAGAGCTCTGAAACAAGATTTATTAAACCACCTTTGAATTTTCTTTTCTGTCAAAATGTCTGCAGACATCAGCCAAGATATTAAGGGTGATTTCTCCTACAAAGAGAAGAGGGATTCAGACCATTGCCTTCGTGTTTCTCATACATCTGTAGCAAAAGAACAAACTGATAGAATCAACCATTTGGGATATGTACAGATTCCTTTGCTATTGTACCAAAGAATCTTGAGAAACAAACCACTTACAAAACAGGTCTGTGAAAGGGATATAGTCTCATGTTACTCAAAGAGGTTGACTTGAATTAAATAATAATCAATGTTTCTGGGGTGGCTAGGTGGTGCAGTGGATAGAGCACTGGCCCTGGAGTCAGGAGTACCTGAGTTCAAATCTGGCCTCAGACACTTAACACTTACTAGCTGTGTGACCCTGGGCAAGTCACTTAACCCCAATTGCCTCACTAAAACAAAACAAAACAAAAAAATAATCAATGTTTCACCCTAATTGATTGACTGCCTTCTCCGATAGCCCAATCCTTTTCACTCTGTCAGTAGTTCACCATTACCTTCTGTGGTAAAATAATGGAATTTGGCAGATGGGGGGGGGGGTCCCACCTGATTGATTTAGTAGTGTTTGTATTGGCTGTGAATGAGAAGCTACTAAGTACTCACTTGAGATGATTAGATTTTTAGCCACACCTGGCCAGCCCTGTTAAACCTAGTTTAAACTTGGCCAGCCCTGAGAAGGAGTGTCCTCAGAGGCTGTGGACTGCGTCATCAACAGAGGACCGGTCTCAGCCACACAACTTGAGAAAAAAAGTAGAAAAATGGACTCTCAAAAGGAAGTTTGGGCTCTTTCCTTGGAGGAGCTTTCAGAGCAGACTGGAGATGGGCTGCACAGCTGACTCCCATAGAAATTATGGACCCCCTGGTGATGAGTTAATAGAAAAAGGCCAGCTCTTTGAATTAGCTGAGTCACAAACAATTTTTGGGTTTTGAGACAGTCTTTCTTAAGAGCCAGGAAGCTTATCCATTTTTTCTCTTTCCCTATTCCCTTGTCACTTTATTTATTTCACCTTTGTTGTATATTTTATTCCCATCAATAAAAACTGGTTTGTCAGTGGAAAAGAGGCTGTTAATCTCCTTTCTTATTAGCCTGGGAGAAATAACTGGGAGGAGAGGAAACTCTGGACCTAGAAGTCCCTCATTATTTTCTGGACCCCAATATTACAGCAAGACACCCAATTAACGCTACCCAGAATTATTTGACCCTTACATTTCTAAATCAGTTTTAGGCTGAGCCAATTCTTTTAATTCCCTTGGTCACCAGAGAAACAAGATTTATTTCTGCATTTATATTTTCCTATTTGGGATCCTCTTGAATTCAGATCAAATGATCTTTCAAAAAAGCCAAGAAAACACACTCTCAATAGACATTTTAAAGCTACAAATTAGGCTCTTCTCAACATACAGACAGTTTTCTAGATGATCACAATGGTATTCCCCATAACTATTGTATTATGTTATTCATTTAGACTAGGACCTTTTTTCCTTCTTTGTTCTTTGTTTAGTACAGTGTTTAGGACATAGTAGGCATGTTAAACACCCCTGACATATCCCTAAAAATAACCCCTGGCATCTTGGCTGGTGGCTGTAGAAACTTTGACAGAAAAGTAGAATCAAACTTGGGCTAAGAAATGCAGAATTCTAGAACAATGTCTAAAGGGCTATAAAAATTTTCATACCCCTTGATAAAGCAATATCAATATTAAGTATGTATCCCATAGAAATCCTAAAAAATGGGGGGAAAGCACATGTAGAAAATTATTTATAGCAACTCTTTGTGTGGTAGCAAAGAATTGAAAATTAAGGGGATACCCATCACTTGGGAATGGCTGAACAAGTTGTGGCATATTAATATAATGGAATACTACTGTGCCATAAGAAATGATGAGCAGGCAGATTTAAAAAAAAAACTAGACTTACATGAACTGATGCTGGGTGAAGTGAGCAGAGCCAGGAGAACATTGCACACAATAACAACAACATTGTGCAATGATAAACTATGATGTACATAGCTTTTCTCAGCAATGCAATGATCCAAGACAATTCCAAAAGACTCATGATGGAAAATGTTCTCCACATCCAGGAAAAGAACTATGGAGTCTGAATACCAATTGAAGCATAGTATTTTTGCTTTTGTTGGGTTTTTTTTTTCTTCCTTGTAGTTTCCCCCTTTTGTTCTGATTTTTCTTTCACAACCTGACTAATGTGGAAATATGTTTAACATGAAGGGGTTTCAATATTTAATAACTCCATTAATTTTTGGTTTTACTTTACAATGACATAACATCATATACAGTATATATATATATATACAAGAAATGAATCATTACGTGCAAAAAAACAAATCTTATAAATGGCAAAAAATAAAAAATAATTTTCAAAAACTTTTTAAAACACATGACTTTTGGCTCACCCTGTGTATGTGTGTATGTATGTGTATATATATACATATACATATATATGTGAGTATATTGTGTGTATACAGAATATATACGGATCTTGGCTGAGAAATGAAGAATAGTTTGATAGGGTCTGGTGTGTGTCTCGAGCGCGCACGCATACACACACACACACACACACTCTCTCTCTCTCTCTCTTTCTCTCTCTCTCTCTCTCTCTCTCTCTCTCTCTCTCTCTCTCTCTCTCTCTCTCTCTCTCTCTCTCTCTGTTTCTCACAGCCAAGATCCCCAGGGGGGAAAACCATCTATGACCATTTTACTTCTACTTCTAGTCATTACAAAAGCAAAGAGATGGAAGATGGAGTGGGAGAAAGAGCAATAAGGCTCATCTGGAGTGATCATCAGGGCATGGAATAAAGCAATGGATATTTAGGCTAGAAATGTTTATGGGAGCCAAAATGTGTTGGGTTTCAAATTTCAAACAGGAATTTATATTTGACTCCAGAGGTATTAGGGAGTGGTTAAAGTTTGCTGAGTAGAGGAATGGCATGGTTAGACTTGTGAATGAGGGACATCACTTGACACCCTTGCTGTGGATGAATGGGTAAGAGGAGTCTGGAGAAAGAGAGAATAATAAGGAGGCTGCTACAATCATAGAGGCAAGAAGTTATATAGGCCTGAATACAGGTGTGTGCTATGAAGAGAATTAATGTGGGAGATGTTGTGAAAGTAAAATTGATAAGATTTGGTGACTGAATTTGGTAGGTGTTAGAGACCAAAGAGTCAAGAATGAGTTCAGTATAGCAAACATGGGTGACTGGTCTAATTTTTTAGATGACAATGTATTTTGTCCCTGTAGACATTCCTACTCTGATTCTTAATTGTTTTGAAAAATAAATTAACCTGAATGATAAAGAAGAATCCTAAGTATTTACTCATCTTTTGAGTGGTCATCAAACTACAATGGCAGCTTCAAAGGCATCTCACACAAAAACTATTGAATTTCTGAGAGAATTATCTTAGGGGATATTTCTGCATTGTAAGAGGAATCATGAAAGAATGAACATCTAACTGTGATTCTGAAGAATTACCTCTCATAGGATCATAGGATTATAGATTTAGATCTAGAAGAATGCTCAGATGCCTTCTAGAAGTACAATGACTTGCCTAGGGTCACCCTGCTCATAAATATCTGAAATGAGATTTAAACTCACTTCTTACTGTTAGGAATAAACAGAGACTCTGAAAGGACAGAGGATTTTTTCCTCTAAGAAAGCCATTTTAAGTCTTTGTATTACAAAGAAATATGAATAATATTCTTCAGAAGAAACATTGACAACCAGTGAGTTGATTGGTAGGACCCTGTTTCCAGAAGTAAGGAGAAGTCACCAGTAGCAGGGATGTTTAGAACTGACGTTGGTTCTGTTCTTTCTCATTGCCTATACAATGCAAGTACTTACTTATACATTTGGATATTTTTGTTTCTCACAGTGTTTTGTTTTGTTTGAGACTGTATCTCTCAACCTCACCTAAGCTAGAAATGCAGTGGATACTCACTGGCTTGATTCCAATACTCATAGGGGCAGAAGCTTTAACCTGCTACATTTTCCTGACCTGGGCCACCACTCCCAGCTTGTTACATCATTAATAACTTATATAAATAGTGACCTTGAAATATCTTTTAGTTTAGGAGATTAGAAAGGTATATAAAGAGAGTGATATGAGTGAAAATTTATGGGAAAAGAGATTTCTCCACTTGATTTAATAAATGATTTTTAGTAAACTGGTAGTAGCTAAATGCTAATTGATTAAGTGAGAGATATGTTATACTTTCAATAATTTCTAAGAAAATATAAAAATATATCCCTTTGTTATTTTAGAACCCACCAAGAGAATGAATAAAAGAATGATCTGTTAAAAAATGGAGAGAGAGGTAATCACCTCACTAAGAATACATGAAACATCAACCATTAATTTTGTATCAGAGAGAAGCAAAAGAATATTTGCAAGACCAAACAAAAATACAAAGAGATAAAAGAGAACACAGAACAATTATAGGACACCTCTAACAACTAAAAAAGTAAGAAGCAAAAGTAATTGTTTTGGATTTTGCAATTTGAATCTATATTACAACATATCACATATGCTTACTCAAAAGCAGTCATATTTTTTCTGGTCTTTTCTTCTCTTACCATTGTAGTTTCCATGGAAAGGTTGGTTTTATATTTTTTCCTCATTTTCCTTTATTTCTGAAGGAGCTCAAAAAGCAATTCTTCCCACATCATATATCAGAGCATTCTCAGCTGTCCCAAAGGCAAAGAGGTTCATAAATATCCTTGCATTTTAAATTTCATTGACTTCCCATATGCTTCTTATGCAGTCAGAATATAAAATAGCCCTTCTAGTTTTGGTTTTACCCATCCAATTTCAGTTTCACCCATTCAGTTTCAGTTTCACCCATCCAATTTCAGTTTAATCCATCCAGTTTCAGTTTCACCAATCCAGTTTCAGTTTCACCCATACAATTTCAAATCCACTTCTCCAGATTAATTTTCAACCATCCAGTTTCAATTTCAGTTTCACTCCTCCAGTTTCCGTTTCAGCTCTAATTTCAGTTTCACCACTCAAGTTTCAGCCATCCAGGTTCAATATCATTAGTCCAGTGTCAGTTTCACCCCTCCAATTTCATTTTCAACTATATAGCTTCAGTTTCACTCCTGCAGGTTCCTTTTCACCCCTCTAGTTTCATTTCACCACTCAAGTTTCACCCATCCAGGTTCAGTATCATTAGTCCAGTGTCAGTTTCACCCCCCCCCCCAGTTTCAGTTTCACCCATCCAGTTTTAGTTTCATTATTCCAGTTTTGCCCATCCACCTATTCACAACATTCCAAAACTTGGACTTTCATCCCTTCACTTAATCTCTCAAGACTTCAATCACCTCATCAGTGGGTCAACTAGATGGCACTGTACATAGAGCACAAGGCCTGAAGTCAGGAAGACTCCTCTTTCTGATTTCAAATCTGACCACAGACACTTACAAGATGTGTGACCCTGGCCAAGTCAATTAACTCTATTTGCCTCAAATCTAATGTGTGCTGTATTGGAGGGAGCACAGAATGAAGAGACAAAAGATATGACTTCTATTCCTACTACTACCACAACCACAATGAATCATTCTGAGCATGTCACCTTATCTGAGCTTTTGATTTCGCCCTTCTAGTTTCAGTTTTCACCCATCCAGTTTTGGATTCACCTGACAAGTTTCACCCGTCAAGTTTCAGTTACACCCAATGAGTTTCAGTTTCACCCTTTGAGTTTCAATTTCACCCACTGACTTTCAGTTTCACCCAAGAAATTTTGCTTTCACCCAATGAGTTTCACCTGTTGAATTTCGGTTTCACCTATCAAGTTTTGGTTTTAACCGAAGGGTTTGACCTATCCAGTTTCAGTTTTTCACTCCTCCAGATTCACTTTCACCCTTCCAGTTCAGCTGTCCAGTTTCAGTTTCACCCATCCAGTTTCACCCCTCCAGTTTCAGTTTTACCCATCAGTTTCAGTTTCAGTTTTACCCTTCCAGTTTCACTATACTAGCTAGCCTAATCAAAAGTCAATTTACATTGAAGAACAGAAGAGAAGGAACAGGTATTGAGATGATCAGAATGTGTAGAAAGCTAAAGAAATACTAAATTATAAACCCATATCTATGATGGAAAGACTTGGGTTCTATCCCAGTCATCAATATGGTGGTGGTACTTGCTCACTGCAGGGGATTTGGGGTTCAGTATTCCTGGGTCTGTAGATTTTATGTAGGTTCATATTTCAAAGCAATGGTACTACAAGTCCTCCCACCCAGACTCAAACCTGGTCTCAGGCTGACAGCAAAAGGGCCCTATTTCTATTATATGCTCATCTCTCCTAACTGCCCAATATCATTGCCCTGCTACCTACTCTAGTCTCACTTACACAATTTCAGTTTCACCCATCCAGTTTCAGTTTCACCTGTCCATTTCAGTTTAGTCATCTACAAAAAAAAACCCTGAAAAAAAATAAATAATCTCATAATAAAAATAAGTCAAATTTAGAAAATAAAAATAAATACATATTTCTAAATGACTATACATAGTTTTTCAGGCTAGAAAGCATTATTATATTGAAATACTTGTTATTTGAAGGTTTATCTTAATTCTTTGGTTATGGAAGTGAACAGACTGGGGCAAGAAGTATCAATTTCATAAATTCATTTTCTTTCATTAGAAAAGTCACTTAAGGGGGCAGAGCCAAGATGGCGGAGGAAAGACATTTAACCCACAAGGCTCCTGATACAATCACCCCAAAAATAGCAATAAAAGAACCCTTGGGGCAGAAAAATACACAAAAATACAGGCTGAGAGTTTTCTCTAGCTATAGATAGATTTCAGGGGGCCGTCTGGGCCAGGAATAAAGCCTAACCCTGCAATTGGCTGACACACCAGACACCTGCCAGAGGAATTTGCCCCAGTGCCTCTGAATCAGCTGCAGGACTGGCGTCTTCTGGAACCGAGCATGCAGTCAGAGTGAACGGCTGGATGGGGTTGGGGGGGGGTAAGTGCAGGGGTACTAGTGGACTGGGGGAAAGGATTCAACTGTCCCACCCCAGTGGGGAACCAGGAAGAAATCCTGATTGGCTGAAGGCCCAGGTGGGAGAGGGGAGCAGGGGAACAGGGGAGCAGGGGAGCAGGGGAGCAGTCTCATCGGAAGCTGAGAACCACACCACAGAAAGCTTTGCTGGTTGGTTGCTTAGTAAAGTAGGCCTGAAGTTATCTCCAGACCTGAGAACAGGCCAGGTGAGATTAAAGCCTGCCCCCCCCAACCCAAAACACCTGGGACCCTCTGAAGCTGAGAACAGGAGTGGAGCTGAGAAGCAGCCCCGCCCCACCCCAACCCCAACCTCCCCACCCCCAGTGGAGAGTTTAAAATCAAATGAAAGCAAGGCCAGGCAGGCTGAGAAGAAGCCCAACCATCCCCTGGGCCATGCTGTAGCTTGAACAGTGTGTCCTGGAAGCAGTGCCACACTTTAAGAAGGAGTTAAAAGCCAAGAAATAGTAAGCCAGGATGAGTAGGCAGAGAAAGCAGAAGACCATCAAAAACTTCTTTGGGGGAAAGGTAGACCACAATACATCCTCAGAAGAAGAAGATAATAATAGGGTCAAAGCTCCAACATCCAAAGCTTCCAAGAAAAATATGAACTGGTCTCAGGCTATGGAAGCTCTCAAAAGGGACTTTGAAGAGAAAGTAGGAGAAATAGAAAGAAAATGTGGAAAAGGAGGAAAGAATGGAAAGGGAAATGAGAGCAATGCAGGAGAGTCATGAGAAAAAAGTCAACAGTTTGAAAAGCCAAATGGAAAAGGAGATTAAAAAACTGTCTGATGAAAATAACTGCCTAAGAATTAGGATTGAACAAATGGAAGCTAGTGACCTTATGAGAAACCAAGACACAGTAAAGCAAATCCAATTGAATGAAAAAATAGAGGGCAATGTGAAATATCTCTTTGGAAAAAAAGCTGACCTGGAAAATAAATCTAGGAGAGATAATTTGAAAATCATTGGATTACCTGAAGACCATGACCAAAACAAAATCTTAGACACCATCCTATAAGAGATTGTGAGGGAAAATTGATATTCTAGAAGCAGAAGCTAAAATAGAAATTGAAAGAATCCACCGATCACCTCCTGAAAGAGATCCCAAAAGGAAAACCTCCAGGAATATTATAGCCAAATTCCAGAACTCCCAGGTCAAGGAGAAAATACTGCAAGCAGCTAGAAAAAAGGAATTCAAATACTGTGGAGCTCCAATAAGGATAAAGCAAGATCTAGCAGCTTCTACATTAAAGGACCAAAGGGCATGGAATATGATATTCCAGAGGGCAAAGGAACTGGGACTTCAGCCAAAAATCATGTACCCAGCAAAACTGAGTATAATCTTTCAGAGGCAAAAATGGGATTTCAATGAGAAAGAGGTCTTTCAAGCATTTGTGATGAAAAAACCTGAACTGAATGGAAAATTTGACTTTCAAATACAAGATCCTGGAGAAGCATAAAAAGGTAAAGAGGAAAAAGACTTCGTGAGGGATATTAAAAGATCAAACTGTTTATATTCCTACATGGGAAGATAATACTTTGAAATCATAAGAACTATCTCAGTAAGAAATACACAGAAGACAGGGCTGAACTGAATATGAAGGGATGATATCTGTAAAGCATTTATGCTTTGTTCTTTGTAGGACAGACAGGGTAGGGTGTCATGTCTGGGGCTGGATTTGAACGTGGGTCCTTCTGGCTCCAGGGCTAGTGCTCTGTCCACTGCACCACCTAGCTGCCCATATGGTACCTACTTTTCTGGGCTTTTATGAAGAAAATTCTCTGTCAAGCTTAAGGTATGATATAAAGGTTATAATGAACAGGATACTATCAGAAAAACCTGGAAAGACCCACATGAACTGAAGCAGAGTGAAATGTACTGTATACAAAATAACAGCAATAGTGGGGGATGATCTATTGGGAATCATGTGGTTATTTTCAGCAAGAAAATGATCCAATATAATAACCCTGAAAGACTTATGAAGATTGCAGCTTATCTGCAGAGAAAGAACTGATAGTATCTGAAAACAGATGGAAACACATTTAAATATTTTTTTTCATTTCCTCTTTGACAACTCCTTAATCTGAAGTTTTGGGGGTTTTTTGACTGTTTTCTCTCCCAACTAGCTAATATGAGAATTTTTCCATGACTACTCATGTGTAACTTATTTTGAATTGCTTGAGTTCTTGTGGGTAGGGAGTGGGAATGGAGGGGGGAAGAGAAGTTGGAACACAAAGTTTTTTTTAAAAATTGATGTTAATTTTGTTTTTACATATATTTTGGATAATAAAATTCTATTAAAAAAAAAAAAGAAAAGATACTTAAACTCAGATCTAGGGTTAGAAAGTCCCTCAGAAGCTATCTATTCAAAATCCTTCTTTGGCAAACCAGAAAAATGAGGCCCAGAGAGATCTGACTTAGGTAAGAACAAAGAGGTAATAAGCATCAGCATTAAGATTTGAACCCTGATCCTTTCTTTCTCTGCACCACATTGACTTCTAGACTACTTAGGCAACTTATGATGAAGTTGCCACTGCTCAAAACTGATATATGTTGGGGGGAGGAGGAGGAGGAGGAGGAGGAATAGGAAGCAACAAAATAAAGTGAAAGTGGGACAGCTAGGTGGCACAGTGGATAAAGCACTGGCCCTGGATTCAAGAGGACCTGAGTTCAAATCTGACCTCAGATACTTGATACTAGCTGTGTGACCCTGGGCAAATCATTTAACCCCCATTGCCCTGCAATCAATCAATCAATCAATAAACAAATAAAAATAAATAAATGAATAAATAAGTGAATAAATGAATGAATGGATGAATGGATAGATAAACAAATAAATGAATGGATGGATGAATGAATAATAAAATAAAGTAAAATGGAAGCGTCAGCTCCGTCTCATTTTCACCCATCCAATTTCAGTTTTACCAGTCCAGTTTCACACATTCAGTTTCAGTTTCACCAGTCCAGTTTCACCAATCAAGTTTAAATTTCACCCATCTAGTTTCAGTTTCATCAGTCCAATTTCACCAATCCCACTTCAGTTTCACCCCCTCCAGTTTCAGTTTTAACCATCAAGTTTCACAAGGCCAGCTTCACTTTCACCTATCCAGTTTCACCCATCCCATTTCAGTTTCACCCCTCCAGTTTCAGATTCATCCTTCCAGTTTCACATACTAGCCTAATCATGTCAATTTACACTGAAGAAGAAAAGAGAAGGAACAGGTATTGAGATGATCAGAATGTGTAGAATGCTAAAGACATACTGAATTATACACCCATATCTATGATGGGATGACTTGGGTTCTGTCCCAGGCATCAATATGATGGTGGTACTTGCTCACTGCAGGAGATTTGGGGTTCACTATTCGTGGGTCTGTAGATTTTATGTAGGTTCATGTTTCAAAGCTCTGGTACCACAAGTCCTCCAACCCAGACTCAAACCTGGCCTCAGGCTGACAGCAAAAAGGCCCTATTTTTATGGTATGCCCATCTCTCCTTCTCACTGCCCCATATTCCTGTGCTCCCTACTACTCCCAGAAGGTGAGGACCATAGTGTGTGCTGCTAAGAGGACACTATCTTTCCTGGGAGATGATTTATTGGGGATCATTTTTGTTGCTATTCAGTTTTTTCAGTACTATCTGATGCTTTATGATTCTATATGACGTTTTCTTGGCAAAGATACTATAGTGGTTTACCATTTCCTGCACCAGCTCATTTTATAGACGAGGAAGCTGAAGCAAACAGGGTTATGTGACTTGCCCAGGGTCACACAGCTAATAAGTGAGATAAATATGAAAGAAATCCAAGACCTGAATAGAAGGTTGGAGGAAATTAGGTGAAAATCCAAGACCTGAATAGAAGGTTGGAGAAAATTAGGTGAAAGTCTTTTTTTTTCCGATTTCATCACAGGCATTTTTATTAACAGACCATTAGAAAAACAATCATGGTAATGACTTTTAGTTCATTCTTCTAATAAACCTGTTGAGCTGGTCTTCCCTGTTACCAGCATCTCCACCTTCCACAAAATGAGTAGTCCTTTTCTTCATTCCACCCCAAAAAGATAATTTGAAGGGCCACAAGAAGTTGTTGGCAGCTTTGAAGTGCTTGCCAACAGTGTAGATCTCATGAATCAAGTCCTCCATGCAAATAATTCCATATTTACCTGGAGATTTTGCAATAAGGGCATTAAAGTCAGGGCAATTCTCTATTTCTTGGTCTTGCCATAGCCACGTTTGTAAATCAAGTCATTCACAGATTTCAGGTTTGGAAACCCCATGCAATGTATGGTTCCACAATTCTCAGCACGTTAATTGAAGCCTTATTAAGCTTAACAAAGGTGCCGTTTAAGATTTGGTGAAGACAAAGAAGCTGCAATACTTTTTGGACCTTTGGGCTAACAGCATTGTTACCTCTGATTCTACTCATAAAAGGTAACGGGTTCAGCAGGTACATAGGAGTTGCCAGCTTTTGCGTGCTATTCTAGTCAGCCAGATTTCACTTCTGTACATCTGTTTGTACTCCTTATGGTACGCTTTAGCTTTTTCATAGATAACTTTTTTCTGTATTTTACAGAGCTTTTTTATAGCCACCTTCTTCCTTAGGTATTTGGCCTTCAGTATCACAAAAGCCTTTTGCTTTTTTAGAAGGAATTCTGGAGCAGATGGAACATTCTTTTCTTCTGCTCCACTGGGTCAAAACGATCTTCATAAGGATATTAACAAGTTGTAATTTCTACTATGGTAAATGTTGGTAGATAGAACCCATATCAACAGATGTTCTTTGGGGTCCTTGATAATTTTTGAACATATAAAGGGGTCCTTATACCAAAATGTTTGAGAACTCCTAGCATATATTACGTGCAATTTGGAGTTAGAAAGATGGCGTTTTAAATCATGCTTTGGTCACTTATAAAAAGTTAGTTAACCTCCCAAAGCCTCAGTTTCCCCAACTATAAAATGGTACTAATAATAGCTGTAATTCTTTAGATGATCGTTATGAGGCCAGATAACAAGATACTATTTGTAATAAAACAATGATTTGCAAAATGTATAGCTAGGGTCCAGAGGGCAGAAATGACCAGCATGAGGGAGCAGCATCTATTTATGACCTATATGATCAATGGCAAGTTGCTTAATCTCTCAAGCCTTCAGTTACATCATCACTATGGACAGCTAGGTGGCACAGTACACAGAGCACCAGGCCTGAAGTCAGGAAGACTCTTCTTTCTGAGTTCAAATGGGGCCTCAGAAACTTTGCAGCTGTGTGACCCTGGGCAAGTCACTTAACTCTGCCTCAAATTGATTATGTGCTGTAGTGAGAAGCGTGCTGAACGAAGAGAAAGGGTTTATGACTTCTGTTTTCACTTCTACCACAGCAACCTTGAATCATTTTGAGCATGTCACCTCATCTGTGAAATGAGCATGATAACACCTGTAGTACTTATCTCATAGTGTTGTGTTGCTCAAATAAGCTAATGAAGGGGGGGAGGGCAAAAGTCACGATGTTTTAACAACTTTTTGAAAATAATTTTTTCTTTATTTTTCCTCATTTACACAATTTGATTTTCCATGCACAGTGTAAATTAATTTCATATATATATATATGCTATACAATGCTATGATATTTTAACTTGAAAAAAAATAAAGGAGTTGTTAAATATTGAAACCCCTTCATGACTTTTGGCCCACCCTGTACAAGTAAATCACTGTGCCAACCTTAAGGTGATATATCAGTCTCAATCTATGTTCTTGGCTGTGGTCATGAAATGAAGAGACAGCAAAGCCAGAAATCAGTCTCACATCTGTCACACTAAGTGAAACAAAAAGAAATGGGTGAGTTATTGGTTTGCACTGGTGGAAGTCCCCTCATTAGGAAGTCCCTGTGTTGATGAAAACACAGACTTGTATTTCTTGCCTTACAGAGTCATAGTGAAGATGAAAGGAGATTATACATGTATACTATATATCACCTATGGAATAGTATAGTATTAGATATGTATGTTATATGTGACATAATATATACACACACATCATTATACATATGTGTGTGTATATCAGTCTCTATTCATCAGTTCAGTATGACCATGGCATTCATCCCTGTCCAGAGCCTCTCTTGCCATTTTCCCTTAGCACTGACTGATTTTTCTTCCAATCTCACCGAGGCACATTCTAGACAGCAATCTGGCTCCTCTATCCTCCCTCTTCCAGCTACCGTTCATGCAAACAGTGAGGACATGGGGCCAGTGCCAGACCACCCTGAGGCTTTAGTGCATTCAGCATAGGCAAATAGAATGTTTTTTAATTTTTAAAAAGAAAGCTTAACTGACCAACCATGAGCTATGGTGAGCAAACATTCACTCAGCACCAGATCTGTGAACTGCCCTGCCTGAGACACAGGTAATACAAAAATGAAATGAGGTAGAATGTCATGGAGAGTTAGCCATATGCACCAATAAAAAGTCACATTCTATAGAGTCCTTTCCTTACAAATTCCCTACCTGGGTGATGGTATAAGTATTTATACTTTAGGCTTGCCCATGGATGCAGCTAATAGGTGTTAGATTTAGGACTTAATTCCCAGTTACTTTTTTCATTCCATTGACCTGCCTCTTCTGCCCCAGGAGGATGACTCAGAGAAGAGAACCTTGATTGTATTGTCTGTCTCTTTCTACCCCATGCTCTGCTTCTACCCCATGTTCTAGAGGTTTTGGCCCAGCAACTCCCACTTCTCTTGCCCTCTCTTCTTACTCCATCACAAAGACAAACACTAAAGAAAATGCTTACCTCTCACAGGAGAATACGCAAATTGAACTCGGTTTCCCCACAAAAGTGGCTGGGCCTCTGTTCAAAATAATTTCTAACAGACAACTGAGGCAAGACAAGCTCTCTCTTCAGCAATTCCTGCTATTGATGTTGCCCTTCAACTCACAATGACGAAGGAGTGAACCTTACCGAGGACTTACCAAGTCCTAGAAGAAAGATGCTCTCTCTCTCTCCCTCTCTCTCCCCCATTTACTCATCTATCCAACTCTGGAGGATTCAATGCTGAAACTTTTGTTTATAATGAGCCTAAAATCAGGAATTCCCCTCAGGACCTAATCTAGGGGAAACTAGGCAAACGAGACTTCTTCCCTTCTGGCCAATTAGAACCAGAGCATTGAAAAGTCTTGTTTAAAGAGACTAATCTAAATTCATTCCACTCCGGTAATCTACAAAGGTGGGGTTCTTCTTATTGCTACTGGCATTCTTTTTTCTTGCCCCAGCTGAATCCCCAGAGGGCAGATACAGGGAAATAAGAAATGTGACATTTATTATCTTAAGAAAAGCTAATTACCGATCTGCAGGGTTTAACCAAATGGAAATAGCCTCCAGAATTCAGAGGAGTAGTCGTTCATGGAATTTTAAAGAACAGAAGAGATGTCAGATGCCATCTGACCCCAAACACTACCCAAATCACAGACTGCCTGCTACATCTGTGAAAAATGATCATTCTGTCTCTGCTTGAAGATGGTGTTAAACATCTTATTACTGTCCCAGCAATGTGTTCTAAAATGTAGGAATGTTTTCTGTTTTTAATTTTGGTTTGAAGCCTGCCTCCTTATATACCTCCTAAATTATTCCTAGTTCCACTTTTAGGGATCAAATAAAACAAATCTACTTCCTCTTTAGCATGGTCACCCTTGAAATATTTGAAGAAGGAGAACATGTCCCTACCAAGTCTGCTCCAAAATTAATATCCTAACAGATTCCCATAGGGAGTGGTTTTCAGAGGCAACTATATGGCAAGGGCACAGGGGTTTGAATCAAAGTTCAAATCTGACCTGAGATTTTTACTAGATGTGACCCTGGGAAAGCCATTAAACCTATATCTGCCTCAGTTTCTTCAATCGTAAAATGGGAATTAAAAAAACCCCAATCTCTGTGGGTTATTGTGATCATCAACTGAGATAATATTTGGGAAGCACTCAAGACTGTACTGGCATATAGTCAGTACTTAATAAATACTTGTTTCTTTCCTTTAAGTTCCAACACCCCTTTGTCCACTCTTTTTTAACTTCTTTCAACTTATAAATTGTAAAAAAAAAAAATATTATTAGATAGAAAAATTAGTCTGAAAAATTAGATAATTGTACTTATAAAAAATTATAGGTTTAGAAAAAATGTAATAGGGACCATAAGTCCTTGTGGTCGCCATTCAAATTGTAGAAATATTTTAATTTACTAGGGCTAAATTTGGGGGGACTAATCTGACTGGAGGACTAATCTGGTGGCCTCTTGACTAACTGGCTATCTGACTGCTATTAACTTAGAATGGGCTGTTTAAAAGTTTCTCCACACTGCTCCCAAATTGATAAGCAAAAGATTAAGAAGCCTCTTAACTAAATATCAAAGCAGAGTTTATTTATGAGATAACAATTTAAAATTATGAATACAGGGAAATAAAATGTACACTTGACTGCGTTCTGGTGTCTCTTTCTACCTGCTGCGCCTGGAACTTTTTTAATAAAATAAGGTCATTGCTGCTCTTGCCTTAGGGTATGTTCCACTTTCACTGCTCAGCTCCTTTCACTAACTCTGCCTGTACCCTATGCTGACCGCTTCTGTCCTCTCCGCTGCCTCCTGTCCGTCTGTCTGCTCCATCAGTCTGCCCTCTGCCGCCTTTGCCGCCCTACTAATCTTGTCTGACTCCCAGGGTCTATACTTATATATCTTCCTTCTCTCCACTCACAATCTCGGCTTTTTGCACCCCCATACACACCAAGCTAATCCGCCAGCCAGGCTGCAGCTGGGGGGGGGGGGGAGGTTGACATACTTCAAGCCTCCAGTGCGTACCATACCCCAGGGCTCCAGTGGCCCATGCCCCTGCTGCACGCCTGGGACCTTGGCACGGGCTATGCCAGAACCCAGACTGAATGAGCTGGGATCTCTCGGATAGATCTTCTCAGGGCGGAGGGAGCTGGGATCCCTCCCCCCAGCTTGTCTGACCTGGGGTCTTGTATGGCCTATGGGCTTTTTTGGCCTCAGCTGAAGCAGAGGGGGGAGGGGCACCAGCTCCTCCAACAGAAAAGCCTTGAGGGCCTAAGGCTTTTTAAATCTTAGCCCAAAGGTAGGGTCCCGCAAATCAAAATAAATTTCTACAAAATGTCCATTCCTAAAATTTGGTGCTCCCAAATGGACCCAATATTCTAAATTTGGTCTGACCTTATAACTGCTGCCTCACAGTTTGACTATGTGGTTGGATCACTTTTCTTTTCTATTCCTGCATGTCCCTGATGGTGCCTTTGCATCACTTCTTGAGTACCAGTCGTCACTGGTAACCAAGATATACCTTTTTTACACCCATCATGATTCTTTACAGAAAGGTTATTCAGCTCATAACTGCTTAATCAATAGTTTGCTTGATCTGAACAAAACGGATGAGAAGATGGATAACTGGACAAGGATAGTACTCGTTCCCTGAACATTCTAGATACTTTGGAAATGTAGGGGTAAGGAAGTGGAAGCGCTCTTTATGGGAGGAGAGAGGGCATGTGGAGTAAGTGTAAATGGGACAGTGGGGAAGGGATACCAAGAGGCTTGGATAAGACTGAGAGGTAGGGTGTAATGAAACAAAAGATTTATTAAACCACCTTGAGTTTCCTTTTCTGTCAAAATGTCTGCAGACACCAGCCTAGGATAATAAGGGTGATTTTCTCCTACAAAGAGCAGGGAGATTCAGACCATTTTCTTTGTGTTTCCCATATATCTCCCAGGCAAAAGAACAAACTGATAGAATCAACCATTTGGGGCATGTACAAATTCCTTTGCTGTTGTACCAGAGAATCTTGAGAAACAAATCACTTACCAAAATAGGTATGTCAAAGGATATAGTCCCATATTACATAAAGAGGTTGACTTGAATTAAAATAATAATCAATGTTTCGCCTCATGATTGGACTGCCTTCTCCCACTAACCCAATCCTTTTCACTTCCTCAGTAGTTCACCATTATCTTCTTCTTCTTTTTTTTTTTTTTTTTTTTTTTGGTGCGGCAATTGGGGTTAAGTGACTTGCCCAGCGTCACACAGCTAGTAAGTGTCAAGTGTCTGAGGCTGGATTTGAATTCAGGTCCTCCTGACTCCAGGGCCAGTGTTTTATCCACTGTGCCACCTAGCTGCCCCCCACCATTATCTTCTAAATAAGTTTTAGACTGAGCCAAATTCTTCCAATTTCCTTGGTCACCAGAGAAACAAGATTGATTTGTTTATGTTTTTTAATTTTGGATCTCTTGACTTCAGATCAATTGAGCTTACAACAAAACACTCACTCAATAGACTTTTCTAAAGCTATAAATTAGCTCTTCTTGTCATCATACAATTTTTTTTTAGATGATCCACAGTTATGTTCCCCCTAAACTGTTGTTTTTGTTAATGATTTAGATTAGGGACTTTTTTCCTTCTTTGTATCTCCAATGCTTAGGAGAGTGTGCAGGACATAATTGGTATGCCAATCACCCCCTGAAATCACCCCTGGTTATTTGGCTGGTGGTTATAGAAACTGACACAAAAATATAAACAAAATTGGGTTAAGAAATGCTGAATTCTGGAACTATGCCCAAAGGATTATAATATTGATTACCCTTTGATAAAGCAATACTACTAGGTCTGTATCCCCAAAAAATCATAAAAAGGGGAAAAGACCCACATGAACAAAATTATTTATAGCAGCATTTTTTGTAGCAAAGAATTGGAAATTAAAAGGATGCCCATCAACTGGGATTGGCTGAATAAGTTGTGGTATATGAATGTAATGGAATACTACTGTGCCATAAGAAATGATGAACAGTTGGATTTCAGAAAAAAAACTAGAAAGACTTACATGAACTGAGACTGAGAAAAGTGAGAAGAACCATGAGGACATTGTACACAAGGTCTTATCTCTTCCCAGCAATGCAATGGTCCAAGACAATTCCAAAGACTCATGATGGAAAATGATCTCCACATCCAGGAAAGGAACCATGGAATCTAAATGCCTGATTGAAGCAAAGTATTTTTAGCTTTTTAATTGTTTTTTTTCTTTGGGTTTTTTTCCCTTTTGTTGTAATTTTTCTTTCACAACATTAACATGTAGAAATAGTTTAACATGAAGAGGTTAAAATTTAATACCCCTCTGTTTTTTGGTTTTTAATTTTACAATGCCATAGGCATCATATACAGTATAAGTAGGAAATGGATTTACATTATGTGTGAAAAATCAAATCTTATACTGTCAAAAAATAATTTTCAAAAAGTAATTACAAGCATCATGACTTTTGGCCCACTCTGTGTGTAATAAGGGTATGTATGTGTACATATATCCATATATACACATATATATATACACCCACACATATGAATCTTGACTGAGAAAGGAAGAGAATAATTTGATAGGGCCTGGTGTATGTCACACACACACACACACACACACACACACACACACACACACACACACCATACTCTATCAAACTCTTCTCCCTTTCTCAGCCAAGATCCCCAGAGGGAAAACACCTATGCTATGTTACTTCCTCTTGTAGTCATTACAAAAGCAAAGAGATGGGAGATGAGTGACATTGTGGGAGAAAGAATCATAAGGAGGATCATCAAGGCATGGAGTGAGCAATAGATATTTAGGATGGAAATGTTTATGGGAGCCAAAATGTGTTGGGTTTCGAATGTCCAAATTGGAATTATATTTGGACTCTAGAGGTATTGGGGAGTGGTTGAAATTTATTGAGTATAGTGTTATGGCATGGTTAGACCTGCCATTTGGAAATCACTTTCTATGGTTGAATGAGTAAAGGGAGTCTTGAGAAAAGAGAGGATAATAAGCGGCTGCTGCAATCATAGTGGCAACGAAGTGATATAGACCCGAATCATGATAGTGAGTATGTGTATGATATGAAAAGAATTAATGTGGGAGAGGTTGTGGAAGTAGAATTGAGAAGATTTAGTGAATGAATTTGGTGGGTGTCTGAAGAGTCAAGAATGACTTCAATATAGCAAATATGGGTGACTGTTCTGATTTTTTTTTTTGCAGGCAATGGGGGTTAAGTGACTTGCCCAGGGTCACACAGCTAGTAAGTATCAAGTGTCTGAGGCAGGATACGAACTCAGGTACTCCTGAATCCAGGGCCGGTGCTTTAACCACTGCTCCATCTAGCTGCCCCTGTTCTGATTTTTTTAGAGTAATCATTAGAGTATTCTATCCCTGTAGGCATTCCTACTCTGATCCTTAATTGTTTTCAAAAATAAATTAACCTGACTAATAAAGAAGAATCCTAAGTATTCTTTGCTAATCTTTTTAGTAGTCATGAACTACAATGGTAGATTCAAAGGCATCTCCCTCAACTATTGTATTTATTTTTTTTGTAATAAACATAGTTTAAAGTTTTCAGTTCCAAATTTTATACTTCCTTCCCTCTCTTCCCCCTATGTCCCTGAGACAGTAAGCAGATATAGATTATACAAGTGCAGTTATGTAAAAAATTACCATAGTAGTCATTTTGTATAAGAAAACAAATTAGAAAAATGAAAAAAGTGAAAAATAGCATGCTTCAGTCTGTATTCAATCAATGTAAGTTCTTTCTTTGGAGGTGGAGAGTATACTTCATCATTAGTCGTTTGGAATGGTCTTGGATAGTTGTATTGCTGAGAAGAGTTAAGTCATTCACAGTTCATAAAACAATATTGCTGTCTCAGTGCACAACATTCTCTTGGCTCTGTTCACTTCACTATACATCAGTTCACACAAGTCTTTCCAGGCCTTTCTGAAATCATCCTGCTTGTCATTTCTTATAGCACAATAATATTCTATTACCATCATATAGCACAGCTTGTTTAGCCATTCCGCAATTGATGGGCATTCCTTTGATTTCCAATTCTTAGCCACCACAAAAAGAGCTGCTATAAATGTGTTTGTATAAATAGGTCTTTTTCTCTTTTTGGGGATGTCTTTGGGATATAAACCTAGCAGTGGTATTGCTGGATCAAAAGGTATGCACAGTTTTATAGCCTGTTAGACATAGTTCCAAATTGCTCTCTAGTATTGTTGTATCTTTTTACAACTCCACCAACTATGGAATAGCATCCCAGCTTTCCCACATCCCTTCCAACATCCAATATTTTCCATTTTTGTCATATTTGCCACTCTGATAGGTGTGAGGTGAAACCTCAGAGTTGTTTTAATTTGTATTTCTCTGATCGTAGTGATCTAGAGCATTTTTCATATGATTATAGATAGCTTGATTTCTTTGTCTGAAAACTGTCTGTTCATATCCTTTGAACATTATTCAGTTGGGGAATGACTTGTATGTTTATAAATTTTACTCAGTTCTCTATATATTTGAGAAATTAGTTCTTTATCAGAAATACTTGTTTTAAAAAAATCTTTCCCATTTTTCTGCTTTGCTTATAATCTTGAACATATAAGTTTTATTTGTGTAAAAACTTTTTAATTTTATATAATCAAAATTATCGATTTTATATTTTGTATTGCTCTCTATATCTTCTTTGGTCCTAAATTCTTCCTCTGTCCATAAACCCAATGGATAAATTATTCAATGCTCTCTCTCTCTCTCTGTCTCTCTCTCTGTCTCTCTCTCTGTCTCTCTCTCTCTCTCTCTGTCTCTCTCTCTGTCTCTCTCTCTCTCTCTCTCTCTCTCTCTCTGTCTCTCTCTCTCTCTCTCTCTCTCTATATATATATATATATATATATGTAAAGGGTGATAACCCTTTATGTGTAAATCATGTACCCATTTTGACCTTATTTTAGTATATGGTGTGAGATGTTAGTCTATACCTAGTTTCTGCCATACTGTTTTCTAGTTTTCCCAGCAGTTTTTGTCAAATAATGAGTTTTTATTCCAAAAGCCTTGGTCTTTGGGTTTATCATATACTAGGTTACTGTAGCCATTTACTATAGTATAATTTGTACCTATTCCTATTCCTATTGATCCACTTCTCTATTTCTTAACCAGCTACCAGATTATTTTGAATTATTACTACTTTATAATACAGTTTGAGATCTGGTACTTGCTAGACCACTTTCTCAGTATATTTTTTTTCATTGATTCCCTTGATATCCTTGAGCTTTTGTTCTTCCAGATTAATTTTGTTATTATTTTTTTCTAGATGTATGAAATATTTTTGATAGTTTTATTGGTATGACTATTGCATGTCTATGAGAGGAATTATCTCAGGGAACAATTCTGCATAATAAGAGGAATCATGAGAGAATGAGCATCTAACTGTGATTCTAGAGTTACCTCCATAGGATCATAGTGTTTATAGATTTAGAGCTAGAAGAAAGCTCAGAGGCCTTCTAGAAGTACAATGACTTGCTAGGGTCACCCAGTTCATAAATATCTGCAATGGAATTTAAACTCACTTTTCATGTTAGGGCTAAACAGATTCTGAGAGGACAGATTTTTTTTTCCTGAGAGAACCATTTTAAGTCTTAGTATACAAAGAAATATGAATAGTATTCTTCAGAAGAAGCACTGACAAGCAGAGAGTTGAATGGTAGGACTCTGTTTCCAGAACTAAGGAGAAGTCACCAATAAGCAGGGATGTTTAGAACTGATGTTAGCTCTGCTCTTTCTCACTGCCCATACAGTGCTAGTACCTATTATATATTTGCGTATTGTTTTTCTCACAGTGTTTTGTCTGAAACTGTATCTCTCAACCTCACTAAGCTAGAAATGTAGTGGACACTCACTGGCTTGATTCCAGTATTATAGGGGCAGAAGTTTTAGGCCTGCTACCATTTTCGGACCTGGGCCGCCACACTCCCAGCTTGTTACATCATTAATAACATATATAGCTAGTGACCTTGAAATTTCTTTTAGCTTAGGAGATAGAAAGGTTTATAAAGAGAGTGATGTGAGTAAAAACTTATGGAAAAGAGATTTCTCCACTTGATTTAATAAATAATTTTTAGTAAACCGGAGGTATAGCTAAACGCTAATTGATTTGAGAGATATGTTTATACTTTCAATAATTCTAAGAAAATATAAAAATATATCCCTTTGTTATTTTAGAACCCACCAAGAGAATGAATAAAGAGAATGATCTGTTAGAAAAATGGAGAGAGAGAGGTAATCACCTCACTAAGGAGTACATGAAACATCAACCATTAATCTTGTATCAGAGAGAAGCAAAAGAATATTTGCAAGGCCAAACTAAAATACAAAACACATAACAAGATAACACAGCAGTTATAGGACACCTCTAACAACTAGAAAGTAAGAAGCAAAAGTAATTGTTTTGTATTTTGCAGTTTTAATCTATATTATAACTTACCACGTATGTTTACGAAAAGCAGTCATTTTTTCCTGTTCTCCTTTTCTCACTTACTATTGTGTAGTTTCCATGGAAAAATTGATTTTATATTTTTCCTCTCCTTTCCTTTATTTCTGAAGGAGCTCAAAAGGCATTCCTTCTTATTTATTTATCAGAGCTTTCTCATTTGTCCCAAGGGCTAAGTGGTTCATAAATTTCCTTGCTTTTAAAATTTCATTGACTTCTCAGATGCTTCTTATGCATACCAGTCAGAATATAAAAATGTTTCAGAGGGGAAAAGAAAGATATTATTTCTTTACCCTCTCTTCTCCAAATTATTTTCATTGCAAGTTGAAAGATTACTTCTGTCCTCAACATCATATTTCTGTGCTTTTGTGACTTTCCCCCTTCATTAATTGATCCTAGCCCTGTTCATTCTCTCTTGTGTGTATTTCAACCATATTCCCACCCACCCCCATTATCTCCTAAGTTACCATGAACAGAAAAGAGAACTCTTTTGGAAGGAAAGAAAGAAAACTGACTTTGTGTGATAACACATAGGTTTTCTGTCTCCATCAACATGGTCTCAGGCAGACATGCCCAAGTTCTACTGTACTTATACTACACTACACTAATGTCATCTGAATTCACAGAAAGTAGTATTGTATAGCTGGAATGGACTTTGGCAATCATCAAGTCTGGATTCTCATTTAGAGTTGAGGAAAATAAGACCAGCCCCAAGCAGTAAATCTTTAATTGCACAAAGTAACATATAAGAATGAGGAAAGTATTAGAAATTTATCTCTAAAGCCCTTTCCACTACGAAAACAAGAAAAGACGAATTTAGTTGAGAAGCAACAGCCGAGTTCTTCTTGTCTAGAGCTAAACTTTATAAGACTGATATCCAAAGAGTCTGCTATATCAGTTACTTCCTTGGAGTACTTTTTAGATGTTTCAGTGATGACTTTGGGTTTTTCGTTGACTGTCATATCATAATACAATTAATAAGCTTACCTCCAAACCCTCTCTTATAAAAAGAAAAACAATTCAGCAAAACTGACAAACATAGCACCTATGTTTGACAATGTATACAAAATTCTGCATCCATTGTATTTCATTCTTACCAAGAAAAAGGATGTTTAGTCTTCTTTTCTATGGGAATAAGGTTCTTCACTAGAATATCGCAGAGCTTAGGCTATAGCAACTCCATCATTATGATATCATGTATCATTTTATATGTAGATATAATTGAAATGGTACCTGGTTAGACATTAGAAGAAGGAAATAACCAAAGATGACACCAAGAACATATTCTCTCTCTCTCTCTCTCTCTCTCTCTCTCTCTCTCTCTCTCTCTCTCTCTCTCACACACACACACACACACACACACACACACACACACACACACACACACTCTAAAAAAGAGGAAAAAGTTTGATGAGAAAGATAAAAATAGTTCTGTATATAATGATTTTCAAGTACATCCAGATGAAACTATCCCAGTAGAAATCGGAGCTATGATTCTGGAGTTTAGGAAAGAAATCAGAATTGGAAATAATAATTGAGACTCTCCTGGGTAAAGGTAGTACCTGAAGTCAAGGGAATAAGTGATATTTCCAAGGATGGGACTTAAGAGAGGGAAGAGGAGGGGACTGAAAGCAGAATCTTGGAGAACATACACATCAAATTTTCAAGCTAGGAATTTCATTTAAAAACTATTGGTGGGAGCAGCTAGGAACTATACCCAAAGGTCTATAAAATGATGACCCTTTGGGGCAGCTAGGTGGTACAGTGGATAAAGCACCGGCCCTGGATTCAGGAGGATCTGAGTTCAAATCTGGCCTCAGCCACTTGACACTTACTAGCTGTGTGACCCTGGGCAAGTCACTTAACACTTATTGCCTCACAAAAAAATGTTATTGTTGTCAAGCCTCTTAGCCTACAAATTACACTTTCCACTGCTTAATCACATAGATGACACAGGATGAAAATTCTTACAAATGCAAACAAATAGAAACTTGCACGATCCAGATATTCATAGAAAAGTGCAATCCAGGAATGGCTAAACAAGTTATGGTATATGATTGTGACAGAATACTATTATGCTATAAGAAATGACAAGTAGGGGCAGCTAGGTGGCTCAGTGGATAGAGTACCAGCCCTGGAGTCAGGAGTACCTGAGTTCAAATCCGGCCTCAGACACTTAACACTTACTAGCTGTGTGACCCTGGGCAAGTCACTTAACCCCAATTGCCTCACAAAAACAAAAACAAAAACAAAAACAAAAACAAACAAACAAACAAAAGAAATGACAAGTAGTATGGTGTTTTTTCCCCCAGAAAAACCTGGAAAGACTTACTAGAACTGATACAAGGTGAAATGATCAGAACATTGTACAAAATAACATCAATATTGTATGATGAGCAAATGCGAATGATTTAGTTATTCCCAGCAATGCAAAGATCCAAGACAATTCCCAAGGACTTATGGATAAAAGTGCTATTCATCCCCAGAGAAAGAACTGGAGTCTGAAAGCCAATCAAAGCATACTTTTTAAAACTTTCTTTTTATTGTTTTTTTTTTGTCTCCATTTTCTTTTGTAACATGGCTGATATGGAAATATTTTGCATGACTGCATATGTATAATCTGTATCAAATTGTTTAACTTCTCAAGGAGGGGGGGAGATGAGGGAGAGAGAATTTGGGAACTCAAAATTTTTAAAAGCATATGTTAAAATTTTTGTTTACATGTTATTGAGAAAAGAGTAGAAAAGTATAATCCAAGCTTCCTATTAGAGGTGATTTCAACCAACCCAGTTGAATTTTATAAGTGAGGAAACTGAGACATTCAATGTTTTGTCCACGGTGATCTTTTTAACCCCAAAATTCTAATTCAAAAACTATATATTGGTTCTCAGAACAATATCTACAATGTATTACCAGGGTACGTAAGGGTAGCTTTTCCATAAAAGGTACTGAAATCATCCTTGAGCTTAATTGGCTCAAGGTACTAGAATTCAAGTTATTGATAAAGCTCACTGGAAGCTTAAGTACAAAAACCAATCCATAAGGGAGCCAGCAATAACTCCCTCAGACTTCTGAGGTTCAGTCCCACATCTCCAGTTATCTATGACATTTCAAATTGGATGTCCTGAAGACATCACCCACTAAATTGTGAGCTCTTCAAGGGCATAGTCTGTCTTTTGCCTTTTTTGTATCCCCAAGGAACTTAGCACAGGGTTTGGCACATAGTAGGTGCTTAAGAATGTTTATAAATGACTGACTGCTGTATCAAGCTCAACTTATCAAATTTCACATTATTGTCTTAAAGTTTAAATGTCTGTTGATTGCAACCACTGTTTCTTCTGATCTCCCAGGTTCATAAGCTCCCCTGTAACCTCAGAACTTCATTCTCCCTCACCCAACATATCCAACCATCATTGTCAAATCATGCCTTTGCCTCCTCCAGAACATTTTTTCCATCTACTCTCTTCTTTCCATTCACACAGCTATCACTTTAGTTTCAGGCTCTCAACACCTCCCCGTAAATTATTACAACACCATTCTAATTAGATTCTTGCCTCAAGTCTCTCCATAGTCTAGTTCATCCTCAACACAGCTGCCAAAGTGGTTTTCATTAAGCACAGAAAAGAACTTAATTCCCCCCATTTAATAAATTCCAGCGGCTCCCTAAGGCCTCTAGAATTGAATTATAACCTCTTCTATTTAGCATTTTAAAAAATTTTACAACCTTGCCCCAAACTATCTTTCCAATTTCATTGTACATTCTCCTCAGGGATCCAGTCAAATATGCTCTCTGTTGCCCCTCTCCATTTCTTATCTCAAGGCCTTTTTCATTGGCCATTCTCCATTCTAGCAATTTTTCTTTCCTCATCTCCACTTTATACAATTCTTCTCATTCTTCACCATGCAGCTCAAGCACCACTTTTTCCCCTTAATAATATTTTAATTTTTTCCAGTCACATGTAAAGATAGTTTTCAACATTGGTTTTTATAAGATTTTGAGTTCCAAATTTTTCTACCTCCCTCCTTTACCTTCTCCCTCCCCAAGATAGCAAGCAATCTGATATAGGTTGTATACATACAATCATATTAAACTTACTTCCAAATTAGTCATGTTATGAAAGAAGAATCAGAACAAAAGTGGAAAACCTCAAGAAAGAAAAAAAAAGCAAAGGAAAAAAAGTATGGTTCAATCTGCATTCAGATCCCACAGTTCTTTTTCTGGATGTGGAGAGCATTTCCCATCATGAGTCCTTTGGAAATGTCTTGGATCATTGTATAGTCAAGCACCAGTTTGTTACATTAAACCTTTCCTGACCACTAGTGCCACCCCTCCCAAACTATCCTTTTTTTTTTTTTTACTATTTATCTATTTGTACTTACTTTCTTTAAATTTATTTTGTTTGTACTTATATATGAACTTATTGTATTCTCTATTACAAATCAATCTCTTTTTGAATGGGAATTGGTTCATTCTTTCCATTTACATCCATAGTCCCTTATATAGTGCCTGGCACATGCTGATTGATTCAATTGTTTCAAGTTTTATTCCTGACACAAAATAGCTTTCTGACCATGGGAAAGATAGTTCCCCTCTTAGCAAGGCATTACTCTTCCCTTTGAGGTGCAAGTTGTCTGTCTTCATTATGGATGGATAATAAGTGAACTTAAGTTGAAGATTCCAAACAGAAACATAAAAGAAAAGAAAGCAAGGCATGATTTAGCTGTCCCTCTAGCAGAAAAGAGGATTGGAGGCATGGAGAGAGAGATAAAGAAAGGAAAGGCATATTTGCTGTCTCCTGGACTGCAGTTTTTCCCCCTTTCTCAAAGAAGGATTATATGAGGGACTATGTTGTGATTTAAATGTAGAATAACTCAAAACTTGGAAGAGGTAGTCAGCCATACATCCTGTAAAAGACAGAAATGTGGTAAAAGAAACTAGAGCTATACATAAACCTCATCTCTACTTTTCTTTCTCAATCCTTCATTCTAAGGACTTGAAGGACTGAAGGAAACTGCAGTGTTTCAGACCCACAAAGTCCTTTATGGTTGGTTTATGGTAGACCCAAAATTGTTTTATGGGGACTACAGGTTGGCAATTAAGAGATAATGGTATTGGGGCAGCTAGATGGCGCAGTGGATAGAGCACCGGCCCTGGAGTCAGGAGTACCTGAGTTCAAATCCGGCCTCCTAGACACTTAAACACTTACTAGCTGTGTGGACACTGGGGCAAGTCACTTAACCCCAATTGCCTCACATAAATACTATAAATAAATAAATAAATAAAGAGATAATGGTATGCTATCGACTAACCATAAGTCAAATAGACCTTTGGGGTCAAGGGTGTGGATCCTGCTTGCAGGAGGAAGAGAATTCTAAAGACAGACTAGATGCCTATGAGTCCTAATTGGTTCACTGGATGAAATACAAAGAGATCTTTGGAGGCCTTCTGCAACTGAGATGTACCTCTCTCCTTAAGGAGATTAAGACATTTTTTCTTAATCTAATGATGACATATAGAGTCCCTAGATAGTCTAAAAGATCTGAAGCTTTGCCCTTGTCTTGTGAGTCATAAAAGAGAAGGCAGTTGTTACCTATTCCTGTTTTCGGGAAGAATTAGCACTCAGGTGAGGATTCCAGTTGAATCTCAGTTTGTGACAACATCAAGAGAAGACCAGAAGAGAAAGAAAGGCAGGAAGCAGCAGAGATAGACAGCCCCGGGAACTGGCCTAGGAGAATAATCTTATGGCATTACCAGAATATATTAGTGGCCCTGCAAGGTCAGGAGGTATGAGTTGTCCTTTGATGCATTATGCTAAATATGCAATCTCCATGCATGCAATATTAATGGGCAAAGCTATTTTTTGTAGTTGTTCATCCTTCATTCTCAAAGAGGACCAATGGCATCACAACAGTAATATCTTGACTTGGGAGTGAATTGGATATGAGTGCTGTCAAGCTATTTGAAGTCATCAGCCTCTCCTCCAGGGTCATCCAAGTCCAGTGGCAAGACAAAGGTCACAATGACTCATGGGCAAAGCTACAAGTCATTCAAACCATGTGAAATTATCATTCATACTATGTGAATTACTTTAATCAATAATATTTAGATGACATGAATTGAAATTTTGATGGAGGGAATTGGGTGGTTTACACCATAGAAAGGGATGGGGAGAAATTTTTTGAAGCATGAAGACTATTGGATATTTGTAGAGAAAATGGACCAGTGGGTAGAAAGAAGATTTCAAAAAAAAATGTACACAAAGACAGTGAAAATGTGATAAAATCATATGGAAATTGGATATCAAAGATATTAAATTAACAAAGGTTTTGAGGGACCAAAAAAGAAATTAACATATGGAAAGGGGAGAAGGAAGCCATAGCCAGTCTTCAAAATCTGGCCTTGAATCAGCCTTATCCTTTCCTCTATCCTTTGAGGACACCTTCAGCCAGACAAACCCATATGGTCATTCCCCTCAAGTCTACGGCCAACATACTTCAGCCCCATTCTGGAAGGAATTTTCTCCTACCCCTTAGCTTCAGGCCTGATAAAGAAACCTAAATGCTACAACTTAAGGGAGGTTACACTCCCAGAAATTTCTCTCACACTACCTGAAATTCTATCTATTGGGTTTTATTTGAAATTTCAAGTTAAGGCAGGAGGCTTAAGGAGTTGTTGTTATATGTCCTTTATTTTTGAAGAGGACCGATGACATCATAGGTAACAATCCTGGCTTGTAAATTGGTTTAAAGTGAGGCAGAGTGGCAAAAAGTTGTCAGTCTCACTCTTTCTTCCTGAGTCACTGAAGTCTGGTCATAGGACAAAAGTCAAGACAAAAGGTAATGTCCCAGAATGCAATGGATGACTTTAGTGTCTTCTAAACCTACCCAAACTCTAAGCTCTTCAGAGTGCCTGCTTCAGCTGCCTTCATATCCATTGGACCAAATTGTTCTCATGTACCCATTCCTCTGAGGGAAATCTTCACATGCTCTAATCCACTGATAGGTTTGAAGCCTGTCAGTTACCCTGAAGCTGGCTTAGTTCATCTGCTGAGGTTTGCCAGGGTGTGGCAACTGTGCATGCTACAGCTTCTTGGAGCCACAGGTAAGAGTTGGGTGAATCAGGTAGACAGAAAAGGTAGATGAACAGCCCTGAAAAGGGCTTGGCAAGCCCTTACACCAGAAGCTTAAGGAGTAGGTGACTCTTAATTAGCTATTCTGTTAGACTAGAAGGACAAACTAATTAAACCAATCCATTAGATTATATGAAGGAAGAGAAATTAATGTGGGGAAGGAAAGGAGGGGGAAGGGGATATTTTGGATCATGCAGACAATATTAGAAATGGAAGAAGGGGCAGCTAGGTGGCGCAGTGGATAGAGCACCGGCCGTGGAGTCAGGAGTACCTGAGTTCAAATCTGGCCTCAGACACTTAACACTTACTAGCTGTGTGACCCTGGGCAAGTCACTTAATCCCAATTGCCTCACTTAAAAAAAAAGAAAGAAAGAAAGAAATGGAAGAGAAGACTGGCCTTGGTAGATGACTGCAGTGAGAGGCTTTGAAAAGCCAGAGACTTGATGTGGATAAGTATTAAGGAAACAGGAAAGGAGATAAAATTCATGATAGGGGATATCATGAGCCAAATCTAGTCATTTTAATCTGGTTTAGGCCTCTATCCTTCCACTGACTTTCTTAAAGTGGTTCTACAACACCCATGGGTACAATGGCCAACATCTCCCATCTTTCTCCATATCTTACACCTTACTCATCTGGGCTAGAGTTGTATAGCTTGTGCTCTTGTATTCTTAGCACTTATCACAGTGATTAGGATAAGGACTTTTAACAAATGTTTTTCATTCATTCTCATTCATTCATTCATTCAATCATTCTGCTCTTTGTATCTTGTGAGTTATCTTTTTGCAGATATGGCAGCCTTTAATAACATGTATTAAAATAAACTGAACTTAGATCATGACCTTTGAATTGTTGCATCACAAAGTTTTAAACTGAGTTTCAAAATAATGAAGGATGTTCAATCACATTGCTTTCATTGTTCATTATTAAAATGACATTTTAGTGAGTGTTCATAACATTAATAAACAAAATATTATTTCATATTTATCTCATCCATCTAAATTTGTTTTATTTGTAATATAGATAACCATAAATACACAAATGAATTTGTATAATTAATAAATTAGTAAATATGCCTATACTGGGAGTGTTCCTAAAATTTTACTAAGGGGTTGTACAATTGAAAATGTTTGAAGACGATTTCTGTGTGCCATAGACATTCTCAAGCAGTACATATTCACACTCACTAAAGCAAAACCAACCAAGCCAGTGACCTAATCTGACCGTGCAAGCACAATTCTTCTCCAATAATCCCTGATATTTTAACTGAGAAAAGGATATGTGTTTCAAGCTTCTGTCCTCTAGGCATTGCCATTAAATTGAGTTCAACTGGATCAGTGTTCTTTTGAGTTGTGTTATTGTAGTCAATGAGTGTGTCCATTTTCCTCCTGATTCTCCTTTGTTGGCTTCATCCAGGCTGAGATATTCATTTTTCAAGGTCTCTCCAGAGACTGTAGTATAGATCTGAAGAGTTTGGGGGAGAAATAGTGTACAACTAATGACCATTTACAATTATTTTGGGTTTATCGCCAAGATCCTGCACAGTAAAATCAATTTGGGGAGGAAAAGAAAGCAGCGCAGAAAACAAATCTGTGCCAGTTCTTACCAGAAATTTTTAACTTCCTACTCCTTGTCTAGCTGATAATCTCCTTCAAAACTGAGTGACATTTTAGTAAACACAAAACAATCATATTGGGTGCCAACTGGGGAACAAGTGCCTAAAAGAGAGGAAACATGCCCACTAATTTTGCCTTGAATATTTCTAAGAACAAGAGAACTCAGAACTATGTGATAATCATGACAAGAAAATAGATTAAAGAATGAAGATTCAAAAGTACTAAAAAAAATCTAAAATGTATATAGTTGTCACTGAAACATCCCTTGGGAAGGGCTTACCCTTAAAGAGATGACAGCAGTGTTTCATTGCATCTCACAGGACTTCTTTGACTTTATCATTCCACAGAGTGTAAATAAAGGGTGTCAGGAATGGGGTTACCACTGAAAATCCTCAAGGAAACAATCTTGTTATACTAGGTCTGCCTAGGTCTGCTTGGACTTTACATAAAAAATAAGTAGTTACTATATCCAATTACCACAAAGGTGAAGTGAAAGGCACAAGTGGAAAAGATTGTCTTCCAGCCAGAGACAGAAGAGATCTTTAAAATGGTAGAGACACTATAGGTATAAGAGATAACAGTGGGAAGCAAAGAACCAAAGAGAATAACGATGTCCAGCAATAAGAGAATAAACTCTAGGAAAACTGTGTCATCATACGTAAGCTTGAGCAATAACCCTCTCTCACAAAAAAAATAGTTTACAAGAATTGATCTGCAGAAGGAGGGTTGAAAAGTAGCATAGACTGGTCAGATTTCAAAAGAAACCCAAACACCCAAGACAAAATCACCACCCAGAGATAAACTTGACTGTTCATAAAGATATTGCATCTCAAGGAGTTACAGACTGCTACATAACAATTTACTGCCATTGCTCCAAATAATATAAATTCTGTTGCCCCCAAAGTGAGGTACAAGAAGAATTGAGTGTCATAGCTGAAAAAAGACATGATCTGGATTTCAAGCATTAACAAGCCCTCCAACATAAGAGGAATGATAAAGTCATCAGGATGTTAAGGAGAGACGGGTGACCAAGGAAGAAATACATGGGAGAGTGTAATCAATGATCACCCCAGACAATGACAGTGATTACCACATTTCCCATTGTGGGCAGCAAAAATCAGCCTCAGACTCCCCAAATGGGCCGTCCCTCCCCCAGCCTAACTGCTCTACCTGAAACTGCTCTGCACGGAGGCCCCCCACATAGTGGGGAGGCACATGGGAGGCCTGAGGGATGCCAGAACTTGGTCACCCAGCCCCCAGCTCCTGGCACGCAGAACAGCGCTTGGCTGCGGCCCTGGGGTGGCTAGCCCCAGTTTCACCTGAGAGAGGAGGTTAATAAATAGAGATGCTAGGAGGAGTAAAAGGGGGGATGCTAGAAGAAGGGGGACTTGCAGTTAGAGGACAAGGACACTAGAAGGAGGGGGGTTTTCAGTTAGAAGCAGCATGGGACAGAGAGAGGAGCAGAGCAGTGAAAGGGAAAGGGGGAGGTGAACTGGTCCAGGTGCCAGCATACCCTCAGGCAAGAGAAGCTCAGGCAGAAGGAGAGAAAGCTAAAAGAGATAGTGAGTTCCTTGGCCAAGGTTTCAGGTCATATACTTTGCATTTCTTGACCCTTATCTCTTATATTTATTCTCATAAACAAACCCATTTGCTTTAATTGAAGAAAGAGGCATTTGCTTATCAATTTGGGAGAAGCAGTGTGGGAATTTTTAAACAGCCTGTACTAGATTAAAAGCAGCAGATAGCCAGCCAGGAGTCCACAGATTAGGCCCACCAGCCAGTTAAAAATGTTTTTACATTGAATGGCGACTGCAGCAGGACTCATGAGACAGTTATAATTTTCCAGTCAGCTTATAGATATAATTTTTAGCTAGTTATAATTTTATATAGCTTATAATTATCATTTTTCATATCAGTCCAGTTATAAATTTTTCAGATTAACAGTTATAGTTTAATATTTTTTCACACCATTAAAGTCACAAAGGAGAAGAAGAATATGGTTGCAAGTTACAATCTTGACTTCTCTCCCCAATATCATTCATCTTTTTCTTTTCTCTTTATGAATCCTATCCTTGTCCATCTCTTATCTTCGTATTTTATACCATATCCCACCCACCCCCATCATCTCCTAAGTCTATGATAAACAGAAAAGACAAGGTATCTTTTGGAAGCAAGGAAAAAGAAGTGGCTTCATATGATTACAAATATAGCTATTTTGTCTGCATCAGCATGGTCTCAGGTAGACATGGCCAAGATCTACTGTATTCACCCTACACTAATATAAGCTGAATTCATAAGAGGTATAATTTTATAGTTGGAATAAAAATTGACGATTATCTACTCTGACCTCCTTTTATAGCTGAGGAAACTGAGGTGTAAGCAGGAAAAATTAATTGTACATAGTTATAAAATTAAATAGAAATGGAGAATTATAAGTTAGATCTCTTGAGTGTATAACTTTTCCCACTATGCAACACCAAAAGTTGAACTGAATTGAAAAACATGAGCCAGGACTTCTTATCTAGAGCTAACTTTTATAAGACTTATGTCCAGAAAGAGTTCGCTGTATTGGGTACATCCTTAGAGGTTAATGGTGATATTATTGAAATTGTACAATCTGAAGGAGAACGTTTTGGAGGAAAGATAAAAACTTAGTTTTGTATTCAATGATTTTAAAGACATCCAGATAGATTGTCCCATAGAAAATTAGAACTATAAGTCTTGAGTTTAGGAGAGATATCAGGATTGGAAATATAGACAGAGACTCTTCTATATGGAAGTGGTAGTTGAAGTCAAAGGAATTCCAAGGGAGAGGCTCAAGAGAGGGAAGAGATAAGACTGATAGCAGAATCTTGGAGAATATCCCTTGAAAGGGAAAAAGAAACTAAAAGGGAAGAAGAGATTAGAGATCTGAAAAGTAAACCCAAATTGATGTGATTTGTCAGAAACTAAGGGAGAATAAAGCATCTAGTATGAGGACTTGGGGTAATGAGCAGCAGAGAAGTCAAGGAGGATTGAGAGCAGAAAAGAGATTATGAGATTGAGATATTAGTGAATTTTTAGGAAAAAAATTCAGCAAAATGATGAGGAAAAGAAACATTGAAAGGGATTAAGTTAAGGCATTAAGTATAGACTTTTTTTTAAAGTTTGGCCATGAATGGTAAGAGAGAGATTGATCTTTCTTACAACAGATAACACTTTTTGCTGGTAATTAATCACATGAGTCATTCATGGAATCCTCTTCAGCTAGAATTCTGTAGTTCTATTTTTTCAATTCTCCTGCAGGATGGAAATAGAAAATGGGGTGGGGGGACGGTGGAGGGGAGGGATGGGTGTGGCAAAGGGGAGGAGTTTTATTTCAAAAGTGGTTGCTATCCAGCCTCTCAGCCTACTTACTCTACTCTCCTCCTCTTAGTCACATAATTGACACACTGAAAATTCTTACACACACACACACACACACACACACACACACACACACACACACACACACACCCCCATCCAAGGTTCCCAAGGATAGCAGGCATCCTGAGGTATGCAAATGTAGCTTTACCTGAGGGGTAAAAATTAATCAACCTGTCCTGAATACAGGTATATATATTAAGCATATAAATAGCCACCTGGAATCCCAAAGAGTTATCTAGGTTCTTTCCTCATCTCCGTGCTCCCTAGACATAAACCACCATCATGTATCTCTAAAGTTTGTGGAGATAGATACTGCTTCTGAACATTCTCTATTGATTCTAACTAAAACACTAGCCTGTATTGGGTTCTTCTCTATTGGATCAGACTATAAGCAATACTAAGAAAGACATAGTCTCTATCTAGTGCTGGCCAAAAGCATAGTGAATGTCTGTCACTTTTTCTAGCCTATTCTCCCTGTCCTCCAGGTATCTCCAAGACAATTGACTCTGTAGTTAATGCAAGTGATGGCAAATAGCTGTCCTCGATATCCCAGGGGAGTCCGTGATCCCATCTTCCATTCCCATTGAGAATATGCTAAGAAAGATATATATTTCCAGTTAGCCCAGATTCCTGCTAATTGGTACTAAATAACCAGGTGCTTCCAAATACAAATGAGAGAAAAAGAACCAGGTAGCAGGCAGCAGGAATCCAGGAAGAAGACAAAGCAGTGAACAAAGATCAGAATTTAAAGAAAAGCATTATTTGTCTCAGTAGGAGCCCTTTCCATCTGACCTTTTATAATTTCATACTTCCTCCTTCTATATCTAGATGGATGATACCAGTGGACATTGCTGTGACAGACAGTGAGACTTTTAGCAGTCTACCTTAAGGGTTTAGGTCATTCTGGTTTCTTGTTGTGTTTTTGGTTTTTGGTTTTTTGGTGTGCCTTTTCCTTTCTGCATTGGGAGAGTGGGATGTCTGCTCAGGTTGACCTGACTCCACCTGGGTTAGATTTCACCTCCCGTTCCTTCATCCACTGAAGAATTCTATTTAGGGTAATGATCTTCATGTCTCAGCAAGAGGAATTATGGTGTGCCAGTTAGGAGATACCAAAGGTAAGTGAAAGGGAAGTTCATTTAGAGAACACTGAGCTGAGAGGTTCAACAAGATAAAACCCATACACAGGTTCAATTAATTCAACTGGATGAACTGTGAATTAGTTTCCTGCAAAGCAGTACTATGAAGCCAGGAGCTTTCACCAAAATTTGACTTAGTATTGGGCTTAGAACTCAGAGTTAGCATTGAGCACAAAGGTCACTAGTGCTATTCAGGAGTCAGTACCACTTAGATAGTCCTTCTTCTTTGAATCTGGACCCTTTAACTTTGGGTTATAGAACTTTCTTCTATAGGAGCTTCACAAAAGGAAGAATGGAAAGTCTAATATGTTCCTCTCTGCGATGTTATTTCACTGTAGAAAATGAAATTATCCTAATTCAGCTTCAATTAATCTCATAATGAGTCTGCAAACTGATAAGTTTTATTTCAAGAGTTCTAGAACCTCCAAGTGACTTCTTGGAAAATTAGGACATTTTCTATCCTCATAATATCTACCTTTGTACCAGAGAAACTCCATGGGTGAGTGATAAAATCAGGAATATATACTTGAATTTCATATTCATTATCTCATTTTATGAATGCAACTCTTTTGTGATGCACACGTGGCAGGTAGTTTTCTTCCATTTTATCAAAGAGGAAACTAAATTTCAGAAAATGTTAAGTGAATTACACTGATTGAATTTGAAACTTGAAACAAACTTTAGGTAATATCTAAAACTACTCATTTTTTGACCAAGACCACAGACATAATAGGGGAGACACTTGGTAGCTTAACCCAAATTTGCTGACTCCAAATCCAGTCCTCTTGCCACTAGACCATGTTCCTTATCTGAAGCATTGTGGGAACATATGTGTATATTATGGAAGTAATCTTTTAGCAGTAGTCTTTTCTCACACCAACATAACCTTGCTGTTGTGCTTATTTGAGACATTGGACTCCCAAAGCTAGCAAGACTGTCCCTTGCATTATGAGGGGTGTATATGGCCTTCTTTGTAATATTCATTGTCCCAATCAAGGTTCTGATATGGGCCAGGTTGAGTTTCTATGGATCACTCAGAGCTCAAGGGTTAAAAAAAAACCATCCTTTTACTAAAAACACATTTTAATATTCTCAGGTAGAAATAATTCCCAGGGTGGTTAAAAGCAGTTCAGGAAGATAAAAAACAGATAAGCCATTGACAAGAAATAGTGAAATAGAGATTTTCCTTGATTCCTCAAGTATACAAAAAAAAAATGTCAATTAATCAGTAAGCATTAATTATGCACCTACTATTTGTAAGGCACCAATACTGGGGATAGGAAGGCAAACACAAAATACTCCCTGTCCTCAAGAACCTTACATTCTGAATAAATGTGTGTGCAAATGAGGAAAGGTGCCGTGTAGAATGTAACATTTCAGATGAGCTTTGCAAGAATCTAGAAGTTCTAAAAGAAAGAGGTGAGAGAAGAGTGCATTCAAGAAATGAGTAATAGACTGTACAAAGGCATGAAGATGGGAGATGGCATATTATGTCCAGCATCAAGCAAGAAACCTATTGTGACTGTAGTGTAGAATATGTGGAGGGTATGAATACATGATGACACAGGAAAAGTGGGCTGAAGCTAGATTTATAAGGGTATAAAATACCAAATAGAAGTGTTTATATTTTGTTTTAAAAGCAAAGGAAGCCACTGGAACTTCTTGGCATGACCAGACTTGTGCTTTAGGAATGTCATTTTGGCCACTTTCTGGGAGATGAATTGGGGAGGGGAGAGATACAGGGAGAAAAATTAGGAAGCTATTAAGATAGTTGGAAAGGAGCGACAAGGGTGTGTATTATTGAATATGGAGTAGGAGATGAGAGAAAGTACAGAGTTAGGGTGGACTCTGGGGTTGTGAAACTAGATACCTAGCAGAATGGTTGTACCTTGTATAGAGATTGGGAATTCAGGAAGAGGGGTGAAAAGATAATGAGCTCCGTTTACATTTTCTGAGTGCATTATGCCAATAGGAATCCAGTTAGAAAAGGGAGATGAAAATGGATGATTCCACCTTGGGAGATAGACTAGGGTTGGATCTTGGAATTATTTGAAAAGGGATGGTAATTGAAGCAATGAAAGGTGTAGAGATCACTGAGAAGGTCCAAAGAGAAAAGAAACACCCATGAAACAGCCTTGGGGCATGGGCACAATTGGTTAGAGGACAGGCTATGATGATGTTCCATCAAAGAAATTTAAAAGAGAGTAGCTGGACAGATGATGAAAATGATAGTAGGCGGCATTTATATAAAACTTTAAGGTTTTTGAAGTGCTTTATGAGTCATCAAATTTTATCCTCACAACAACCCTGGGAGGTAGGTATCCCTACCTTACAGATGAGGAAACTGAGGTAGATAGAAGTTAAGTTTCTTGCCCACCACTCATTTAGTAAATGTCTGAGGGTGGATTTGAACTCCAGTCTTCCTGATTCCAAATCCAGCACTCTATCCCCTAGGCCACCTAGCTGCCTAGTTAGGAGAACCAAGAGAAGGCAATGTCTTGATGAACCAGAGAGGAGACAGTTTACAGGAGGAAAGGGTGTTCAACTGTGTCAAATGCTTAGAGAGGTCAAAAAGGATGAGGAGAGAGAAAAGAATATCACATTTAATAATTAACTGATGATTGGAACTTTGGAGTAAGAAGTTACAGTTGAATGATGAGGTCAAGAAGCCAGACTGTTGAGAACTGAGTGAAGGATAAGTGAAAGCTAAGAGCAAAGACAGTTTTTTTCTTCAAGTTTGGCTGTTAAAGAAGAGATAGGAAATGGAAGAATCAAGTGAAAGCCTATACTTCTCTTTTTTTTTTCTTTTTTCTTTTTTGTGGGGCAATGAGAGTTAAGTGACTTGCCCAGGGTCACACAGTTAATAAGTGTTAAGTGTCTGAGGCTGAATTTGAACTCAGGTCCTCCTGAATCCAGGGCCAATGTTTTATCTACTGTGCCACCTAGCTGCCCCCTATATTCCTCAATAAAGTACAAAACAAGGTCCTTTGCTGGGTCAGATGACTTTCTTTCTCCATAACCCAGGGTTAGGAATTGACCAGGCCTGAGCAGTGACATAGAATCAGGAGGCTAAGGGGAAAATAGAAAGTTGAACTATGGGGTTAAAATGGGAAAATGTGAAGGATGAATCCAGATCAAAGGTGATATCCAGGAATAATATTGAGGAATGGAGGTGATGAAAGTCCTGGTAAGGACAAAGAATACCTTTAGAAGGGTGGTAGGAAGATGGTTTTATGGGTTAGAGAGGTTTTAAGGCTTTAGCAACCTATGACACTTATTCCCACAGAATAATTGAGGCCAACAGGACACTTAACATTTTATAACTTGATTATTAAAAGTATCCACAATGTTTAAGGCACTTCTCTTAGTCACTTTCCCCATCTATGCAATGTCCTTAGGTCCCTTCTATCTCTATTACGCTAAGTTCCTTAGACCTTTAAGCTCCCAAAATGCTGCTACATCTTCCAGGTTATTAGTACTTAAGCGTTGCTGTGATTGTAAGTTTTAAAACAGTCAAGAGTGTGAAACGAAATGTGATAGTGGGCAATATGAACTTTCAAGCTTATGTACATGCAAGTGTGCATACAAACATCAGTGGATAGAGGTGGAGGAGAGGAGTTAGTTGGGAAAATAGACTTTAGCAACAACAAAAAACAAGTTGATAAAGAATAAGGAAAAAAATAGGTAGCTTTATTACTAAACTGAACTTCTAAAGTTTGTGTTAGAATGTGTACCTCCAAAAGCCATCAGAGAAAAACTAGACCAGTCACCTATGGGTTGAGGTTAGATAGAATCCTTTTAGCCCAGATAAAAAGCTCGACTAATGACCTTTCTGAACTCTGCTTATCAAAACAGACAGCAGAGGTCAACCTAAAGGGATTTTGTGTATTGATTTCATATTCTGGCTGCCCTAAATTCAATAACACAAGTAAGCTTTGAGATTGACTGAAAAGAAATGGGAAGGAATTTCTCACCACAAAGGTAAGGCTACATCAAAGAAACATGTATCCAAGGAGGCAGTGGGTTAGCCTCTGAACTACACTGATCTACAGTGGCAACAAACCCCCAAACTTAAATGATAACATGTATGGACTTCTTGAGGAGCAGCCAATTCATTTTCTTTCTTTTATCTCTCTTCTCTTTCTAAATGTCTTCCCAGGTATTTTTCTTTCTCTTTCAGTGTCTCTATTTTTATTTCCCATTCTCTCTGAATGTGTCTCTCTGTTTTTCTCTTTATGCTTTTTTCTCTCTGAATCTACTTTATTTTCCTTTTATCCTATTTCTCTTTTCTGCTGCCTCTTCTTTCACAGTTTTTCTATGGTCTTTCTCTCTTCATTCCAACTCATTCCTCCCCCACTTCCCCCCCAAAAAGCTCATTTTCTCTTCTTTTAAATACAGGTGACCTTGGCCAGAAAATATGGGAAATCTGAGCCATCCATCTGAGTTCATCCTTTTGGGCTTCTCAACATTTGGCAAGCTGCAGGTTGTGCTCTATGGGCCCTTCCTGGTGCTTTATCTTCTGGCTCTTTTAGGAAACATAATCATCATTACCATGGTCCTGGCAGATGCCCACTTACATACCCCTATGTACTTCTTCCTGGGAAACTTTGCTCTATTAGACATCTTGGTCACCATGACTGTAGTGCCCAAGATGCTCTCAGACCTCCTTGTCTCCACCAAGACAATCTCCTTTGCCACTTGCATGGTCCAATTCTACTTCTACTTCTCCTTTGGCTCTACCACCTCCCTCATCCTGGCAGACATGGCTCTGGACCGCTTTGTGGCCATCTGCCACCCACTACGCTATGGCACCCTTATGAGCTGGACAGTGTGTACCCATCTGGCAGGGGTAGCCTGGGCAGCACCCTTCCTGGCCATGGTGCCCACTGTTCTCTCTCGGGTGCAACTCTCCTATTGTCATGGCAATATCATTAATCACTTCTTCTGTGACAACGCCCCCCTGCTACAGCTAGCCTGCTCAGATACATCCCTCCTAGAGTTCTGGGACTTCATGTTGTCTTTGGCCTTTGTCCTCAGCTCCTTCCTGGTGACGCTTATGTCCTATGCCTACATTGTAACCACTGTGTTGCGTATCCCTTCTGCCAGTGGCCGCCAAAAGGCTTTTTCTACTTGTAGTTCCCACCTCACCTTAGTCTTCATTGGCTTTGGCAGCACAATCTTTATCTATGTGCAACCTGGCAAAGCTCACTCTGTGGAGTTAAACAAGTTTGTTGTTTTAGTCACTAATATTCTGACCCCTGTCCTCAACCCCTTCATCCTTACTTTCCGCAATGAGACAGTTAAGGCTGTTATTCAGGGGCAGATGCAGAGGCTAAAGGATCTGAGGAATTCAGCATGAGTGGAAGAGTGGGGAACATTTGGAAACATAAAATATTAAGGACTAACTGCAAAGAAAAGGGACAGTCCATGGCATCTCATGAGAAGTCCAGTCAACAAATTTTACGATGGTACCATGAGGTGGTTTCTTCTCCTTTCTCCCTTTTTGATACCATCCATGAGCTCTGTTACCACCTTATACCAGATCTCCCTAATGTCATAGGCAAAACCCTCCTTGTGCCCTCCTGCAAGACTTGATGGCTTTGAATACCCATTATACCTTCTGGTTGTTGAGCAGGATGGAGCTGGCAGTAAGCAGAAATTCTATCTCCATTTCAGTTACCATGAGGCTCAAGGATCAGGAATCAAGGAGTCCCTTTCTGTTCATGGGCATTGTCCATATTGAGTGTTAGTATATACTTCTATTCATACATGTGCCCTCTGTGAATGAATGCTAGGAGCTATGCTTATGCAATCCATTCCCAGGGGAGTACTACTGGTGAGCAAAGCACACTGAGCTGTCAATGATATCCTAAACTGAAAGACCTGTGTGAACATGCCCAGGGAACTCAGTCCCACCTCCCTTTTAAATGAATGGAATAAGTATACTGTAATGATTAGAATGATGCCACCTACTGGAGACTTGCTGTGGGAAAGCTCCGCCATGAGGAAAATGCCTCAGAGGCATTGTGGCTTTTCCTTGGCATCAGGAAATGACGTTTACTCATGGGTGCTGTCTATCAAGGCTACCAGCCAATCAACTTGAGGAGCCTCCTATTTTCTGGGAGGAGACAGGAAGGAGGAAAGGGAGCCTGCCCGGAGAGCTCTCTCTCTTTTGGGTTCCTGACTTGATGGTGGTGGTGGTGGTGGTGGCGGTGGCAGAGGACTTCACAGGAAATTTGAGGAAAGATAGGAATGCCAGGTTGTTGGAATTCTGTTCTCAATCTTTTTCTTTCTATTTTCCAATAAACCCTTAAAAACCTAAACTCGTTTTATCAGTGATTTTAGTCAGTTTCCCCCAAAACTGGGGGAAGAGATTAGAATCCACATTTAGAATCTTAAATTACACAATCCTAAGCACTTCATTATCCTCTCTTGGTAGAAGAATGGTTTTCTTTTAACTATCAGCTCTACTTTGGAACAACAAAAAACAGATCCTTTGCTCACTTTAACTCTTCCTGTATTCCATAGGTTTTTTATCAGTTTCCAGAATTAGTTTTGTCTCCTTTTGTTAAACTGGGGGTTAATTGGATCTTAGATTTTGCCAGGCTTATAAAAATCCAATAATAGTCCCCTCCACCATTACTACCTCCACTTTGCCCTACTGGTTCCAGTCCCTAGGTCCAGTCCTTTCCATTGGAACCAAATAACTCTTCTTTAAAAATAGATACACTGGGGGGAGGCTAGGTGGCGCAGTGGATAGAGCACCAGCCATGGATTCAGAAGGACCTGAGTTCAAATCTGGCCTCAGACACTTAATACTTACTAGCTGTGTGACCCTGGGCAAGTCACTTAACCCCAATTGCCTCACTTAAAAAAAAAATGGATACACTGGGTCTCCATTGGTCTGCCACTTCTTAGACCTAATTCTCAGTAAACAGCCCCAGAGGGTGATATATCCTTTAAGTGTTTCATGGCCTCTCTTCACAGGGACCCACAATAACTTCTCTATCTCTGTGTTCTGCTTGCTTTTCTTCCTACTTCTACCCACATTGTTGTTATTGTTTGTCTTCCCTTCTCAAAAAAGACCAATGACATTAAGAAGGTGATGTCCTGACTTGCAAGTATGGATTTAAGTGATGCAGAATTGTACAAAGTTATCAGCCCCACTCTCTTCTAAAGAGTAATCTGGATCCAGTGGCAAGACATAGATCAGAGTGTGGGGACCAGTTTTTAATTGGGGAGTGTTAGCTAAGTGGCTCGCCGCAATATTGGGGCAAAGAAGGAGATTGGCAACCTCCCTCAAAACAGAACAGGATTTATTTTAACAAGAACGAACTTAAAAAAAAAAAAACAGGAGCAGTAGGATCAAGGGAAAGGAAATAAAATGGGGAAAAGGGAAATTATACAACCTGAAAAATACCACCACCCAGGAATCAGCTGAGAATACACAGCAGAGCTCCTGTCGCCTTTCAGCTTTCAGCTTCCAGCTAGAATGGTGACTTCTCTCCATTCCCAGAAACCCCACACAGCCCCCAACCAACTGTCTGGCTGCTCTGACAGTCACATGACTTCCCTCACTAGGCTTCCAATCATTATAATTTTGCCAGGCCCATGGAGGCATCAGTGAGTGGTGATGGCGTGAGGTGACAGCACCATGGCAATGGCTACAACATGTGCGTGGAGCACCATGTGGTTTGCGGAGCCCCAGGCCAGTGCACACCGAAGCATAAAAACCTCAAATAACAATTAATTCTTTACAAGGGTGACTGGAAATGGTCCTGGATGTAGTTAAAGACCTTGGCCTTTTTAAACTAGGGTCTTTTCCAAGTCTAACCTCAAGTTCCCTTCTTAAAGACTGGGTTGGGGGAGCATGCTTGAGTGTCTGGGTACTGGCCATCCATTAGGTCAGTTCTCTGCCCTAAATTTCACTTCTCCCTTATGAGGTTAGTTAAGCTAGGATTACATTTGCATACTTATATTTTTAAATGCAATGAGTTTTTGTATGTTTTATTTATTTTTAAAGCTGATTTGATTGAATACTATACTGTTTAAAAAGGAAAATCACTGTCTTGAAAACTTAATTAAGATTTTTCCTGTATCCTGGATACAGCTTGACCAACTAACTCACTTTATCTTCTTCACAATACAGGAATAAAATAAATGGTTGTGTCAAGGGTTTTGTTTGTTGTAGTTGTTCAGTCATTTCAATTGTGTCTCATTCTTCATGACCTCATCTGGGGTTTTGTTGGCAAAGATGCTGGAGTGGTTTGCCATTTCCTTCTCCAACTCATTTTATAGCTGTGGAAAGTGTGGCAAACAGGGTTAAGTGACTTGCACAGGGTCACACAACTAGTAAGTATCTGAGGCCAGATTTAAACTCAGGAAGATGAGTCTAACACCAGGCCTGACACTTAATCCACTGCACCACTTAGGGTACAGTGTGTTTAATCCAACTTAAAATATTTTTCACCCCTATGTACTAGTTTAATTACAATTTGTTCAGTTGCAAAACTTAACCTAAATTAAGTTAAGCAAGACCCTTTAGAAATGGTAATATTTAAAATTGCTATATTACTATATAAACTATATATACATATTACTATATAAATGACATCTTTTCAAAAACAATAAAAATGTTTGACTGAATGTTAATTGTACTTCCTATAAATAAAATGAAGCCTAGTGCCTCTGTGACCTATGTTCTTATTGTTGTTGTCATTGTCGTTGTCATTGTTGTCATTGTCATTGTCGTTGTTGTTCTTGCATCTCTGTGGAGATCCTATAATCCAGAAAATGATCTAAAGAAGATGATAGTTGAAGCAGAAATTGCAAGATACCACTAGTCAATAAATATTTATTAAACACCTACTATGTGCCAGGCACTATGCTAAGCACCGAAGGTATAAAAAGAGGCAAAACACAGTCCCTGGCCTCGGGGAGCTCACATTCTAATGGTAGAGACAACCAGCAAACAAATACGTACAAACAAGCTATATACAGGATAAACAGGAAATCATTAAAAGAGGGAAGCACTAGAATAAAGAGGGATTGGGAAAGCCTTCCTGTAGAAGTTGATTTTAGTTGGGATCTGAAGGAATAAGGGAAGTCAGTGGGTGGATATGAGGAGGGCAAGCACAGAGGGATGGCCAGAGGAAATGCCCAGAGCAAAGAGATGGAATGTCTTGTTCATGTAACAGCCAAGAGGCCAGTGGCACTGGATCAAAGAGCATTTGGAAGGAAGCAAGGTATAAAAACACTAGAAGAAAGGGTAGGGGAAGATACCAGGTTATGAAGGGCTTTGGATGACAGAAGATTTTTTTTGTATTTGATCCTGGGGGTGATAGGGAGTCACTGGAGTTTATTGAATAGGAGGGGTGACAGTCAGAGACTATACCTACTCTGTCCAAGACAGAGAGGAGATAGCGGAAGCTATCCTGCCTCAAGTGTTTTGTGACTGGAAGCCAGGAGGACAGTTAAAGGGGCTGATATCTGTCTGCTTCTGTCCTTTGACCTTTTTTCCTTTTCTCTCTTGCTTCTTTCACAATCCTTTCTCTGCCCTCATGATATGGACGTCCTCTGAGATTAAAGTAGACCAAGACTCAAGCAAGACACTATAGAAATTGAGCTGATGTGGGCAGTGATGATTGGAGCCAACATCACCCAAGCAACTGCAGTCTGGCAGCCAAAATGACAGCCATGTGCCTGCAGGCTGTGAACTGAGAGAAACTAACTTCTCTACTTTCTCTTTTCAGTCTATGGTGCTAGGGTCAGGGGGAACAATCAGTCCTCAACTTACTCTTCCCTATGAACTCCAGGTGAGTGTCCTTTTTTCACCTTTTTCTCTCCTCACCCTGCTCCTTCCACTCCTGTCCACACCTGGAGATCTGGAAGAGAGCAAGGAAGAGGTTTAGGAGAGGGAAATTGTTGGAGGTGAATATCTTCACATAGGAACTTTTTCATCTATTTTCCTTTTCCACTGTATTTTATATCCAATAAATTATGTGATCACAAGATGCTAAATCTATGAATCTTCTGGTATATGGTAAGAATACCCCCCCAAATAAAATACTTCATGTGTAACCCCAGTCCCAAAGCCCATTGGTATGGGACTCTCTCCTTCTTGATAAGGGTCAAAGCCCCATACCCCCCTAAATCAGGAGTGAAACATTGATCTCTACCAGTAAGGAGAGATTCCAGTATCAATGAGCTTGGGTACTGTAGTTACACATTTAAATGGGATTTCAGACAGATATAAACTGATTTACTATTTAAATATTTTGAGCAATATTACATTTTATCCCCAACATTACATTTAAAACCCAGCCAGCATGGATTAGTTAAAGCTGTTTGCAGGCTGTGTAACAAAGGGAAAGTAGGTCACATTGATGGAGCAGCCTAGGTGTCCTCAGTCTGTGAACCCTTGAACAACCAGTGATTTTAGGTGGACTATTATAAACTCAAAATTCTCTCCTGAACTGATCAGAGAGCAGCTAATAAGGACAGGGTTGATAACTCAAGTTTGAAGCTACTTGGTGACCAACTTAGATAGAGGTCTCTGCTAATTAAACTCCTTTGCTTGTTAATTAATATAAAGACACAGTCTCCCTTTGGACTTAAGAAATGCAGGCACAGGGGTAGCTAGATGGCGCAGTGGATAAAGCACCAGCCCTGGATTCAGGAGGACATGAGTTCAAATCCAGCCTCAGACACTTGACACTTACTAGCTGTGTGACCCTGGGCAAGTCACTTAACCCTCATTACCCCACCAAAAACCAAAAACCAAAAAAACCCAAACAAACAAAAAAAGAAACGCAGGCAGAAGCCATAGCAAAGTGTCACAAAATAAAACAAAATTAAAAGCTAATTCCTCCTGTCTAATCATACCAACTGGCCTGTTCCTAGGCCAGGCCTTTCTCTCCTTGCATCCTGACAAGCCCTCATTCTTCTGAGGATTTAAAAATCACCTGATCCACACTAACTCTTCCTGATTCAGTCTCTAGTTATACTCTCAGGCAAGGAATCTTGTTATTTTTAACTTCTGCTCCTGAATCAACTTCCTTCTTACGTTATCTGAGGAATAGCTCCTGATCTTCAACTACTACCAAACTAATTCAGCTTCTCCACTTCACCAATTAGTTTCTGCTTCCAACCTAGGTTCTATTATCTTTGTTGTCATCAGTAGCAGCAGCAGCATCACCATTACCATCACCATCACAATAATAATTATGATAACAATAATAACAATTGGTTGGTTGTTGTCTGTGTTTGAAAAAGACCACAATGACATCACTATGTCAGGGTCAAGGGGCAGTGTGTCCAACTGTGGCTGATAAGACCAAATTGAGCTCAGAAGGCTCTACCACATGTCAGGCACAAGTAGTCCACACAAACATCTGGAATGGAGATCTCAAAATTTGTACATCTCATGCTTCTTTTGAGCTACTAAGATTCTGCTTTACAACAACAATAATGATAATAATACCAAACACTGATATTCTAATTCATAGTTCATGTGTATTTTCTTGAGTTTATATTCACAGCAATTTTGGGAAAAGATTAGATTTGATGGTTCTAAAAGTTCCTTGTAGCTCTAATTCCTCTGATACTATGAAATATGGAGAGGCATCTTTTTGCCCCTTTTTTAGATATAGAAAACTGAAAGCTTTAGCAGTTAAGTAACTAGTGGCCATGGTTATAAAACTTGCAAGTAACAGCACTAGCTGTAGAGACCAATTATTCAAGCTGCTAATTCATTGTTCTCCCAGTGAGACCTATTGGAAGTGGATCGTGAAGGTCCTATATTTTCTTGTGGTCACTTGTTGACACATTATGCATTAAATTTTAATTCCTGGGGCAGCTAGGTGGCACAGTGGATAAAGCACTGGCCCTGGAGTCAGGAGTACCTGAGTTCAAATCTGACCTCAGACACTTAACACTTACTAGCTGTGTGACCCTGGGCAAGTCACTTAACCCCAATTGCCTTACCGAAAAACAAAACAAAACAAAACAAAAACAAAAAAATTTAATTCCTGTAATTTGAATAGATATAGTTTAGCCATCTGGCTATAAAAATAGACCCTTAACAAAGCTATATCAAAGGTTAGAACCAGAGGTACCACAGCAGTTTCATGTATCAGCAAGTCACACAATGGAGATTTTTCATGACCCCTTTTTGCCCAAGAAATTTTTACATGACCCCAGGTATATAAAATAGGTATACATAACCTTTTACTATTGCCAAATTTTTGTGACCCCCCCCACATTCAGTTATGAGACCCCACATTGGGTAGCAATACACAGTTTAAGAAGCTGGGGTCTATATAATGTGATTTGAGAGACATTTGGGAAACTCCCCTCTCAAAATACTCCCATCTACCACAGTATAAGATTCTCCTAATAGAGATTCAATCCTTAATTAGCCTCCATTGTTTTGTTGTTCTTGGGGAAAAAATATACCAAACTCTTATCAGTCTTTTACACCTGAGAAAGAGGTAGTTTATCAGAACAATTTCCCCTCTGGCAGTCAGAACAAGAATAGGGCACTGAAAGGATCAGAGTTTTAGTGAAGAAAGAAGTCCATTGTGCTGGGAGGACTGGTCTGATTTAAGGCTAGAGGTTTCAGTGGATAACATCAGCATATTGGCCCCAGGAGGGAAGAGAGAGAAAATAAAATGGAGGTGTAAGTGCCCCATGGAGAAGGAAATGGCAAACCACTCCAGTATCTTTGCCAAGAAAATCCAAAATGAGGTCACAAAGAGTCAGATAAAACTGAAATGACCGAAAACCAAGTACCCCAAAGATAAACTTGGGCTTATTTAAAACATAATTTTCTCTTCTCCTCGATAAAGTCCTACTTCTAGCTTCTGTCAGAGGGAGATTATGGAGTTAGCAAAAAGAGAAAGACTTGATCAGACTAAGAAAGAAAAGGAAATTGTGAAAGTGATGTGGAGATATTTGGAGTTTGAGCCTGTGGAGGAGAAATTTGAGAGGAAAATTCGAAAAAGAAAAATCTCCAAATTCAAATTCTACTTCCTGTTTCTCTAAGAGAAGGATGCAGGAGGGGGAACAAGAGAGGAGACCATAGACAAGCTTAATAAGGATAAAGTATCAAGGTGATTTTGAGGGGTTTGGACATAGTCTGGGATGGCGATTGAAGTTGTGTATAAGAAATTTGGAAGAACTTGAGGATAAGCTTAAGGAAGAAAAGGATTAGGAATTTAAGATCCAAAGAGAAGGAATCCTGGAGAAGGAATAAGCAAAAGTAGTTTGAAAAGCAATGCAAGAATATTTAAGTAAAACAAATTTGTAAAACAAGTTGGTCCATAAAAACAAATTATTCCCATAAATAAGAAGGAAAGAAAGTGGGTCTTGTTCATCAATTTATGTCCAAAGGAAGTTGGTCATGTCTGTCATGTTGTTAAAAGATAATAAAAAGCTATAAATGTCTAGTGAGGGGTTTAGAAAGTTAGGTATTAACAATCAAAAGTAATTGGGGAGGGGCAATTAGGTGGCACAGTGGATAAAGTACCGACCCTGGATTCAGGAGGACCCAAGTTCAAATCCAGCCTCAGACACTTGACACTTACTAGCTGTGCGACCCTGGGCAAGTCACTTAACCCCCATTGCCCTGCAAAAAAAACCCCAAAAAAACAAAAAAAAAAGTAACTGGGGAAAAAACAGCTGTCACTCTCAATCAATATGAAGAGCAAATAGTACTTTTCAGCAACTTGTCTTGAAAGTGCAATGTTTTTATATCTTTCACAGCTAAATGACTGCCATCTATGTTGTAAGTCTATTATTGTCTCCCTCCTAGAAGAGAAAGTAAAAGTACTCATGAGTGACTGTGCTATCTAGGAACAGTATTTAGGAAGTGTTTCTATAATAAAAATAAATAAACAGAAAAATTTGCCGCTATGAAACTAAGAAAATAACCCTCAATGGGAGAAAATGGCATGTATTGGTTCAATGGAAACTTGACCATCATCAGGAGGATGGAATGGGAAAGAATGCTAGACAAGAAAAAAAAAAAAAAGGAAAGGAAGAACAAGGACAACTATACATTCAGAGCTAAACACAAAGCAAAACAAAATGTTCCTAAGAAGAAGGAAAGTGAATTCTCTGAAGAGGAGGCAGTCACTTGTCCTGCAAAGTACAATAATGTGGATTCACAAATAGTGTCAAATAAGAAATAACCCAATTAAAATGAGAGAAAGAGGGCAGCTAGGTGGCGCAGTGGATAGAGCACTGGCCTTGGATTCAGGAGGACCTGAGTTCAAATCCAACCTCAGACACTTAACACTTACTAGCTGTGTGACCCTGGGCAATTCACTTAACCCTCATTGCCCTGCTAAATAAACAAACAAACAAACAAATAAATAAATAAAAGAATGAGAGGATGAATATAAGTGGTTCACAAGTCTCTATTCAGAAGTACCAAGGTAACTAGTTGTTGACTCTATAACAACAAAATAGAGATTGATTGTCATCCCAAGACATAACAGAGAATCTCCTAAGACTTGTAAAAACAAGTGATGACTACTCACTTCTGATGATTCATGTGGGTGCCAGTGATACTGACAGAAGGAACTTAGAAAGTATTGTTAAACATCACTAAGACTTGAGCAATAAATTTGAAGACCATAAGGACAGATGTCATGTTTTTCTCACTGCTAAATATTAAAGATAAGGAATGCAGAAGAGAAAAAAAGTTATTTAGGAAGTGAACATTTAGAATATAGAATCTGAAAATGGGACTTGGATATCTGGACCACAGCCTAGAATACAGGAATAACAGCCTCCTAGCCAGAAATATGCATAACAAAGGCTGTCAAGACTATATCTGCCTAGTCTCTGGAAAATTTAATAAAAATGACTTTAAAATAATCATTTTTAAATTTAAAAAGATATGGTGAGAAAATTGGTTATGCATTTCTAAAAAAAAATAAATCTCTTAGTGAGTAGTTACAATAAAGAAATAAGAGTAGCATTTGAGATACTCAAAGTTTATGAGACCAAATACAACAAAGGAGCCAGCAGCAAAATAAATGCCTTAAAATTTATATTAAAAAATGCTCAAAGTTTAGACAAATAATAAAAACTAATACAAGGAGGCAATTTAGCCTTATAAGTATCACTGAGATTGTGATATTTACAGATGAAACTGGTATCTAGTTCCATGACTAGATACCTCATTTAATAGAAATTGAATAAATAAAATTTGGTGAGTTGGGGATAGCATTACACATTAAGAAGCTATATTCATATTATGAATATATAACAAATAAGATTTCAAAGATTAACTGAGACAAAGGATATCATTGGGTAGGTGTATCATAATAATAATAGATAATAGTAACAACAATAATAATAATAACAGTTGTTGACAGCAAAAATTAGAGATAATAACTGAATAGTCTAAGTGCCTAGAAAAACTGGAAAAAGACACAACACATTGGAAAAAACCCTTATGGGAAACTTATGGGAAGATATTAACAGTCATTGCTCAATATGGGTAGGTATGGATGGTTTACAATCTGCATTTTCAGAGGGATATATAAATAGATTAAATCATAGTATTTAGACCCGAGTATTTGAGCACTAGCGAGAAAATCCAGGAACCAGAGGAGGGAAACATGATGGAGAGCATCTGAGTTAAGATGAATAGAGGGGAAAAATAGAAGTGTTTTTGTCTTTACAATATATTATAGGCCATGCCAAAATAAAGAAGAAATAGATGAGGACTTCAGGAAACAGATCACAAAATTAGTACAAAGTATGAAATAGTGGTAATGGGGCTTCAATTATTCAGACATCTGCTGGACTTTACTCTCTGCCGAAAGCAGAGAAGTGAAAAGTGTCTCAATTTGCCTTAATAATTTCCTCTTTCAAAAGGAATTCTAACAGTAGAAATTCAGTTCTGGAGATGATTCTCAATTAACAAGAAATAATTCGATTGTGAGCTCCTTGGGGGCAGAGACTGTCTTTTTGCTTCTATTTGTATCACCAGTACTTAGCACGGTGCCTGGCACATAGTAGGCTAGAAATGAAAGGGACTTTTCACTCTCTCCTAGAGTTTGTATTAGGGAAGGAGAACAAAGTCAGGCATAATAAAAAATGTACCATGGATTTTTAATAGAGCAAATTTCAAAGAAAGACTATAAAAAACACTAAAGACTAAAATTCTACAGAATAAATCAACCTTAGAGGAATGGTAAAGTCTCAAAAATGAAATTCTGAAGACATAAAGGGACACAATTCCAATGACAAGAAAAATGGAAGCTACTTAAAGAGACGAATGCAGAAGGCCAGGGAACTCATAAAGCAACTTAGATTTTAATAGCATAGGCACAAAATGCAAAAGCAAGGGCAGATAATAGAAGCTGATATTGTTATAAGTGGCATAAAAAACCCTCAGTTGAGACTGCTTAAGAAAGCAAATATAAAATTTTAAAAGGCTTTTAAAATATACATTTAAGGAAAGAAGAGAATCAAAGAAGGGATAGGAACAGTGCATGGGATTGATCAGATGTTGATCATTGAAAACAAAAAGTAGGCAAAACCACTCCATTCAAATTTGGCTTATGTTTTCTCTACCAAAAGAATGACTTCTACACCGGAAATTACAGATCGTTATAGCTAATAGTGATTTAATAAATAAAATTAAGTAGGGAGATAGTGAAAGAACCCTGGGCTACCTTTTATGACTTTAAATCATTGGCCCATATGAATTATATCTTCTGTTACTGACAGAACTGGTGGGTATGATAACAAAGCCATTGTCAGTGATGGATAAAAGATTATAAATAGGAGCAAAGGTACTAAAGAGGAATTAGAAAAGAACAAATGTCCAATTTTTCCCAGAAAGGGAAGAAAATAGTGTTGGCAAACTATTGGTCTTCAAATTTGACATTGAATCTTTGTATACATACCATTAAAGTAAACAAGTAAGTCCAGACAGACTTTATTTCCTTTTCCTAACTGAGTAACTAAGCTGGTAGATATTGCTTACCTAGATTTCAGCAAAGAATCTGATGATATATCTAATGCTATTCTTAAGAAAAAGAGAAAGATGTGGCCTAGTTATAATACAATTGTATGAATTCAGAAATGGTTGAAAGTCTGAATTTAAAAAGTAGTCATTAACAGTTCAATCTCAACTTTGCAGTGTAGCAGTGTAGTAAAACTAAAGCACGTTATGTGGCTTGACTTTGGGGGGCAAGAGGAAAAAATGAAAAATTACCCAGTCCTTCCTTTGGCCCCCACCCTTGGAAAGTAGTATTGTCATACTTTCCCAACCACTCCCATTTCTGCTCTTAGCATAGCTAAATAGTTACTTCCTAGTCACAACCCTCACTTTATCCCTAAAGAGATTGTCTTCTGAGAATAGAAATCAATGGAAAGGATAGTGTGACATAACAGTACTCATCCCTCACCAGACATCAATGGCTACTGGCTCGAGTTAGCTTGAGGGGCAAAAATCCCAAGACAAGCACTGGAATGTTCATAAAAAGTAATGAATAAAAAATCAGTGCTATTTTCTCCCTTTGGAAGCAATCCTCCAACCAGTGTTGCTTCCTGGTTAGAACCTTGGTCCTTTTTATATTTATATACCAATCACATTCACTGTATTTTTTCTTTCTGCTTCATTTTATACACATGGGCAGAAAGTTAGGCTCATTCCTTCATTTCCAATTGGTCACTTTGTTACTAAGTAAAACAGAAGGTAAATAACTTTAAATAAGAGGGGGAAATCTCTCTAGATTAGACTTCTGCCCTCCTGGTAGGGGAGAAGAGGAAGAATCAGGCACTTTACCAACTGGATGAGTCCTCTGTCAAAGGGTAGGTCAGCACCAATCAGACATATTTTTCATTCTAACCTCCTGGGAAAGGTAGCGGCAACAGCAACGAAGGCTAAGTGGCATCATCACCAGTCATATTAGCTGTTTACATTTTTCTCTATATCCTTATCCCCTATCAATCTTCCTCATTCTTCCTTGTCCAAAATATTTTGAATCATTTACTCAGTATCTCCTCTCTTTGTCTCATTTCACAGCTCCAAAGGTAGTCTCTTTCAGACTACATTTTCCAAAACTCATACAGCTAAGAGCTAGGAACCTAGTGGTTCAACCAGTGGTTGAGGCTGAAGAGCCTTAACTTAGAAGAGAGAAGACTATGGGGGAATATGCTTATTTGTCTGCAATGATAAAGGCCTTCATGCAAAAGAGGGAGAAAGGCTTATTTTCTTTTGCTGAAGGTCAAATCTAGGACCAAATGTTGGACATTATAGGGAAACAGGGAGTTAAATTTAGAGGCATAATGGATATACTTCTAGACTTGATTAAATCCTGTCTCAGACATTTCCTATCAGTATGACCCAGTTTTGGGTAGGAAGTTAGAGTATATAACCTCTCAGTTCCCTTTCAACTATAGGATTCTATGATTTGTAACATTACAAATTATCAATCAACAAACATTGATTGTCAATCATATAGGGGAAGCTAGAAGGCACAGTGTATAGAGGGGCAGGCCTGGAGTCAGGAAGTCTCATAATGAGTTCAAATCTTCAGACATTTATTTGTTATATGACTCTGGGCAAGTCCTGTTTGCCTCAGTTTCCTCATGAGTAAAATAAGCTGAAGAAGAAAATGACAAACCACTCCAGTGGTTTTGCCAAGAAAATCCTAAATAGAATTATGAAGAGTCAGAACTGAAAAACAACTGAAAGATGTCAGGCATTGTGCTAGGGTCTAAGAATACAATACAAAGAATGAAGTAATTCCTCCTCTCAAAGAAGTTACATTCTCATGAGGAAGATACCAAGTATACATATAAGTATATATAGAATAAATAGACCAAGTTTTGTAAGTCCCTACCCTAGAAGTTATTCTATGTCACAGAAAGTCCAGCGCTATTGTTTCCATAGTATACCTGGTGTGTGAAACTGCCAACCTTTTTTTGGGGGGGGGGCAATTGGGGTTAAATGACTTGCCCAGAGTCACACAGTTAGTGTTACGTGTCTGAGGCTGGATTTGAACTCAGGTCTTCCTGAATCCAGGGATGGTGCTCTATCCAGTGCACCACCTAGCTGCCCCCACTGCCAACCTTTAATTGAACAATTTTTATGGATTCTTTACCTTGCAAAATAAATTTATACAATCAAAGAGCATGAACTCCACTCCACTCCAATCTGGGATGTATTTAAGCTTCCCAGAAGCATATGGGAAAACAAAGGCTTGACATAATTACAAAAATCACCTAATACACCAAGAGGATGCTCAGAATGCAAACTTGGAAAGTATATGTCAAGTCTCTGAGACAAGGACTACCTGATCTGTCTCTCCTTCTAATTTCCACTTACTTATCTAGATTGAGGGTGGCATTCTTGCAACTGTCAAAGCATTTAACTGGGTGTGTTAAGATCAAGATGACTGTACAAGAGAGTTGTCTTCAATAACTCGGTCCTACACTGTCCTGCCTCCTTAGCTTCTCCCTTTATCTAGAATGCTTTCACTTCTCTCTCCCAGTCTTCTACCCCACTTTGGCTAAGGTCTCTATAGGATGTATCAATGTAAGGGATTTTAATTCTTCTTTTTGAATTCTTCATAACCTTCATGATTTAGCCCTGGTACCATTCTTCCTTGAAGCTTTTTGTGATTCTCCCAACAAGAAATAATCCCTAATTCCTTGTATATGCCATGGTCCATCAGTCAATAAAGATGTATTAAGCACCTACTATGTGCCAGCTACTATACAAACTTTGCTCTAACCATATTCTAATTTGTAAGGTTTGTTATGTTTACACATGTTATATCTCCCAAACAAAATTATAAACTACTGGAGGACAAGAACCACACTCTATTTTTGTAATCCCAGTCATAACACAGTGTCTTAACCATAGTCTACATTTATTGAATTAAAATAGGGGATGTGTGTACATGCATGGGGAGATGGTGTAGAGGTGAGATAGAGAAGATTGTCCAAATAGGAGTTAGGAAGAGATTATCTCAAGGGGAAAAACTGAGTAAAGTTTTGCATACTCCCAGGAGAAGGATGATTGTTTCCCACTTGTTTTTTCAATGTTTCACCAAGTTTGCAAATAAAGGGAATAATTGGCCCCTTGGGGATCAAGGCAGAGGGACTTCAAACTATTGACTACATTGCCCCTTTACAGAGAATACAGCAAGCCATCCCATTTTAAGGATGGGGGCAAGGTTGAGGAGTGGTAAGTGGATAGGCCAGAAAATGACTACTTTCTTCCTCCAGTTCCTGTAGTACTTTAAGAAATCCCTTTAATTAATGGCAAAAAGCAGAAGTTGTTAACAAGAGATGTCAGCACCTTTAATCAGCATATTGCATAGTTATAATACTGGCTACTCCAGGTAGCACTTCAGGGCAGTTGTCTTCAGGAGTGACCACAGCCAGTCTCTTTCTGGAGAGAGGGAATTTTGCTTTTGGTTTTAGGTTTATTTTTTAAATCCTGGGATGTCCCTCCTCCCTTTTCACTACTCCCAGAATCTTTCACTGGGATGGTAGGGCCCACCAAAGAAAACAAGGCCTGTCATATCAGCTCTCTGTCACTCTGACTTCCCAGAGATAGATCTACTAAGAACTGATTTCCTTCTATAGACCCATGCCCTTTGCCTTTTTAAGTTCTTCCATTAAATTCCTCCTTTCCAGCCCTCCACACTTATACTTGTCACCACCTAGCCAACTTCCATAGCTTCAGTGAGCAGGGTGAGGAGGGTGGGGTGGGGTGGGTGGAGGGTACCCAAACAATAGGGACCAAAACTCCACGAAATAAAAGAGCTCATCCTATCTCAGTGAGGTCTTTGGCTTAAATTTCTATGGGACAGAGAAGTCAATAGCATGGCTAGTGAGTGTTGTGTAAGAGAAGGGGATTGAGTGTACAGCTTCTGTAGCTCTCTGTGGCTTCTGACTGCATAGTGAGGGCAGAACCTCTACTTGTGGTCCCACAAACGCTCTCTGTGTTAGAAAAGACAGCAGTTTCTCTCTGGGAAGCATTACTCGCTAAAAGGTTTGTGTTCCCCATGCAACATAAGAGGCTTAGTCCTTTCATGGGTATTCCAAGGGATCCTACACAAGAGACTATCTGGGAGAACAAGATACTACCTAGGAGGGAGTGAAGATTCTGAGACCACTCAGGAGCATCAGGAATCTGTAAACAGAGGGCTTTGAGTCTGTTTCACAGGTTAGAAAGAGGCTCATTATCAGGTACCCAACCAGGGAAAAAAAGCCATTTCCTAGGCAGGAACCAAGGAAAGCAAATCACAAAGAAGGGACCGATGACCTCAGAGTTCACTACCATGAGTGACAGGTCCAGAAAGAGGATTCTGGGAAGCAGTTAACTTTTTAAAAAATTTTAATTTAATTTTTTTGTTACATTTAAAATCCTGGACCACCTCCTTCCCCAATTCATGCTGGAGAAGGCCACAATCTGACATATATGTGTGTATCTATATATGAAGAAGTATGCATAGTATTGTTTTACATATATGTATATATAGTAAAACCATATGTATAGTATGGTTTTACATATATGTGTGTAAGTATGTGTTTATACTCATATACATGTGTATGTATGTGTGTATATGTGTGTATATATATATGTTATAAAAACCATACTATGAATACATCTATTTATCAGTTCATTCTCTGAAGGTGGATAGCAGCTCCTTTCAAAGGTCCTTTGTAGTTGATTTGAGTATTTATAATACTCAGAATAACTTAGTTGTTCCCATTAACTCTTCAAATGATATTGCTGTTACTGTGTATGTTCTCTTGGTTCTACTCATTTTGCTTTTGTGAAGCAGTTAAATCTTGTCCTGGGAATTTCCCAGCCTGAGTTCCATGAGAGCCTAAGGGAGAATCTTTCATACAATGAGCTCAGTAAGACTAGGGGTCAAAAAATGAAAAGCCACACCAAAATGAAAAGAAATTTATTAATATGTTAAGAAAGACTGTAAGCATGGCGCAGTGAATAGAGCACTGGTCCTGGAGTCAGGAGTACCTGGGTTCAAATCCAGCCTCAGACACTTAACACTTACTAGCTGTGTGACCCTGGGCAAGTCATTTAACCCCAATTGCCTCACTAAAAAAAAAAAAAAAGAAAGACTGCAAGGGGGGCAGCTAGGTGGCATAGTGGATAAAGCACTAGCCCTGGATTCAGGAGGACCTGAGTTCAAATCTAGCCTCAGACACTTGACACTTAGTAGCTGTGCAGCCTTGGGCAAGTCATTTATCCCTCATTGGAAAGATAGAAAAGAGAGAAAAGGAAGAGAGAGAGAGAGAGAGAGAGAGAGAGAGAGAGAGAGAAAGTGGGAAGGAAGGAAGGAAGGAAGGAAGGAAGGAAGGAAGGAAGGAAGGAAGGAAGGAAGGAAGGAAGGAAGGAAGGAAGGAAGGAAGGAAGGAAGGAAGGAAGGAAGGAAAGAAGGAAAGAAAGACTGCAAGGACTAGGAGCAGCTTCAGCCCTTTGGGGTATATATTGCACTTTTATAACTTTTAGGCCTACTTGGCGTCGACAACCAATCAGTAGGCATTCCATGGCAGAATGGAAATGGGGGAAATATCCATGCTTTGGAGTCACAAGAGTTCTTAAAAGTCAGGTTTGTTCTGGTGGGAAATGAATTTCTCTGTGCTTAGTCTTATCAGAATTCCCTATATTTAGAGGAAACCTCTAAAGTGGTAGAGTCCCTTTTTAAAATAAAATCATTCTTATTCATCCTGTTGTTGCCAGTAGGGAGGGAAATAAAGTGCAAATTCCACAGTTCTGCTTTCTTGGTCTCACATGTTAATTTATTTGAAGAGCAGATGCTTCCCCCAAATTCACAGTAAATAGATTTATTTACCAGGGGCAGCTAGGTGGTACAGTGAGTGGATAAAGCACCAGGCCTGGAGTCAGGAAGACTCATTTTCCTGAGTTCACATGCAAGATCAAATACTTATTAGGTGTATGACCCTGAGCAAGTCACTTAACCCTATTTGCCTCAGTTTCCAGATCTGTAAAATGAGCTGAAGAAAGAAATGGCAAACCACTCCAATACCTTTGCCAAGAAAACCCCAAATGGCATTGTGAAGAGTCAGACACAACTGAAAACAATTGAACAACAACGAAGGTTTATTTGCTTCCTCCACACTTCCAAGAATAAGCCTGAATGAAGAATCCAAGATGAAGAACATTCAGCAATGATAGACTGGCACCTTCTGGAGTTCATAGGTATAGCTTCTGAACAGTTACAGTCATTTGCTTCCTCCTGATTCATTAAAGGACTCATCCTGAGTGGTCTCTGATATCTGCTGGGCTCTAACACTTGGCAATATACAACAATTGGTTTTGGCTGTTATCACACTCTAGGAGCAACCCTGCAGGTCTCAATCTCTGAGAAAAACATGACCCCCTCTTAGTCAGGGGATGCCTGGCCAGCTCATCTATGCCACTCTCTCTGATATGCTCATCTTGTTGTAGCAAACACCCACCCTCCGTGTGAAGATTCCTGTCCCAAACACTGAAGACAGATGCCAAGGAAGGCATTCACCTGGTGAATGTGTAGGACATCAAAAGAAAAATAATAATACCTAGGCAAGTCCCTTTCAATTCATAGAGTAGATTCTCCCAGATCAGGCCCTCATGCACTAAAACGGAAGTTCATGGGCCTGAGATCACAATTAGTTCACAGAAAATTTACTTAATGAAATGGCACAGCAAGAAAAGTAGCTATAAAGAACTTGTTTTATCATTTATAAGGCATGTTGCTTTGTTGTTCTTTGTTCAAGTCATTTCGGTGGCATCTGACTCTTCATGACCCTGTTTGGGGTTTTCCTGGCAAAGATATTGGAATGGTTTGCCATTTCCTTCTCTAGCTCATTCTACAGATGAGGAAACTGCAGGAGACAAAGTTAAGTGACTTGCCCAGGGTCACACAGCTAGTAAGGGTCTGAGACTGGATTTAAACTTGGGTTTTCCTGACCCTATACCTGGCACTCTATCCCACACACTACCTTGCTATCCAATAAACCTACAGCATGCTCTCCCACAAATGTATGTCATCATTGGGAGGAATGGACACATGTACACCTGGCACATGTGTGGATGGGCGACTCATTCTTCCAGTCCTACAGAGTGCCATTTGACTGCTCCTGGTCTGTTGGATTCTGTTCCATTGGGCGTGACTATGCAGAACATAGCTCCATCAGATGCAAGGAGCTAGGGAGCTTTCAGCTTCTAGCCTCAGGTGCAATCCTTGGTAATAAGATCATCTCTTCCATTTGAGGAGAAAGGGCCCCACAAGACTCCTTTAGTCAGGGCTGTCATGAGACCCAAATGAGATAATGGATGGAAAACACTTGGCGAACCTTCAAGTGTTACATAAATGCCAGCTGGTATTCTTATGATTAGCCCGTAGTCACCAGGCCTCCATTCTGCTGCTGACTTATTCCATGAGCTTCCTACTGCACTCCTGCTGAGCTTATGCAATGTTTAGAGAGCAATACAGGAGTTTCTGGTAAATGTTTGACAACTGAGCCGGAGATAGGGGTGGCTGGGGAGGGCGAGAGCACACAAGCTTTTAGGATCAATCTGCATTATTCACATGTTCTTAAATCCAAACAACCAGTAAAACCATACTTCAAGCCCTAATTTGAAGTGATGGCTTATTTCTGAGGTGTAAATGCTCACACTGAAAATTTAACAAGGGCTCTCCCAGGCTCGTTAAAGTTGTCTCCTTCAAACCTTTGCCCTTATTTCAGAAAACCAAAGTCTTTTCTTATACCTCTTAGAAAAGTGGCCACCCCTTGGACCAGAAAAGCAGCAACAGCTTTAGGGGAAATAACAATAAACAAACAAAAATACTTCGCTCCCCCCCCCCTTTCCTTTTTGTTCTACTTAATTCCTTTCCAGAGTATTTACTAGAAGATCTTTCATATCCTGGAGGAGTTTGATTTTTTGTTTTTGTTTTGTTTTGTTTTGCCCCAGGTATCAAACTCTTTAGGCTACAAAGCCAAGATTTTCCAAGTTCACAAGTATCCTCAGGCTGATTTTTTTCTTTGAAATAAGCCTCCTCATCCAAAGGCTCGGGTCTTTTCCTTGAAAACTTCATTCTATCTCCCAGAATCTCTCTGCTTTTATTTAGTTTGAAGGTTCAACTAGTCCTGGTCTTTATCGATACTTCATCTAATGATTTCCAAATAATCTGGGGTTTAGCATTACCCAGATTTTCAACCCTTAACCCCCTTTTACTTTCACATATGAGTTAGCCCAGGAAAGAAAGGTATAGTAACAAAACTAAGCATAAGGGGCAAATTAATCATCTCTCACCTGCTCAGTCACATTTCTGGTCTTTCAGCTATAGGTACTTCCAGCCAAAGCCTAAGGGGTTTTGAGCTCACCTTTATACAAATAAAGTGTAGGTGGGGGCACGGAACCTTTAGAAAGAAAAGAGGAGCCATCATTGGTATTCCTCATACCCAAGAGAAGCAAGCATGATGTGGTAAAAAGAAAAGGCCATTTTGGCACACAAGGCATTGTAGACTCTATTAAGAGAACCTGGATAGCACCAGGTGTGACTAATACAGCATCTCGAATCTGCTCGGGCTGCTCCACATGTCAATCTTATAATCAGTATGCTTTTAAGGCCAAAGCTTATGGAGGACGTCCTCTAACATATACACCTTTTGAGCACTTACAAATTGATTATATTACAATGCCAAAAGCAGGACATTATAAATTTTGCCTTTTTATAGTTGATCAGCTCACTTGGTGGGTGGAGGCATTTCCCAGCCCCAGAGACACAGCTGCCTTTGTTGTCAAAATTCTTCTTAAAGAGATGGTACCTCGTTTTGGCCCACCAGCCCGCATCGATTCTGACAAAGGCACACATTTCACCAATTCGATTTTATCCCAAATCTACTCTTTCTTGGGAGTGACTCCAAAATTCCACATGCCCTACCATCCACAAAGTTCAGGCCAAGTTCAACGTATGAATAAAGAGCTTGAGAGTATGATTGGCAAATTATGTACTGAAACCCATTTGAAATGGCCTGATGTTCTACCATTGGCATTATTCTATCTACGAAGTAGACCAAGAGGAGAACTTCATATATCTCCTTATGAAATGCTTTTTGGTCACCCTCCCATCCAAGCTAAAACTTTTTCCCCAGTTTATACATCACTGGTGGGAGGTGATACTTCTGTTGCCTCCTATATACAGGAATTACAGACCAGGCTATGTGAACTCCATGAGGCAGGAGCTGTGGTCCAGGCAGGCCCATTAGACTTTTCATTGCACAACCTCAACCCAGAAGATAAAATATATGTCAAGAATTTTCAGAGAACCAGTGGAACCCAACCTGCCTGGGAAGGGCCTTTTCAGGTATTATTGACAACTCCTACTGCCATTAAAATTGGTGAAAAAGACTCATGGATTCATTGCTCTCATGTAAAACCTGCACCATTCATAGGTGAAGAGATAGATAGAACTGAAGTAGACGCTAAAGAGCTAAAAACCCTAACAATAGCAACTGTTAAAGAGCAAAGAGAGTCCAGAGGAAATAAGCAGTTCCCATTTGATAATCCCACTGATCAGTTAAATGCTTTGGGACTCAGTCTTCATAAAGTATCAGGCGATGGAAATTGCCTTTTTAGGGCCTTAGCAGACCAGCTAGAAGGTCACTGTAGGAATCATCTCAGACACAGACAAGAAGGTGCTTCTATTTTTTTTTTTTTAGTGAGGCAATTGAGGTTAAGTGACTTGCCCAGGGTCACACAGCTAGTAAGTGTTAAGTGTCTGAGGCCAGATTTGAACTCAGGTACTCCTGAAACCAGGGCCGGTGCTCTATCCACTGCGCCACCTAGCTGCCCCAGCTGCTTCTTATATGATTAACCATAGACAAGAGGTGAGTCTTTTAGAGTAAATGACTCCCCTTTTGAAGAATATATTGATGAACTAAAGAAATTTGGAAAGTGGGGAGGAAATGATACAATTGTAGCATTTGCTAGACAGCATCAGCTGAATGTAGTAGTTCATCAGTTAAATCAGCCCTTATTGAAAATCAGTGGCACAGACAAAACTGATGCTAGAGAACTCCACATTTTCTACCATAAAGAACATTATGACAGCATTAGAAAGATCAATGACAATTCAGAACCCCCTGCCACTTTGGCATGCAGAGAATTGGGGAACCAGTTAAAACAATGTGGCATACCCCAAATTCTAGCAGCTTAAATACCTTAAAATTTAACAAGCATTTCCTTCTACAGGCAAAGCACTGAAGCACATGGCCTAGTTTTCTGGCCCACCTCAATTTCCCCCACCCTTTCCCTACCCTATACCTATTTTTTTTAATCCTTTTTGGTTTTGTTTTTTTCTTTGTTTTGACTTTTGAAAGGTACTGAAAAGACCTGGAATTCACCACACCTTTAAGTTCTTTAAGAGCACAAAAGGGTGCTTAGCGAATCTTTTGCTTTTATTTTTGGTTTTGGTTTTGCTTTGGTTTTTTTTTTTTACTTTTGTTTCTTTTGCTTTTCTTTAAAACTCAATTTTGTAAACTAGTGACTTTTGAAAGACATTTTAAGTATATGCTGTGGGTGAGGCCACCCGGCCTCAGAAGCTACCAGAATTCTTTTTTTTTTACTCTTTCTTTTTGAGAAAACCATGAGTTCTAATAATTTTTTTTATTTTTTTCTTCTCTTTTCTCTTTTATGGTATTCTGTTTAACTAAAAAAGAGGGTTATTGAACCCTATTGCTTGATACCTCACTGAAAACACTGAATATTGAATCTTGCTAATTGAAGTCATTCCTTTTTGATGAATGATCACCACTTTAAGTATCTGCTACTGTTACACTAGAGAATTCATGTATAAGATGATGTGGTTTACTTGCTAAAAGAAGATTATGTAATAATGTCTAATATAATCAGCTATTTACATTCATTTATTATTTATGTCATTATACTCCGAGTATGGTTTGGAATTATTGTATATATCACTAATATATTCTTAGTTATGCAGCATAGCATGCATTTTTACCATCATACTGTCTTTGGTGAAATTAATATGAGATTTCAGAAGTATGGAAACTTATCATTTCAGAGACTAACTTGCTGTGAACTCTGATGCAGGCCCTGGAGAGAATATATGTGCAACAAAAGGAGAGACAGGTATATGTAAGTCCATGGTTTGCTTATGATGGTGACTATGTAGAGCACAATTACTAGGCACAGTCTAGTTCCATCCTCTCTCTCTCCTAACATAACCTAATTTAACTGAACTTATTTTTTTTTTTTTGTCTCACTCAGTCGAACTCACCTGTGGCCTAGCATAATCACTGGCTGTCTCGGAACCATAAGATATGGTATGATAACCTTTCCATAACATTTTCAGGTGTCATGAACACATACTAAATTTGGCTTTGATCCAGACACATGGTGGTAAAAAGTGTTACTGATTGCATAACTACCTCAACCCTCTATTAGAAGTCTAAGGATATAAAGGAGGGAATGTAATGGAATTTATTAATTTGATCATTGACAATGCTATGCTAAGGTTTAGTAAAAATGCAGCAACTCAAATAGTTAAAGAAGAGAATCCAGCTTTCCAGACCAGAGTCCAGAATCCAGTTTTTCCAGACCAGAATCCAGACCAGAGTCCAGAATCCAGTTTTCCAGACCAGAATCCAGTTTCCTCCTGATGACATCTTACCACTTCAAGAAAACAAGAGAACTCAGAGACTTTATATGAACTGTTTTGTTTTGTTAGTTTTTACTATCTCCTTTCTGTTATAATATACACCATCTGTAACATGTACTCTCTGCAGAGGCTCTCCCTTTGCAAGACTAATGTCAAAGCGTCAGTTCATGAGGACAAAAAATCGCCCCTCTGGACAAAACTTTCCTCTCTTCCTTTTCTATATTGTTGTTCACATATTATTAGTTAGCAATAGTTATTATATTCTTTTTACTGTTCTGTCAAGGAAACACTTTGTTTCTTGAGGAATCAAAGGGGGGAATGTGGTAAAAAGTTTTTAATAGTCAGTGAATGTGGTAAAAAGACGCCAGTTTTTGAAGGACCACCCTTTTGGGGAGGAGACCGACGGCCGTGCATGGGCTACGCACGTCAGTCCGGCTGCTAAGCACTCCACTTCCAGGGTGTGAGCTTAAAAGGCAAGGAGAGAATAGAAGTGGGAGCTCTTTCCTGCTCTCCTGGTCCGAGGACTGGCGAGACAGACAGACACTGACTGGAGTTGGACACGGCCCGGCTTGCCATTAGCAGCATGTGCCTGACTCGGCTCTCCTCCCCAAAGGTGGCCTTGGGTTTTTGGTGAGTTTTATATGGAATATAGACTAAGCTTAGACTTAAGACTATTTATTTGTATTTCTACTTTCCTATCCCTCTAATCAACATCACCTTGTAACCACCAAACAATAAAAGCTCTAACTATAGACCAGAGGTTTCTTCCATTTACTAGTCTGGGAGATAAAATGAGGGAAAGGTTAAAGAGGGGAGATTAATGCTCTAGTATCCAATTTTAAATCTCACAATGACCAGATCTGATTTCAGGTTAATAAAGTACTTGGTCTTGAGTTATTACAAATAATGAATGCTCTTCTTAGACATTCATGAAGTTCAAAAAATATATATTTTTAAATAGTTCCAGAAAAAATAGAGAAGTAGAAAAGGAGGGTCTACAAAGGATAAGAAGGCAATAAAGTCTCACCTGGGCCCACACCTGCAACCAAAACTCCTAGAAATATATTACCTAATTTTTATTTCACAAACCCTCTCATCCAAGGTATATTGACTCTCTGGAGAGAATTCTTTTGACAATATCTTGAAATGACTTTATTGACTTCATTATAGAATGAAAAAAAAATGGGTTGAGGGGCAGCTAGGTGGCTTAGTGGTTAGAGCATCAGCCCTGGATTCAGGAGGACCTGAGTTCAAATCCAACCTCAGACACTTAACAATTACTAGCTGTGTGACCCTGGGCAAGTCACTTAACCCCAATTGCCTCACCAAAAAAAAAAAAATGAAAAAAAAATGGGTTGAGAAAAGTTATCATAAGGGCCACCATCTTGTGGGTACTATAGGTAGTACCTTTCAACTAGTTATGAATACATCTAATTATATTATGGTTGAGACCACATTTCTAAATCTTTTCCACAATGCAACGTTTTTCAGTCTAGGTTCTCTGAGACTCCTTAAAGAATCTCCCCCACCAGAAGGTCCATGAGACAGATGGTCAAATAAAGTGAATAGCTATACTAAAGGGAAAAGAGATTTATTAGCCTACTAAGGAAGAAAACTCGATGGTAACAGCTTCAATTTCCTAGACTATTGATTTGACTTCCAAAGCTTTTTCAGCCCTACTTAGGACAATCACCTTCATTCTGTGGTATTTGGAAAGACAAATGGGATACAGCCTTTCCCTATAAGGAAGTTGGTCTGGAAAGTTCCTACTTGTAACACTGGGTGCAACATTTATGGAGTCCTATGTGACCAACAAGTGTTGTGTTTAGCAGAATTTTGTGTATTCAGTCTAAGTAGGATGAATGTAGTCGAGTCAGATTTTATTATTCATTCTACACCAGAAAAAAATGAAAGAAGTAATTCAGTCAAATTCTGATAAAAGTTGGAGGGAAACTCCAAAAGAGTATGAAATTATTTATCAAATGCTTTCTTTAAAAATACAGTTAGGGGCAGCTAGGTGGCGCAGTGGATAAAGCACCGGCCCTGAATTCAGGAGTTCCTGAGTTCAAATCTGGCCTCAGACACTTGACACTTACTAGCTGTGTGACCTTGGGCAAGTCACTTAACCCCCACTGCCCCACAAAAAAAAAATACAGGTAAACCATATCTATAACATTCCCACAGTCTACAAATCCGTTTGTTTTTTAATCCAAATCTGTGATTTCATTGCATAGGAAACTCCTGGGGAGTTTCCTTCTTCAACCAATGTAAACCAGCAACAACTTCTCTGAAGTTTAGTCTTATTGAGATGGCTGGAGACAATGAGAGGTTAAGTGAATGGCTCAGGTCGCACAGCTAATATGTGTCAGACTTGAAGCTAGGTCTCCCTAACTCTGTGAACCACCTTTCCTCATCAGCTAACCAATTGTCAACACCAGACAGATAAGCACAGGAGCCCTGGGAGAGGCAGCATCCCCCACCCAAAGACAACCAGTTCTACTTATAGACTAGCCCTCATGGCTGTTATCCATGGAAGCAACTCATGTGAAGAAGGGAGCCAGTCATCCCCACTAAGTGTCATCTAGTAAGACACTGGAGGAGAGGGACAAGAGGCACTATGTGTTGGGCAAGGCAGAACACCACAACCATCTCTCCTCAAACCCTGGAAACAGGTGGAGCCAAGATGGCAGAGTAACCTGAACTCTCCCAAATTACATTCCAGACACTTTTAAAAATTATTCCTCAAAATGAATTCTGGAGCAGCAGAATCAACAAGAGGATGGGGTGAAACAACTTATTAACCCAAGATAACTTAGAAAGTAAGCAGGAAAAGTCAGTCTTACTGGGGTGAGAGCAGAGCAAAGTCCATCCCCGTTCATGTCCAGCAAGCCAGAAGCAAGCTTTTGGGGTGACCAAATCAGCAACAGCAGCTTCAGAGCTCTCAGCCCATAGACTGTAAGGAGGTTGGACAACCAGTGGCTCTTTGTAATCCACTTCTTTCTCTGAGTATTCACTAGCCATTTCTTTAATGATTGATTCTGGAATTTTCCCAGAAATCAAACTTGCCTATAATTTGTAGTCTCTTTTATCTCCCTCTCCCTTACAAAAAAAATGGGACCCTTGCAGTTTTCCAAGTCTTGTGGTAGCTCATCCATCCTCCTTGATTTCTCAAATATCACTGGCCAGTAGCTCAGTAATCCCATAACGCTGTTCTTCCAGTGCTAGAAAATTCAGGGCCAGGTGATTTGAATTCATTGAGGGCAGCCCAATGTTCTTCTCACTCTCTTCTGACTTATCTTGGCTATCAACTTCCCAATTCCCCTTTCCTCCCTTTCATTTAAACTATATTTCCTTGGTCTAGAAAACAAAGACAAAATATTTTATCAATCAGGTCTTTGTTCTCTGGGTTGTCAGATCTTCTTTGATTCTCCGCTTTTTGCCAATATAGCCAAATTAAACACATTTTGATTGTCCTTGGTTTTCCTCCCCAATTTACCTGTCCTTTCTCTGAACCCTTTGCAATCCACTCTCTCCAAATCTACAAAGTCAATGGTATTTTCTCACTCTTCATCCTTCTTGACATCTTGATAGCATTTGCCACTGTTGAACATCCTCTCCTACTAGATACTCTCTCTTTTCTGAGTTTTCCTGAAACTCTTGTAAGGAAGGTTAAAAAAAAAAAAAGGTGTGGATTTTTCCTATAACCTGATGAGGAGGCATGAGGAAGTTTCTCCTTATACCTCATGTTAACTGACACCACACAAAGTTTAATGGTTTGCTCAGAGAATATCCTGCCCCTTAGGCCTACATAAAAAAGCAAGACTCACCTCTTGTCTATGGTTAATCATATAAGAAGCAGCTGGGGCAGCTAGGTGGCACAGTGGATAAAGCACTGGCCCTGGATTCAGGAGTACCTGAGTTCAAATCCGGCCTCAGACACTTGACACTTACTAGCTGTGTGACTCTGGGCAAGTCACTTAACCCCCATTGCTCTGCAAAAAACAAAAAATAATAAAATAATAATAATAATAAAAAGCAAGCTGGATCTATTCTAGGTTGTAAACTTTAACAATTAAAAAGAGAACCAGTCATGAAGGAAAAACTCAGATCCCAATCTTTCCTCATACATTTTACAGAATGAAGCAAGAGTACAGGGAATTTTTATTTTCACCCTTGACCCCCATTGGCAATGTTATAATAGGATTATTTTCTCAACCTTGCTTTTTCTCAACCATCTACAACATGGGGAGGCACAAGACCTTTCTTTTCTTTATGGTACAGGGGATAGAGTGCCTAGATAGAACCAGGAAGACCTGAGTTCAAATTCAGTCTTAGACACTTACTAGCTGTGTGACCTTGGACAAATCACTTTACCCTGTTTGTATAAGTTAAGTCACCCATAAAATAAGCTGGAGAAGGAAATGGCAAACTACTCCAATATTTTTTCTTAGAAAACCCCAAATGGAGTCAAGAAGCCTTGGACAGAACCAAAATGACTGAACAACAACAACAAATAAGAAAACACAGCTATCCCCAGGACTTAATTGACTCCGGCTTCCTCATGAGGCTTCCTGGTCACCTAAAGGTATAAGAAGTCCCCGCTACAGGCAACCAGGGCTCCTTGAGAAAGAAATGAACATTTATATAGTACCTACTATGTGGAAGTCACTGTGCTAAACACTTTTACAAATATTATCTCATTTGATTCTCACAACCACCATGAGAATTAGATACTATTAACTTTATTTTACAACGGAGGAAACTGAGGCAAACAAAAATTAACTGACTTGCCCAGGGTTACATAGTTAATAAGTCACTGAAAATACACTTGAATTCAGTTCTTCCTAACTCTAAGCCTCGTTCTCTATTCACTGTACCTAGCTCCCTTGGATTTGGTGGTTTTCCAAAGACAACTCAAATCATTGTGTTCTTCATCACACCCTACCCTAATGAACAAACTCATTTCCATATGGAGATGAGGGGATCTTAGTCAAGAGAAGCTAAGAACAACCGTGTCCTTGCTGTATTAGGGGAAAATACACTTCATTTTCTAACTTAGCAGCTAATTAGTATAGTAGATAGAGCACTGGGCCTTGAATCATGAGGACCTGAGTTCAAATCCAGCCTCTGACATTGCCTAGCTATGTGACCTTGGGCAAGTCATTTAAGTACTAACTACCTCAGTTTCCCAATTAAAATGGTCATAATAATAGCACTAAACTTACAGGGTTGTCATGAGTATCAAATGAGATAATATTTTTAAATCATTGAGTGAAGTGCTGGCCACGGTTAATCAATGTGTGTTCCATGAGCACCTCATTTCATCTCAAAATCATACCTGAACTGAGGGAGTACTATTGTTAGTCACCTCTGACAAATGGTGTTTTGCAGCAGACTCATAGGGGCACAGGAAGAGTTGAACCCTTCTACAGCATCCTAATAAGGAGTGAAGTCAAGTATTTTGATGAGAGAGAGCCTGGTGTCTACACCTAAGATTGTGTTTAGGAGATGGCAGGCCCAAGAGCTGAGACTTTTGACAGCCTGAGAGGATGGGTTCTGATTCTTTCTGAAATCCACAACGGCATTTGTCCAGAAGTCTCCTTAGTCTACTTTGTGGGATAATCATCCATGTATGTATCACTGATGAATTCTGTTTGTAACCCCAAACTTGGTACTGCTATGGCAGAGCCGGCATCCCTTTAATCACTTACAATGTTTCTCATAAAATCTGTTCTCTGTAATTCTATACCTTTTCTTATTATGACTATGAAGACATGGTTTTGCTTCTTAGAATTTTGTAACTACAAAGGCTATTTCCGCTATGCCATAATGAAAATTTAGTTCAACTGACCTGAACTGAGAATCAGTAGCCTGCACTTCATGTCTGGGTATAATCCTTATGATATTGATATCCAAAAGGTTCTCTGCAGTAAATAATTGTCAAAGAACTAATATTTTTTTTAAACTTTATTAACTTTTAGTTTTGTACCAGTCATGTCTTAATAGCATGCCCCACCACACACTGAAACTTCCCATATATCCCCACCCTCAAAAAAAGCTCACCAGTCTAGTAACCATTTCTATTGGCATGTGCACCACTTTGCATTCATTGTCCCTCACCCTTCTACTGAGAGTAGGGAAGTATGTTTCGTTATTCTATTTTCTGGCACCAAGATTCTTCCCCAGAATGGTCAAAAGGTCAGGCCACAATTCTTCCCAGAAGTAATGCAATGAGATAATAGAAGGGAGCACAAAAAGTTGAAGATAAGCTTTCACATATCAGAGACTGAATGAATAGTAACATTATTGATATACGTAGGATGGTCAGAAGGAAGAACAAGTTTTTGGAGAAAAAGAAAACCTTAAATTTTGGACACACTGGCTTTGAGGGATGACCAAGTAGAATTATCTCATTGACATCTAGAGATGTAGGTCTTGAGTATAAAAAGAACAACAGGGCTAAAGATAAAGATTTGGATTCTTTTGAGAGGAACTAATCCTTCTGTATAAAGATGGTGGTTGAGATAATCTGAAGAAATGTTGTTGGTGTTATTTGTTTGTTTTTTTCCCCAAGGGAGGGAATGTTAAGAGAGAAGTGAAGTGGGCTGGTGGCAAAAGGTATTTATGAATGCCCTGATGTCACCTCATAGGGTCAGGAAAAGGACAAATGATAAAGAAAAGGAGAAGGTAGAGCTATAGCATGAAATCAAGGGAGAAAGCAGTTTGGACATAAAGGCAAAGATCAATGGAAGAAAATACTACATAGATTGTGGAGAGAAGGAAAGAGAGAGAGAGATCAAGGATGTCAAGGACTAAACCAAATGACATTGATTTTTGGCAGTTAGGAGGTTATAAGTGGCCTTTAAAAGACCATTTACCATAGAATGGTGAGGTACAGAAGACAGAAGATTGCAAAGGACTAAGGAGAAAGTAGATGATGAAGAAAGGGATGCATCAGTTGTAGATAACTTTTACAAAAAGTTTGGCTATGAAGGGTGGGAGAAAGATGGTTCTCTTCTTTGATAGCTGTTCTCACTTCTTGAGAATAATTAATCCCATGGGCATGAGCTGTTCAGGGAGTTATCAATAGCTACAATTCTGGAGTTTAATATTTCCATTTCTCCTATAGGATAGAACCAGATTGGGGGGAAAGAATATCCCTTCAAAGGTGTTGAATATCAAATCTCTTAGTTTGCTGACTCTGCACTCCTCTGCTTAGTCATATAGTTTTAATTGATGGAGGATGACAATTTTTAGACACACACACACACACACATACACACACACAACCTATGTGCTCATACAGAAGTATAGTTCAAGGTTCCTGAGGCTAACATGCATACTAAAGTGTACCCACCTGGCTTTGTTCAGAGTAAGAAGTGATTCAGGCTGTTATGCATTACAGGCACATGTATCACACATAAAAAAAGCCACCCAGACTTCAGACAGATACACACCATCCTTCCATTGCTGTCATGCATCTCTCAGGGCTGTGGGTTACAAACACATTACATTTCCTGGCCATTTTTTCCTGATTTTGACTCAGAGAATAACCTGTAAAGGACCTCTCCTCGTGAGATGAGATCTATCTATTGTCCAGCCAGTATTAACTGTGGTACATCAATCAGGAAAGATCAGAGGTTCATGAATGGTAAGTCCATTGAAGGGGCTCTAAGCTAAGGGGCAACTATAGTCAATACAACTCTAGGGAATCTCTGTAATTCTTTCTCCCCTTCTTTTCTTGACCTCATTACTTTCTGAGGCATTTGACCCTGCAGTTAGGTTATAAAGGGACCAAAGAGCTTTCCCCAATCTCCTGTGAGTTTCTACCTCCCATTCCTTTAGGGAATATGCTGGTGACAGGAATAATAGAGAAATATATGCAGGCACAAGGTATCCTAAGAGAAGAGAAAGAAGTGGCTTAGAGCAGAAGTGGACCTGGTGTTCAGAGGGCCTTAATTTGTCTCTATGGGACCCATCCCCTTCTGGTCTCCTACAGGGCTACATTCCTTCCCGTGTCTTCATGGATGCTGACATTCTTGAGTTTGGTGTGAGGGATATTGAGCCTTTTAGCAGAATCCACGAGATGAATTTGAGCCATTTCCAGTTTTAGTTATATTTTATTTAGTTATTGCTATTTGAGTTTTGTAGAGAAGCAGTAGCTTGGATATGCATGACTCTACTCCCTCATGTCTGCCCAGCTAAGCCAGACTTCACCATCTTTGATCCACTGAAGAATCTGGTTTAGGACAATGAGCATAACATCTCAACAATAAAGACTGTTGTACACCAATCAAGAGAGACCAGAGGGAAGTGAACAGTAAGTCTACTGAGGGGGCTCTAAGCCAAGGTGTGGGAAGACATCCAGTCAAGTGTAAGAATCAGTTTGGTTTAGGGTTTGGGTTTTAATTTGGAATTTTTGAAAAAAGTATTAGGAAGCAAGGTGCAAACTGATCCTTTTAATAGACTTTCATCACTTAGATAGGCCTTCATTTCTGTGTCTGAATCTTTCCATCCGCCAAATCAGTGCTCTCTTGTTACTTCATATAGGAATGAAAAACAAGTCTGGGCTTGAGCCTCACTTTTAAATATTGTTTCACTGTAGAAAGTGAAATTCTTCAATGATGTTTCAGTAAATCCTTAAGTCTTTATTCTAAGAATTCTAAGGTCTCTCCTTCCCTTTCTGAGAAATGGGAAAATTAGCTTACTTCTTAACCCTCCCTCTAACACTTAACACCTGTGTGATCTTAGACAACTCTATCTCTCTACCTCAGTTTTCCTCATCTGTTAAATGACAGCTTTAGAATAGATGGCCTCTGAGTTCCCTTCCAATTCCCAATTTAATATTCCTTTGATTCTTAGCCTTGTAGCAAGAAACTCTATTAATATAATTAAAACTATGACTCTATAAAGTATTATAGATATATATTATATGTAATATAATATGTTATCTATAACATATATATGTAATATAATATGTAGTTATATTAAACCAGAAATCTATAAACTAGAACTCTAATTAAACTATTAATAACTCTAATAATAACATCCTATATTTGCATAATATTTTATAATTTACAAAGCATTTTCATGTTCAGTAGCTCAGTAGTTCACTTGATGACCACAACTATTCTGTGACATAGATGGAGTATTATTATACCCATTTTATAAAAAAAAAAAGAAGCTAACTCTCAGAGAGGCAAAATAACATTTATAGAAGTGAATAGCTAGAAGGAACTCTAGACAATATCTAATATAATCCCCCATTTTACATATTAAGAAACTGAGACAGGTAAAAATAACAGCCAAGATCACTGAAGTGGTAAGTAGCAAAAAGAACCCAGAGTTTCTAGTCTCATATCCATTTCTCTTTTCATTGTATCATAACTGAATACATGAAGGTGGGTAGTACTTATTGTTTTCTAGTGGTAACCTTTCATCAGCCAAACACAACCTTCCTGGTGTGATTATTTTTTTAATTGCATTTCCAATTAGAAAGACATCAGGGATATTGATGGCCTTCTTTCTAGCATCAATACTTTCTTTAATACCTCAAAGATACAAAAAGCAACATTTTTTTTAAGAGCAATTGGAGATTTGTCTAGGTGTTAACAATACAAAAGATGCTTGATTTCATGGTATATTTGACTAAGAAGAGACTTGATCCTTCGTGACTTTTAAAATTCAATTTAATTCAATAAATATTTATTTTTGTATTCAATATGTATGACACACCCCAGGTCCCAGTTTTTTCATCTGTAAAATGAGTTAACATACCTTTTAGCTATAGATTTCTGAGTCTCATTACTCAAAATTTTAGGTTCTGAGAACTTTATAAAAAATGTATTACTCTGATGGATATTATGACACAAAAGCTTTAAATCTTTAATAAACATTAATAAACTGTTATTTATTAATATGTATTTTAAATAAAAGCTTTAAACTCAAAATGTTAACTGAAACATAAAAATCGACAATATGGGGTATCACACTCACATGCACACACACACACAAATGCATGAATATTTGAATAAAAGCAGAGTATTAGGTCAGAAAGATGAATTTAAGTAGAAGATATAAAATGCTCTCAAGAGGAAAGAATTGGACACATGTATCAAAATATATAGTATGAGAAAAATGCTATCCACCTCCCACTGGAGAGAGGGTGTAGACAGAGACATATTTTTCTGCACATGGCCAAGAAGAGAATTTGTTTTGTACGTCCTTATCTATTACGAGGAATTTCTTTTTCTTTTTGGGGGTGAAGGAAGAGGTTGGAAAGGAAATAGATTTTTGTTCACTAAAAATAAATAATTTTTAAGTGTATGAGAGAATATATGATTCAGGAATGCTTCCAAGAATACCATCAACCGGCTGGCTTGGGCTGGATGGTATCCTGCAATAGTCAAATAGGACCCTAGGCTACGTGCCCACCAAGGTCCTTTTAGCCATCAACTTCTCAAAATAAGCAGTAGTGGGGTCCCCTTAAAGAGCTTTTGTGTATTGATTTTCTATTCTAGTTGTTCTCAGTTCAGTAGTTCTAGGTAGCTTTGACGTCAAAGTAATTTGAAAAACACGGTAATTTCCATCATAAAGACAGAAGCACACCACAGATGCTTGCATAAGGTTAGCCACTGAAATACAGTCCTGGAGCAATCCCTGAACTTAATTCAGAAATGTGGTTTTCTTGAGGCATCTCTGACTCATTCATTCTTACCATCTCTCTTCTCCTAAAACAATTTCATTGTTTGTTTCTATTTCTTGGCTTCTTTCTCTCTCTCTCTCTCTCTCTCTCTCTCTCTCTCTCTCTCTCTCTCTCTCTTTCTCCCTCTCTCCCCCCCCCCTTCCTCTTTTCTCTTTTCTGTTGTCTCTGTTTTTTTTTCTCATTGCTTTTGTATTTCTGTTACTCTCTTTTTGCAGGGCAATGAGGGTTAAGTGACTTGCCCAGGGTCACACAGCAAGTAACTGTAAAGTGTCTGAGGCTGGATTAGAACTCAGGTTCTCCTGAATGCAGGGCAGATGTTTTATCCACTGTTCCACCTAGCTACCCCTGTTTCTGTTACTCTTACACTCTCTCTCTTCTCTTTTCTCTCATTCTCTTTTTCTCTCTTCTCTCCCCCTTTCTCTCTCTCCCTCTCTCTTTGTTCTCTCCATGTTTCTGCTTTTCTTTGTTTTTCTATATATCTATATCTGGTTTTTGCGCTTCTCTTTAATTTTGTCTCTCTCTTTTCTCTTTTCTCCTTTACCTTTGTGTCCTTTTCATTTCTTTCTCTCCATCTGTTTCTCTTCCACAGTTTCTCTGACAATAAGTTTACTCCTTCCACCCTTCCCTCCAAACCCTTTCCTCACGTGTCTCTATTCCTTTCAGCATAGGTTAACACTGGCCTGGGATATGGCAAATCTAAGCCACCCATCTGAGTTTATCCTGTTGGGATTTTCAACCTTTGGTGAGTTACAGATTGTGCTCTATGGACCCTTCCTGGTGCTTTATCTTTTGGCCTTCATGGGAAATGCCATCATCATTGCTATGGTCCTGCTTGATGCCCACCTACACACTCCTATGTACTTCTTTCTGGGAAATTTTGCCTTATTGGAGATCTTGGTCACCATGACTGCAGTGCCCAAGATGCTCTCAGACTTCCTTGTCTCCACCAAGACAATCTCCTTTACCAACTGCATGGTCCAATTCTACTTCTACTTCTCCTTTGGCTCTACTTCCTTCCTCATCCTGGCAGACATGGCTCTGGACCGCTTTGTGGCCATCTGCCACCCACTACGCTATGGTACCCTTATGAGCTGGGCAGTGTGTGTCCGTCTGGCAGGGGCAGCCTGGGCAGCACCCTTCCTGGCCATGGTGCCCACTGTTCTCTCTCGGGTGCAACTCTCCTATTGCCATGGCAACATCATTAATCATTTCTTCTGTGACAATGCCCCACTGCTACAGCTAGCCTGCTCAGATACATCCCTCTTAGAGTTCTGGGATTTCATGTTGTCTTTGGCCTTTGTCCTCAGCTCCTTCCTGGTGACACTTATATCTTATGGCTACATTGTGACCACTGTATTGCGTATCCCCTCTGCCAGTGGCCGCCAAAAGGCTTTCTCTACTTGTAGTTCCCACCTCATCCTGGTCTTCATCGGCTACAGCAGCACGATCTTTGTCTATGTTCGACCTAGCAAGACTCATTCTGTGGAACTTAATAAGATGGTGGTCTTAGTCACTTCCATCCTGACCCCTGTCCTTAATCCCTTCATTCTCACTTTCCGAAACGAAACAGTGAAAACGGTTATCCGAGGACAGATGCAGAGACTAAAGGATCTGAAGAATCCAGCATGACTGGGAGGGTTGGTTCCATTTGGAAACAAAATATAAGGGACTAAGTGAAACAGAAAGGGACAGTCCATGTCACCCCATGAGAAAGCAGGCCACCAGATTGCATGATGGGACCATGGAGTAAAATCTTTGCCATCTCCCTTCTTCCTTTTTATTGGCATCCATGAACTCAGCTACCACCCCTACTTATTTTGAACTTTCACCTGCCCCAGGGAAAGTGCTCTCTGTGACTCCCTAGGCAGACCTGCAGTCTCTGAATATACAATATACACAGGATGGATGGGGCAGTGAGCAAATAAGAAATGCATCTGCAGGGCATTTATCAAGGGGCTCCGGGATCAGGAATGAGAGTGTTTACCCAGGAAACTCTATTCTGTGTATGCCTATTTTTTGAATGTATGTGTCCTCTGTGCCTACTATAGGCTATACTACTAAAGGTGTATGTATGTGTATGTCATACACTATGAGTTTGTTTGCACTAAGTATAAGCCTCGGGTGTTTGTTAGGAACATATGAGAGTTTGCATATGTGTGAGTAAATACCATATGTTCATGTATATGTGATTATATAACTGTGGGTTCACTCTATGTATATCAGAATGTGTGGGTTTGTATACTGCCTTTTATGTGCGCAATGTGCATTGCAGGCATGCTGAATTTGTCTGTGTGTGCCACGTAGAAGCTCTATGTATCTGTTTGGACACACAATTTGCATGTGTGTATATAACTATGAATGTGTATGATGCAAGTATGTGCCAAGTGTGAGAGCATGCCCCAGTGAATTTACGTATTCATCTGTGCTTGTGCTCTGTAGAGTAAGGTTTCTATGAAAAGTTTCAGGAGAGACTCAGGAATGATATCTAGAAGAAGAAAAAAAGGCTTCACAGAGCTTCCTTTTTAAATGTTCATTTATTCATTCTTTCAAAAGACTAAATGTTCACTGTCATAGGCCTTTGGTGAGATACAAAGAAAGCAAGATACAATCGCTGCCCTCAAGGCACTTATAGAATAGTATAAGAGCTAGACATACACACACACACACACACATACACATATAACTCTAACACAAGTCAGACTGTTACGTGTGAGAAGGGTACAAAGTGCTCTGAGATCAGGGGAGAAAGCTCACTTCCAGCACATGAATTTCAGTAGATGTCAGAACATGGAATGAGGCTGCAACCAATTATTCTTCATGTCCCAAAAGGACCAAAGAGGAGGAAATGGATAAAAACTAAAGTAAAATTTCAGCTGAGCATGAGAAAGAATTCTTTGACCATCAGGAAAGAAGGTGTGAGCATCTATGCCCAGAGATCATCAAGAAGTGAAAAGAAAAGCAGTCATTTTTCCTAAAGTACATGGACTTATAAGGTTGAAAGACAAGAAGCCAAATGATCTCTGGAGGTATCTTTGGAATGGAAGACCCAGTTCACTTCCTGTATGGGCACCTCTTTTGTTAGCTCTGGTCTCTGGATCATAGCTCTCTTTATGATATGTCATACCCTCCCCCCTTTATAATAACTCATCAAACTAAAAAGTCCCATTTCTCTACCATGATTTAGGACTTATAGAGTGTTTCCCCTGTGAACTGAGTAGTATAAGTATTATTATTCTTACTTCAGAGAGGCTAAGTGACAATCTCAGGTCACATAAGCAAGTTCATGCCAGATTCATAATTTGAACTTAGATTTCCTGACCATAAATCACACTCTTTCTACTATACCTCAGGTAGAGGAGAGGGGAGGAAATATTTTATTCTGAGTGTGAGGATTTATCAGGACCCATACATTTTATTAATAGAGGCACAACTAGGAATTTTGTCGCCTAGCAAAAAATAGTTGATTACTTAGTCCCACCCCACCGCCATAGCACAACAGAGGAAAGTGTTTGAGGATTGGGGCAAAGGGAGGAGCGGGGCATGGAATAAGCATGGACACTACTTCAGGATCCTAGATCCTTCTTGGACAGAGGTTGAGCTGTTCCAGGGATGAGAGTTGCTTCTATACACCAAGAGCTGCACTCAGAGAGAAAGCTCTAGTCTCTACCCATCTAATTTAGCTCCTTTCTCTAAGAGTCTGCAGATTCTAATCTGTATTCCTTAATGATAACTGTAATAATTAAAAGTGTAGATGAGACCCAACATTTACATATTGTTTTAGTAATTACAAGAAACTTCACAAACACCATTTGAATTTAACTTCCCACCCATCCAACCCCTCCCATCAACAATCTTATAAGGGGATTCATTTCTAAAGGTTTCCCAAATCCTATAAGAAAAGCAGGAGAAATATCATGATGTCTCTTTTTCATCCATGGAACATTGAGACTCTGAGAAGTTAACTGATTTGATCAAGGTCATATAGCTTGTACTTGGCATAACAAGGGCTGATTTGCAATAAATTGTACCTAGGCCTGTTGGAGTTTGGACTTGCAAGCGTTTCTTCTGACAACTTGTTTGCCCCCTACCTATTAACTCTTTTTAAAAATATATTTTTAGGGGCGGCTAGGTGGTGCAATGGATAGAGCACTGGCCCTGGATTCAGGAGTACCTGAATTCAAATCCAGCCTCAGACACTTAACACTTACTAGCTGTGTAACCCTGGGCAAGTCACTTAACCCCAATTGCCTCACTAAAAAAAAAAAAAATTAAATATTTTAATTGGGGCGGCTAGGTGGCCCAGTGGATAAAGCACTGGCCCTGGATTCAGGAGGACCTGAGTTCAATTCTGGCCTCAGACCCTTGACACTTACTAGCTGTGTGACCCTGGGTAAATCACTTCACCCTCATTGCCCTGCCCCCTCCCCCCCCCACAAAAATATATATGTATATAGATATATTCTGTTTTTACATTGTCTAAATTTTCCAATTTCCACACACACACAAAGTTATCACATATAATAAGGAATAATTTTTTAAAGAAAAAGAGGAAGAAGGAAAAAGTCATTTGGCAAAACCAATCAACACATGCAAATATTTTCAGAATTCTTCTTTGAGACTGAGCTTATTTTTTGTAATTTTGCACTATTCATTTTGTATTCTTTTTGTGTTTGTTGTGGGGTTTTTTCCAATTTACATTGTTGTAGCAGTATATTGTTTTGTGGCTCTGCTTAATTCATTCTGCATCATGTAATCTTCATGTAGTCTTTCCACGCTTCTCTATATTCATCACATTAACCATTTCTTACAGCCCCTAAAGATACCATTGTATGAATATAGCAGAATTTGTTTATCTATTTCCCAATCAATGAACATCTACTTTGTTTCCAATTCTGTTACCATTAAAAAATGCTGTTATAATTATTTCGAGTATATATGGACTTTCTTCCTATTACTGATATCACAGAGTATATACTTAGTACTAGGCATATCCTGGGTTAAAGAATATGGACATTTGAATCATTTTATTTATATAATTCCCAGTTGCTTTCCCCCCAAATTGTCTTAATTCACAGTTCTAGCAAAAATGTACTAGTGTGCCATTCTTTTATTTATTTATTTATTTATTTATTTATTTATTTATTTATTTATTTATTTATTTATTTATTTATTTATTTTTGTTTGTTTGTTTGTTTGTTTTCTTTTGCAGGGCAATTGGGGTTAAGTGACTTGCCCAGGGTCACACAGCTATTAAGTGTTAAGTGTCTGAGGCTGGATTTGAACTCAGATCCTCCTGAATCCAGGGCCAGTGCTCTATCCACTGTGCCACCTAGCTGCCCCTTCTTCTTAAAACTATTCCAATATTGACTGTTACCATCTTTCCTAATCTTTGTGAATTTGATGGGTATGAGGTAAAATTTATGATTGTTTTGATTTGTATTTCTCTTGTTATTAGTGACTTGAAACATTCTTTCATATGACTGTTAACAATTCGCAATTCTTTTGAGAAGTGTTCATGTCCTTTGATTATCTGTTTATTGGGGAATGGATTCTGGATACACACACATACACATATACATATAATGTCTATCCATCTATAAAACATATATGTATGCATATATGATTTATATTATATATGTATATATATTACATATACATATGTGTGAGCATTCTAGTTTTCTATATATTTTGCATGCCAAATCCTTTTCTAAGAAATTTGATACAAAGAACTTTTTGCCTCATTTGATCACTTCCTTTCTTATCCTAGATGCATCAATTTTTTTTGTAATATCATGTAATCAAATTATATTTTTATCCTTTTTAATCATCTCTATCTTCTATTTGGTTAAGAATACATCTCCTACCCATTGATTTGAAAGATATATGAACTGCTTCTTTTGTAAATTTTATGATATGACCTTAACATTAAAAGCATGTATCCATTTAGAATGTATTGTGGAAATTGGCTTAAGGTGTTGGTTTAAGCCTAATTTCTGCCAGAATGCTTTTCAGTTTTCCAAAGAAGTTATCTTCAAATACGGAGTTTTTCCTAAGTAATTCATGTTTTTTTGTCTATCAAACACTATGTTATTGAGTTCCATTGTTTCTGATGCTCCCTTGTCTGGTCTGTTCCATTCATCTATTCCTCTAACCAATACCAAATGATTGTGATGATGACTGCTTACTAATAAAATCTGACCTCTAGAAGTACTATTCTCCCCTCATTCCTATCTCTTTTCATTCCTTTCCTTTATATTCTACATATTTTGTTTCTCCAATTGAATATCAATATTATTTTATCAAATTCTATAAAGTATTATTCAATAGTTTGGCTGCCATAGCAACAAAACTGTAAATTAACTTTGGTAGTATTGTTATTTTTACTATATTGGCATGGCCCAGCCATGAATACTGAATTCCTTCAGCTATACAAGTTGTTCTTTATTTACTTAAGGAGAACTTTGTATTTGAATCTACACAGGCACTTTATGTTCTTTCCTAGCTTAATCCCCAATTTCATGTATTTTGCAGTTATTTCAAATATTATTTACCTTCCTATTATTACTTCTTGGATTTTGTTATTATATCCATTAACTTTAATAAACACTCAAGTCTTAGCATATAAAATATTTGTTACATATATAAACAGTTATTTAGTACAGTTTATCTCCTTAAGGGGCCATGATTGATAGCATGGTTCTATAATCCCTGCTACTGGGTAAGCTGAGGCTGGTAGATCACCTGAGTTCAGGACTTCTGAGAGGCAGTAAGCCTCCTGTCTTCACTAAGTCTGTTAAGAATAAAGTAAGTTGGGGGCAGCTAGGTGGCACAGTGGGTAGACCACTGGCCCTGGATTCAGAAGGACCTGAGTTCAAATCCAGTATCAGACACTTGACACTTACTAGCTGTGTGACCCTAGGCAATTCACTTAGCCCTCATTGCCCCACCAAAAAAAAAAAAAAAAAAGAACAAAGTGGGGGTGGAGCCAAGATAGTGGAGGAGAGGCTGTGACTCCCACAAGCTCCCAATAAATCTGTCTACTCACTACCAAATAATGCCATGAAAAAAACAAAAACAAAACAAACCCAGAGCAGCCTAATGCACATAAGAACAGAGTGAGACTATTTTCCAGCCAAAGATGACAATTGGGATCATATGCTGATCAAGCTGAGAGAGGAGCTCAGCATATGGTCCGGACCCAGCCAGGAACAGACTGCATCTCCAGTGCCTCTGAGTCTTCAGTGCCAGTGGCTTCTTATATGGCTTGGCTTGTGAACTGGTGAGGGGTTTTGGTGGTTGGCTGAGGTAAAGTGGCTGCAGTCTCTGCTGGAGTTGGGGCAAAGCACCCTAGTTCTGAACCAGTGGGCTAAATCGAGTGGTGGCAGCCCAGTGGGGGAAGGGCAGAGGTACACCAAGCTTCCAACATAGAGAATCAGATTTCAATCAGACATCTGCTTCCAGCTTGAGATGAGTAGGCAAAGAAGACAACAGACAATAGACAGCTTCTTTGGGGAAGGGGTAGACCAGAATATACCCTCAGAAGAAGATAATAACAAGGTCAAAGCTCCTACATCCAAAGGTTCCAAGAAAAATATGAATTGGTCCCAGATGATGGAAGTGCTCAAAAGAGACTTTGAAGAGAAAGTAGGAGAGATAGAAGGAAGATTTAGAGAGATGGAGGAAAGAATGGAAAGAGAAATGAGAGAGCTGCAGGAAAGTCATGAGAAAAAAGTCAACAGCTTGAAAAGCCAAATGGGAAAGGAGATAAAAAAGGTCTCTAAAGAAAATAATTGCCTAAGAATTAGGATTGAACAAATGGAAACTAATGACTTTATGAGAAACCAAGACACAGTAAAGCAAATCCAATTGGATAAAAACAGAGGGCAACATGAAATATCTATTTGGAAAAACAGCTGACCTGGAAAATAGATCCAGGAGAGATAATTTGAAAATCATTGGACTACCTGAAAATCATGAACAAAATAGGAGTTTAGACATCATCTTCCAAGAAATTGTCAAGGAAAATTGCCCTGATATTCTAGAAGCAGAAGGTAAAATAGAAATTGAAAGAATCCACCTATCACCTCCTAAAAGTTATTACAAAAGGAAAACTTCCAGGAATATTACAGCCAAATTCCAGAGATCCCAGGTCATGGAGAAAATGTTGCAAGCAGCTAGAAAAAGGGAATTCAAATACTGTGGAGCTACAGTAAGGGTAACACAAGATCTATCAGCATCTACATTAAAGGACTAGAGGGCATGGAATATGATATTCCAAAGGACAAAGAAACTTGGACTACAGACAAAAATCACCTATCCAGCAAAATTGGGTATAATCTTTCAGGGGAAAATGGGACTTCAATGAAAAAGAGGACTTTCAGGCATTTTTTTTATAAAAGACCAGAATTGAATAGAAAATTTGACTTTCAAATACAAGACCCTAGAGAAGCATAAAAAGGTAAACATGAAAAAGAAATCATGAAGGATATTAAAATATTAAACTGTTTACATTTCTATATGGAAGATAATACTTCTAACTCATAAGATTTTTCTCAGTATTAGGGCAGCTGAAAGGAATATACTTAGACAGAGGGCACACATGTGAATTGAATATGAAAAAGCGTTTATCTGTAAAGCATTTATTTTTTGTTTATCTTTGTTTTGCCGGGGTATGAAGGGTGGAGTGGCTCATGTCTGGGGCTGGATAAGGGCTCAGGGCCTCCTGGGTCCAAGGCTCATGCTCTGTCCACTGTGTCACCTAGCTGACCCATGATGACATCTTCAAAATAAAGTTAAGGAGTAAGAGGAATGCACTGGGAGAAAGGGAAAGGTAGAGGTGAACTGGGGAAAAATAGCTCACATAAAAGAAACAAGAAAAAGCTTATGGAGTAGAGGGGAAGATGGGGAAGGAGTGAGGGATTTAATGAACCTTAATCTCATCAGAATTGGCTCAGAGGGAATAACATACACACTCATGTGGGTACAATAATATATTATGCCCTGAGGAAAAGTGGAAGGGGAAGGAGATGGGGGTGGGGAGGCCAAGGAAGGAAGGGCAGATTGGGGGAGGAGGCAGTAAAAAGCAAAACACTTTTGAGGAGGGATAGGTTGAAGTAAGATAGAAAATAGAGTAACTATCAAAGAGAGGGAATAAAATGGAGGGTAATACAGTTAACAATAGTAACTGTGAAGGAAATGATGAGCAGTCTGATATCAGAAGGATGTATGAAAAATGCAAACCATCAACAGAGAAAGAACTTATGCTATCTGAATACAGATTAAAGTATAATTTTATTTGTTAGCACCTCTTTCTAAAGATATTTTGTCTATTTTCTTTCTCAACCTGACTAATGATAAGATGTTTTGCATAACTGCACATGTATGACATATTGAATTGCTGGATTTCATAGGGAGGGACAAGAAAGGAGGGAAAAAGAAAGTTTAGAACACAAAGTTTTAAAAAATCAATGTGAAAAGTAATGATGAGCAGGAGGAGTTCAGAGAAACCTGGAAGGACTTACATGAACTGATGCTGGCTGAGAGGAGCAGAACCAGGAGAACATTGTACATAATAGCAGCAACATTGTGTGATGAACAATGGTGATAGATTTAGCTCTTTTTAGAAATGCAATGGTCCAAAACAATTTCAAAGAACTTCATGATAGAAAATGTTCTCAACATCTAGAAAAAAGAACTGTAGTTTATAAATGCAGATTGAACCATACTGTTTCTACTTTTGGACTTTTTTTCCCTTATTTTTTGAGGTTTTTTCCCTTGAGTTCTGACTCTTCTTTCACAATATGACTAATTTAGAAATATGTTTAATGTGATTGCACATATATAACCTATATTAGATTGCTTTCTGTCTTGGGGATGAGGGAGTAAAGGAAGGGTGGGAGAAAAATTTGGAACTAAAAATCTTATGAAAACAAATGTTGAAAACTATCCTTATGTGTAACTAGAAAATAATAAAATACTGAGCTTAAAAAAAAGAATAAAGTGAATTATTGGGAATAGGGAGCCAACAGGCTGCCTAAGGATGTAAGAACTGACCCAGGTCAGAAACAGAGAAGTTCAAAGCTGATCAACAGTAGAATCACCTACTGCACTTCCAATCTAGGAAAGAAGGAAAACTAGCCTTAAAAAATAAACATTTAAAAAAATTGTATGTATCAACTTTCTCTGATTCCCCAACCTAGGGATAATCTCTGCTTCTTTATGCTCTCATAATACTTTGTACCTCTCTTATGCACTTTCAGACTCTAATTTCATTGTACTATGTACCATCCTATACTCACATACAAAGTAATGTAGATTTTCTTTATGCAAAATGTTGGCTTTATTTGTAGACAGAAGAGATAGTTGACTATGTGGCATAATTTAAGAGTTACTGGGAAAGACACCCCACTCCCAAATATCTCCTGCACTCATTTGCCTCATGGTTTGAGATTCTTGAGTTAATAAGATTCCTCTGTCTTATTAATCCTGAGGAAAATATAACAAATCCATATCACTCCTTTATACCTTAGCATAAAATAATTTACAAAATAATTTCTTCTGTTACTGCCAGATGAGATAAAAAAATTAATAAAAAATATTTGCATTTTTACCATTCTTGTGTTCCCAATTCTCTCTCTCCCTCTTTTCCCCCTCATTGAGAAGGCAAGTAATTTGATATCAATTTTACATGTGAAGTCATGCAAAACAACCATTTCCATAGTAGCCATGTTTTTAAAAAAAAGGGAGGAAAAAATGAAGAAATATGCTTTAATCTGCATTCAAAGTCCATCAGTTCCCTTACTAGCATTTTCATCAAGGGTCCTTTAGAACTATCTTGGATCATTGTATTGATTGGAGTAGCTGTTGATCTATTTACAATCTTGCTGATATTTGGTACAATGTTCTCCTGGCTTTGCTCACTTTACTTTGTATCAGTTCATAAAAGTCTTTCCAGGTTTTTCTGAAATCTGCTTGCTCAACATTTCTTATACAATAGTATTCCATTACAATCATATGCTACATCTTGTCCAGCCAGTCCTCAATTGATGGATCCCTTCAATGTCTAATTCTTTGTCACCACAAAAAGAGCCATCATAAATATTTTTTTTACATGTGGATCCTTTTCCTTTTGTAATGATTTCTTTGGGACACAGACCTAATAGTGCTATTGCTGAGTCAAAGGGTATGCGAAGTTTTATAGCCCTTTGGGCATAGTTCCAAATTGCTCTCCAGAATGGGTAGATCAGTTCACAACTCTATCAACAATGCATTCATATCCATATTTTCCCCATCCCTTCCTTCATTTTGTTATTTTCCTTTTCTGTCATATTAGCCAATCTGACAGGTGTGAGATAATATTTCAGAGTTGTTTTAATTTGCCTAAATCAATTGTGATTTAGAGCACTTTTTCATGAGAGCAAGGAATTTGTATGGGGCAAGAGGAAGGAATAATTCTGGATCAAGGAGGGACACAGATCTAAGTTAGGGTTTGGGAGCCTTAGGTAGCAGTTTTGGAACATTAGGCAACTTTAAGGGGAAGAGGGCACTAGGAGGAAAGAAAGGGATAAAAATAAGAAGGAGATGGGAGTTTAGTCAGAAGATAGATAGATAGGTACATAGATACATAGATAGGTAAATAGATACATAGATATATGATAGATACATACATACATACATAACATAGATAGATCAAACACATACTCTAAGAGCTGGTAGAGAGTGAAAGATCATATAGTCCATTCTTCTTAATTATGTTTAAAACTCTTCCAGAGCAGGGGTTCTTAACCTTGGGTCCATGAACTTTGTTTTTAAAGATTTTTTGATAACAATACTTCAATATAAGTGGTTTCTTTTGTAAGTCTATGTATTTCATTTTATGCATTTCAAAATATTCCTTTAAGAAGGGATTCATAGACTTCCCCAGACTGACAAAAGGATGCATGAGAAATTAAAAAAAAAAAGTTAAGAACACTGGCTCCAAATCAACACTGGACACATACCTATGGGCTCTTTCCCTTCAAGGATAAAGACTAAAGTCAAATAAAGTGAGTAGTCAAACTAAAAGTAGTATGCTGGAGGATATAGCCTGCTGATAGCAGCCCCTGTCCTCTCCTCCCTTGTCTACAGGTTCAGTTCATACATCTTTTCAGGTCTGCTTGGAGTCTAGAGTCACAGAGCATTCTGTGGCATGTAAGTGAAGCTTAACTAACCAATGAGGTGTTAAGTTCCCATATTTGGAAGGGCTATTACTGGAACTTATAGCACTTCCCAGATCTAATGGTCATACAGATGTTATGAAAGAGTGGAAAAGCTGAAGACCTGGTGATCACAAGGTTATTTCAAAAGAGCAGAAAACCCTTAGGTTACAGACCTAGATTATTTGACATGGGTGCAGGGCCTTGTCAGTGCATCATAGTTAAAATGGTGGTTACATACATATGGGGCATCTAGGTGGCACAGTGGATAGAGCACTGGCCCTGGAGTCAGGAGGATGTGAGTTCAAATCCAACCTCAGACACTTGACACTTACTAGCTGTGTGACCCTGAACAAGTCACTTAACCCTGATTGCCTCAAACATCTGACATCATCTCCAGTCATCCTGATGTATATCTTGACACTGGACCCAGATGGCTCTGGAGGAGAGAGTGAGAGAGTGAGGCTGATGACTTTGCACAGCTCTCCCTTACTTAAATCCAATTTACTGCAAGTCATGACATCAGCTCCTGATATCACAGTCCTCTTTGAGAACGAAGGACCACCAATAACATACAGCATATTGCTAGAATAGCATTGTTCTCTCCTCACAAGCCTCCATGAAGCTCTTCTCTGATTCCCTGATCTGGGTGTAATCTCTGCCTCCTTGGGTCTCTCATAGCAATTTGTGCCTCTCCTAGCACTTACAGAGTCTAATTTCATTGTACTTGCCTACATATGTGTTTTATTTCCCCAACCAATTCATTGGCTCTTTTAGGTCAAGAATCATGCCTCATTTCTTTTTCTAATCCTAGCATTTAACATAGTGTATAACTATTTTTTTTGCTCCAGACCTATGATTTCATTAATGTGTGAATGTGGAATCATATATTTAAAAAGGGAAGGGAGGGGCAGCTAGGTGGTGAAGTAGATAAAGTACTGGCCCTGGATTCAGGAGAAACGGAGTTCAAGACTCAGATACTTGACACTTACTAGCTGTGTGACCCTGGGCAAGTCACTTAACCCTCATTGTCCTGAAAAAAAAAGGGAAGGGAACTTCAAAGCCCTATAGTCCTATCTCCTTTTACAACTGAAGAAACTGAGGCTCAGAAAGATAAAGCAACTTGCTCAAGGTCACATAGGTTGAAAAGCCCTGGTCTGAATCCTGGTTTGTTTGTTTGTTTGTTTTGGGGGGGTTTTTGGTGGGGCAATGGGGGTTAAGTGACTTGCCCAGGGTCACACATGTTTGTTTGTTTTTAACACCAAAGCCATTGCTCTTTTCACTGTGCCAGGAAATTAATTTTACTTATTTTATCAAAGTACATACTTTTTGCAACTTAGAGCATTGGAGATTTCCCTGAAGCAATGAGAGTTTAAATTACTTGATACAGGTTTCACAGTCAGTACAGATACAAAGCAGGACTTGAACCGGGTCAATTAAAATTTGGAGAAACAGATGGTGGAGGGGACATAGAAGGAGAGAAAAAAATGACCATGGAAAGAACTAGAGAGGCAGAGATGATCTCAAGAGGGAGAACTAAGTAAAGTTTTGTGTGGTCCCAGAAGGAGAGAATTGTTTCCTGCTTGTTTCTTCAGTTGTTTTTTTTTTTCAGTAAGTTTACAAAAAAGAAAAATAATTAGCCTCCTAGGAACCAAGGCAGAGAAACTTTCGAGAATGAGAAAACCCTTTACAATGAATACAGCAGACCAGCTCCATTCAGGGAGAGTAGCAGGGGATAATGCATTCCAGAGATCCTAACAAATGGCTCATCTCCACCTATAGTTTTTGTAACATGTAGAGAAACCCACTCAATTAAGAACGAAACAACAAAGTTTTAACAGAAATAAATGAAGGCCTCTGGGTTATGAGTCTATAACATAAGTTCCATGGGTTGGTACCTATTTTCTGGGTTTGTGAAACCAAATATAGAGAAATGAACAATCAGGAAACTTTTCTGTGCTCTGTACTTCAAGAAAATTTGACCACAACTAACTCCCCCAGAGAGAAGCCTCCCCTTCCTTCCTATTTTGGGGGAGGTCACATTCCCTGGAGATGTTGCAACCTATATGAATAGGAAAGGCCAGAACTCTGTATGTGTTCACTCTATAACCCTGACTTCTCAGATCACAAACAGAACTGCTGGGAACCCCTTCTCCTATACTGAAGCTTGCCATCTTGCCTTCTCTGTCAGTCTCTTCCCTCTCTAATCTTCTCCCTGGTCAGTCCCCACTATTAACATCCTATCTACACTACCAGCTTCCAAGACCAGTGGTGCTCTCTCCAAGCTGCATTTAAGTCCCCCAGCTTCAGTGTGCATGAGGTAAAGGGTCTAAAGTACAGGAATTGAAATAGCTGTATCTACTTCAGGAGGGGCAGCTATAACTAAGGATTCCATTGAAAGAAAGATGGCTGTAGTATGGATAGTTACTGTTAGGAAGCCTTGAACACCCATCTAAAAATCAGTATAGTTCATATTGATTTATGTGTTTCTTTGAATGTTGAGATCAAGTCTGTCACTATGCTATAACTTTTATATCTCATCAATTTGTCCAGTTAGCCATCCTCATTTGAATCTGATAGCATCATCCAGGGGCTTAAATCTGTCATGGACCTATAATAGTGGAAATAATACTTAAAATACTTTTTAAAAAAGAAGAAGAAGAAAAAGACTTGAATTTCCAGGCTTCCAAACCCCCTCTATGCCTTGGGGCTAATGAAAAAGATCAGCGTTTAGGCCAAAGGGCCCAAAGAGAGTGACAAAGGAGGGCTGAATTCAGTTAGACTTTGAATCCTGGCTCTATAAGACTTGGCAAGGGACCTATACTCTCTCTGTACCTCAGTTTCCTCATCTGTAAAGTGAGAAGCAGATTGGACTAAATGTCTCCTACAGTCTCTTCCAGTTCTTAATCTTTCATCCTACGTGCCCTGGGAATAATTGTCTTCTAAGTTGCTCGTGTTTTCAGTGGTGTCAGTGTAAATGTGGTGCCTTTGTGAAGTATCCCAATGAGAACTGAGATTCAAGAGATTAACTGGGGTGACATGAAATTACCATGGGGGGGTCATTGCATCCTGATATCTCTAAGCAAAGGTCTTTAACCCTCAGAAAAGATATTTCACTAGGGTTTTCTGCAGTAGGCAGAGAAGGGGCTAGATTACCTGATATCCATAAAGGGCAAAGATCAATTAATTAATAAACAAGCATTTATCAAAGTGCCTACTGTGTGCCAGGCACATGCACACACATACACATACACAGACATACACACATACAAATACACAGACATACACGCATAAAAAAGAGAGTTAGGGAGTGAAATCATTTCTTAGGAAAGAACCAATGAGTTCAAACCACTATGAAGGAGATGAGGGCTAAAAGTTCCCCTAGCTGAGAAACAGATGCCACATGTCTGGGAGGTAGCTAGATCTCAAGAACAAGCTTGAGTGAAGGCTCTGAGATACAGAGCCAGTTAAAGGTAACCTGGACTTGCATCTCCCTGGAGTTGACAATTACCTTTTAATGGTCCCAGGCATTATAATATAATTCCTTCTGATTCTTTAATGGGGCAACCTGACTGGTAACACCTGGTAAGAACTGATACTTGGTAAACAGCAACTTTGGTGTTAGGCAGCCTTTACCTCATTCTAGGAGTAACCCTACAAGGCTTATCCAATGAGAAGCCCATGGTGTCTACTTAGTCATGGGTTGCCATGCCCTCTCTGCTATCCCACCCTCTTCTTGTGAACATTTGCCAGGTGTCAATCTCTATCCTGGTAGAAAATATATAAGACATTCAAAAGAAACATATGTGGATGGAAATAAAGACACCGAAGCTAGGTTGGAAGAAAACAACCTTTATGAAGCAATGGGTTTCCATTATTTGCTCTACAGTACCAGAGAAGCGAACTTCTTCTGTCTTTTTTATGTTGATGGGGCATGTCGATGCTAATGGGTTCTAAATGATTAATGAATTCCATAGTGAAAAAAGAAGAAAAAAGAAGAAAAAAGTTAAAGGTAGCCTGGAAGTGGCAGGGCTAAAGATTCAGAGAGAGAGAATGGGAGCAGAAGAAGCTAAGGAAATAGTAGTCCTGAACAGCACATATGCAGCTGAAGCTCCTTGAAACTTAAAACATGGTCTGTGTTCTCCAATCTTCTTATCTGAGGGCTCCTGAGTCTCTGGAGAGTATCTTCTTGACAATGTCCTCAATGACCTCCTTGACTTTCTCATTCCGAAAGGTAAAGATGAAGGGGTTGAGGAAGGGGGTCACCACAGATGTCATTAGGGCCACCACCTTGTTGAGGTCTGTGGAATGACCCTTGCTAGGCCTCACATAGATGAAGATGGCACTGCCATAGCCAAGCACCACCACAGTGAGGTGTGAGGCACAGGTGGAGAAGGCCTTTTGGCGGCCAGAGGAAGAGGGAATGCGCAGCACTGAAGCCACAATGAGGATGTAGGAGATCAAAATTAGCAGCATGGTGGTCAACACAAAGAGAAGAGAAAGGAAGAAGTCCATGCGTTCAATGTGGTGGGTTTCTGAACAGGAAAGTTTTAGGAGTGGGGCAGAGTCACAAAAGAAGTGGTCAATGACATTAGGACCACAGAACCAGAGCCGGCTTTTCTGGATGGTGGGGGAAATAATGGAGAAGAAGCCAACCACCCAGCATGCCACCACCAGCCTAACACAAACCTGGCTACTCATGATGGTTGGGTAGTGCAGAGGGCGGCAGATTGCAACATAACGATCAAAGGCCATGGCAGTGAGAATAAGGAAATCAGTGGAGCCCAGGGAAAAGTAGAAGAATGACTGAGTCAGGCATTCAGCCAGGGAGATAGTTTTGTGTGTGGACAGCAGATCAGCCAGCATCCTGGGCACAACAGTGGAAGTGACAAGCATCTCCATGAGGGAAAAGTTGCAGAGGAAGAAGTACATGGGTGAGTGGAGGCGAGAGTCAAGGTAGGTGATTGTGATGATGGACAGGTTGCCCAGCATGATCAGCATATACACTAACAGAATAAATAGGAAGAGAAGAACCTGGAACTCCCGGAGATGAGAGAAACCCCAGAGCACAAAGTCCCTGACCACGGTGTGATTGTTCATCATTCAGGATACCAGCATACTGTGGTAGCTGTGAGGCGGCCAAGTCCATTAAGAGGTCACCCAAGGCTAGTCATCTCACTCACATATATATCCCCTAGGGTCTTTGGAACATTGGTCTTCTGGATATGAGTGCTTGAAAAACCTAAGGTGATACAATCCAATTAGAATTTCAAACAAAGAAAGGAGAAGTAAGAAATTTGCTTGAGGGGAGGCCGGCATTTGCTCTGGATATTGCAGTATCACCTTTTCTTAGAGGAAAAGTTCCATCCAAGTGCTTTGGAGATCTAAATATCCTAATCCCAAGTGGAATCAAACCATGTTATGGCCAATATAGATCTAATAAATGAACAAAAACAGGAAACTGGACAGTAGATTAGCAAAGCACCAGAACTTCCTTCTAGAGAAAAAATAGGTAGATTCAACAGGACTTATTATCTGGCTACCTTAGGTGTGGCACCTATATAGTTTTCCATCAAATACTTTCTATAGACACAGTACTTGGCACCTGCCCCATGTCTCTGAATTCATTGCTCACATCTTTGCTTCTAGTAATCAATTAATAAGTAGCCATTGAGTCAATGAATCAGTGAAAGATTAATACTCCCCACGACTGTTGGCCACCACCAGCAGGGTTATAATCATTCTATCTCTAGAGAAAGCTGGTGGGGGGGCAAGGGGAGAGAGGAGAAAAGGAAGACTCTTTCCATCTTGGAATAATAGAACCTCAAATTGACATTATGACGGCTCTGATTTGGAGGTCCACAAACACTTGAATTTTCTTTACTCTGACACATCCCTTCGGCAACTGATATTATAATAAGTCCTCAAGAACCTACAATGTACTCATTGACCAAATAGTCAAATTCAGGTTCTTCATCTTGGCTTTCTAAGAGCCCCCCTCCAACAATCTAGTCCCATATACTTAACCTACTTCATCTGATTCCACCACACCTAGTTGACCTTATTGAGAGTTGAATGTTTAAATGAATGTTGGAATTAGAGTAAGAAGACAAGGATTCTCATCCTAGTTCTACCACTAACTGACTTTGTGACCTTAAAATCACTTATCCAGAGGAATAGTTGTATAATAAAGAAATCATTGGATTTGGTGTCAAGATGATTGAGGTTCAAATCCTGGTTATGCATTTTACTGACCAGGATCTTGGACAAGTCACTTCACCTCCCTTGTAAAGTGGGAAGCATTAGACCAGCTGCCCCTTTCAGCTCTAAATCCTGTGAGAGTCCCTGAATCTCCATTTCCTCAGCTTCAAAATTGGAATGGTATTCCGCGATTACCTTTCAAGTGAGCAAATTGTAAAACTCAGATGTGATCACTTTTGGAAAAGTGCATTGAAAATTATAAAGTGAAATACAAAGATTATGTTTTACTATTATCTCTCATTACTCCTCAATGCAAGACTTTTTTTACCAGTAAGGAGTCTATGCTCCTTGTGTGACCTCCACCTGGAACATTATTCCCTCTCTTTTCTACCTATTTTAATCCTTCGAGGTCCATTTAGCTCAAATCCAACCTCCTTCATCTGCCCTTTCCTGGTCATTCCAACACATAATGATCTCTGTTTTCTCTCTCAATAGAGCCTTGTGTCCCACTCTAGTAAAACTTTTCTTATCTTTTACACAGATCTTATTATCCCTAGCTCATATATTTATGTACAACCTTTATACATGCACATACTTAAGCAGGCATATAAACCTAGGTACTGATTGGTGTGAACATCTTGGTGGAAGTCCCCATTTCTTCCCCCATTCTTCTCCCCAGATACATAACACACACACATGAATTCTGTACACAAAACCTATTTTAATCTATCCATATTCGCACAGCAAAGGTAGGTTCCCCAACATTCTGTATTTGGTTCTGACTTCCTATTCCCTATACCTTCCATTCATTATCTAAGCTTCAATCCCTTGTGAACATCTGGCTCAGGATGTTTCCTTAATAATCCTTATTATATTGACTCCATCCTCCTCCCTTTTACTCCCACCACATTCCTCATTAAGAAAACAAACATCTTAAGGAGAGATGGAAGAAACTTCAACCGCTGGGCTACATCCTGCCTTCAGCTTGATTTCTTCTAGAGCATAGCATCTAGCAATCACAGCTGCTAAAGCCCAGAAAGTAATTTTTACCTGGTAGACTTCTTTCTGTAGTTATGACATCCAGAGTGAGGCCTCTCAGATTGAAGGATTTAGAGCAGTTGCATTCTGTGAACAGTGGTTAATTAGCTGACACATCAGTATTCCAATGAGCAGAAATCACTGGTACAACTTATTCTGGCATACTTCAAATCAAAGTTTAGCAGTGGAATGTGACAATACAAGTTACCTCAACTAACTCCTCTTCCTTGCACATCCCTCTTTGATTCTCTTTCCCTTTAGATCTTTCTTTTTACATGTCTCTTTCTGTGTATCTCTCCCACACCCCTCCTTTTTCTGTCCTCTCCTCATCTTTTCCTCTCTTCCCCCATTTACCTTTCTCTATCTCCCCCTTTTTCTGTCTTTATCCCTTTTTCCATATTACCCCCATGTTTTTTCCTCTCTGTTATTCTTTATTCTTCCTCCTTCATCATTAACCATAATGTGGAATTGACTAATATATGTTTAATTGCTTATTATGCTAATTACATACTTCTCTGTTTTCTTAATTCTAGAAGTAAGTTTTAAGTCCTTTAAAAAACATAAACCAAAATTATTTCTTTTTGCCTGCATGAGAATCGATTAATTTCTCACCATGTGCTTGAGTCCCTGACCCACTATAGAAAAGAAAGGCAGTTCTGCACACTACAAACATCACTTCCCTTCAGATCTTATCCTCCTTGGCCTCTCTGTCTGTCCCCTGAATGTGCTTTCTACTCCATACAAACTGCCATGGTGCCTTTCTAGCTTCTTCTTGAACGTCCTCCCTCCCCATGTTGCCTCCCAGATCCCTACTTATCTTTTAAAGTCTAATGAAATATTCCCTCTGCTAGGAAGCCTTTTCTGATTCCTCCCCATTAGATCCCCTTATGAGTCCCACAAAATTCTGTTCTGCTTCTCTTTAATGCACTTTCCATAAGTGAGTTTATAAGATTAGTTCACTACATATAAATCATCATACTTCCACCATAGACTGAGTTCCATGGTGCCATTCCAGCTAAACATTTTGTCTCCTCGATACCCAACAGCTGTTCTCTGAACAAAGTAGGCACTTATAAGTTTGATGAATTACAAGGGATGTTATCATAGACTCTAGCTAAATTACAGTTAAAGATGATAAAGGCTCAACTGCCTCAATTTGTACAAGAAGAAAACTTAGACACAAAAGATTTAAGCAATGGATCCAAGGCCAAGTGTTTGATTTAAATGCATTGAATTAAGGTAAAGTCAGAAGATCTAGGTAGTTGTGTCCATAGCCCTATCACTTAAGAAGATTCATGGCCTTGGATAAGTCACCTAACCTCTCTTATTATACTCAGTTTCTTTATCATTAAAGTGAAAATAATTATATTGGTCCTTCCTAACTCAAAGGATTATTGTGGATTGTAAACTCTTTGAAGGCATGAGCTTAGTATTTCAAATTTGCCTAGCACAGTGTCTTAGATATAACAGATATGCATTCAACAAGTGCATATTGAATGAATGAATGGTTTTCTACCCTTATCCTAGGGCTTTCATGAGGCCAGGTAACTTCATCTCTGTGCCAGCTTATGGGGTGGTCTCTAGCTCTGCCCTCCATGCTCTCCAAGAATCAAGCCTAATCTGAGACCAGAAAACTCCAGGCTATTAAAATCCCTAGAAAGTGGGCTAGGCCACTCCCTCGCCTACTTAACACTTCAGTGAGCTCAGGCAAATAATGTCACTTCTCTGAAGTTATGCTTTTTTCATGTGTAAAATGAAGGGTATGGATTAGATGGTGTCTAAAATTCCCATTAGCTTTGTGTAAGACAACTTTAAATACCAGAGAAGGATGCATTTGAGCTTAAAGGTGATGGCATAAAGAGTAGGCAGGTGATATGGCCACACCTGTACTTTAGGAAAAGCACTTTATTAATTTTCTGGAAGAGGATTGAAGATGGAGGGGGAAGGTGGCTTGAAGCAGGGGAAGCAATGAGGAGGCTATTGTGATAGTCAAGGCAAAAAATAATGAGGGCCTGATTTAGGGTGATTGCTGTGGGAGTAGAGAGGAGTATGTGAGAGATAGGGAGACAGGAATATAATCTGACAGTTGATAAGATGTAGTGAGTGAAGGAGTTGAGAATAATAGTAAGGTTGCTATCCTGTCTGACTAGAAGAATAATGGTGCAAAGGATAGATTAAGAGGAAAGATAAACAAGTTCTCTTCTGGACACACCCATGGCAAAATTTTAGTGATATTGCTTTCTTTTTAGTCTGATTGTATACAAGAACATAGTAGATTTGTTGTTGTTGTTGTTCTTTTGTTTTTTTTAGTGAGGCAATTGGGGTTAAGTGACTTGCCCAGGGTCACACAGCTAGTAAGTGTTAAGTGTCTGAGGCCGGATTTGAACTCAGGTACTCCTGACTCCAGGGCCAGTGCTCTATCCACTGCGCCACCTAGCTGCCCCGGTTGTTATTGTTTACTGTTCCCTCCAACTTTCTATGACCCCATTTGGGGTTTTCTTGGCAGAGACATTGGAGTGGTTTGCCATTTCCTTCTCCAGCTCATTTTGCAGATGAGGAAACTGAGGCAAACAAGGTTAAGTGACTTGCCCAGGGTCACACAGCTGGTAAGTGTCTGAGGCCAGATTTGAACTCAGGAAAAAAAAGTCTTCCTCCCTCCAGGCTTGGTGCTCCTTCCAATGCTCCATCTTGCTGCCCTAATATAATAGCACTTAGTTAATTTTAAGTTATGTAATTTGTATTTCAAATTTGCCTAACACAGTGTCTTAGATTTGATAGCTCTTGGATATGCAAAGTTTTTCAAGGTTTGTGAAGCTCTTTACAGATGTTATATCATTTTATCCTCACAACACCCCTGGAAGGTAAGTTCCATTACTGTCCCGATTTTACAAATGAAGAAACTAAGGCAGAAGTGAAGTGATTTGCCCAAGTTCACACAACTAGAATGTAACTGAGGTTAGAGTCAAATTTAGATGTTGTAACTCCAGGTCCAGAGCTCTATCGCTCTTGGCACCTACTTACCTATAATACATCTAGATAGATATAATGTAAACTTTAAGAGCTGGCAGATAATGAAAGGTCATACAGTTAGTCCTCCTGCTTCAGGGTACCATTACATCTTACTGTGCTTAAAAGTCTTCTGGAACAGAGGTTCTGAACCTGGGGTCCATGAACTTGACTTTTTAAATAATATATTTTGATAAATTCAATAGAATTGGTTTCTTTTGTAGTACTTTTGTAGTACTTGTAGTACTTTATCTTGTGCATTTTAAATAATTATTCTGAGAAAGGTTCTATAGACTTTACCCGACTGTCAAAGGTTCCATGACACAAAAACATGACATATGATCCTCGGGGCTCAAGAAGTCCATGAATAGATTTCACAGGGTTCATGAACTTGGGTGGAAAAACAATTACAGTTTTATTTTCCCTCATCTCAATCTGAAAATTAGCATTTCTTTTAATTATGTAAATGATTATTCTGAGAAGGGGCCCATAGGTCTTATCAGACTGCCAAAGAGATCAATGACATAAAAAAGTGAGAATGCCCAAGTTTCTCTTTGTCACTCATTCCCATGTTCCATCTCTGTAAGCAAGGTCTCTGGGGTAGCTGAACTAAAAGACTACTGGATTTGGTATCAGAAGGTCAGATTCTGAATCCCTGCTTTCTCACTTACTGCCTTGAGACCATAGATAGGTAAGAAGATATTTCAGTCTCAGTTTCTTTATCTGAAAAATTAGGGGTTCAGACTCAATGAGATCTGAAGTTCCTTCCAACTTTCCACATTATTAAACTCTTATCTGCACGTTTCCAAATTCCTCATATTTTAGGTTTCTGGTTCAGTTCAATCATAGTAAATTTTTGACTAGTGTAAAGCTGTTCAGTGTTTAAAGGGATCTCTATAGTCACTGAGTCCAACCCATATGTGAAAAAGACCTCCTCCCAAAATTGTCAAGTGGTTATAGTGTGCATACTAAGGGGCAGATAGTTCCGCCATCTTTTGTCTTGGTCAAAGAATTTCTGAAATATTATGTTCCTTTGGGGCCCCAGATTTGACATGGGACATTAATATGCTAGAATGAGTTCAAGGGAAGGCATCCAGGCTGGTGAAGTGCCTCCAGATCATTCCAGATAGAGAGCAGATGAGATACTGGTAATATTTGCTGTTCCTCAAACAAGGCCCTGCATCTCCCTCCTCTGGGCATTTTACCTGGCTGTCCCCCATATCTGGAACACGCTCCTTCCTTCTTCATCTCTAACTGTTGACTCTCCTGGCTCCCATCAACTCCCGACTCCAGTCCTGCCTTCCACAGGAAGCCTTTCCCAATCCTCCTTCATTCTAAAGCCTTCCTTCCATTGATTAGTTCCAATTTATACTGCATACAGTTTGTTTGTACATAGTTGTTTGCATGTTAAACTGCATTAAACTGAGCTCCTTGAAAGTGGAGATTCTTTGACCTTACTTTGTATCGCCCTTGTTTAACACAGTTCCTGGCACATAACCAGCACTTAATACATGTTTCCTGACTGACTGGAGGAGAAAAGATGTAGGAGGAATTTGGCAATTGTCTTAAGTATTTGAAGGGCTATCATATGAAAGAGGGATAGGATTCACTGAACCTAGAAGGAAAAATGAGGAGCAATTGATGGGGTTTTCAGTGAGGCAGATTTGGGCTAGACAGGAGGTGGTACCCCTTGTCTGACATGGCTTTTTTTTTATGGGGGCAGGTCTGGAGACAAGAAGACTTCTCTTCCTGAGTTCAAATCTGTCTTCAGACACTTACCTGCTGGGTGACCCTGGGCAAGTCACTTAACCCTTTTTGCCTCAGTTTCCTCATCTGTAAAATGAACTAGAGAAGGAGATGGCAAACCACTCCAGTCTCTTTACCAAGAAAACCCCAAATGTGGTCATAAAGAGTCAGAAAAGTAAAAAACAACTGAACAGCAGCAAGGAGGAGGGGAGAGCCCTAATAATTAGGGCAAAACAAAACTTGAATTAACTTCTATGGTAGATAATGGGTTCCCCTCACACTGAAGGACCTTGAGTAAAAGAGAATTACCTATCAGATTTCTTATTGAAGAGAATCTGTTAAATTCAGATTAGATTACATGGCTTTTGAGATCCCTGAGAACTTAGACATTCCGGGATAATGAAGGTCGCTCGAGGAAGATCTAAAACTACAGATCTCACAAATAGCGAGGTTTATGCTCCTGCACTTTCATCAAATTATTTTGTAAGGTAGGCAGGGGGAGCAAGTCATACTCCCATTCCACTGTGGCAGGGCAAACCCAGCCTCCACCTTCCCTGTTTCACTGAAGATCTCAGGACCCTGCAGACAGAGACTTGGAAAGCTCTGTTGACCAATGGAAGGATGGAGCAAAAGTGCCATTCCGCACCTCAGGATGCTTCCTACTATTCTGTGTTTTAGTAGTGCTTAGCATGTTGTTAGCACATAATAAGAATTCTCTAGATAGATAGATAGATAGAGATAACTAGAGGGAGATAGGATTATATATATATATATGATATTAGAGAGAGGGGGAGAGAGGATATATATGATATAATATGTATATGTATGTGTGTATATATATATTATATATATGATAGGGAGAGGGAAAAGTAGAGGGAGAGGAGAGTGGGAGGAAGGGAAAGAGAAGGAGGGAAAGAGAAAAATGAGAGAGAGAATTATATATGAAAGAGAGGATTTTATATATATATATATAAAACATATATATACATGTATATATATATATATACATATATATATAACATTTTTCTCTTTCCCCCCCTCTCTCATTCCCTTCCTCCCTCTCTCTCCTCTCCCTCTACTCTTCCCTCTCCCTATCATTTCTTATATCTGGTGGAACCCAAGGTGAGCAAAGATAGCAACCTGCATGGGATTAAGGTTATCATAGCTCATCGCCTCTTCCTTGTCTTTTCTAGTCTACCTTCCTGATCAAGACTCTCAAAGACAAGAGATACATGATCCACTCACCTGGGTCAGCTAGAAGCCTCCATCTCCTCTCACCTCTGGCAATTCCCTGAATGACATTTCTGCCTGCAATCAGTTCCCAGGAAGCGGCCACCACTTGGGGACACAGTCATTCCTCAGGTTCTGTCACCAACTCTGGGAATGGGAAATTCAAGGAGTAGCTGTATCAAGGCCCTGGACCTTGAAGGGTAGCGGTAAAGCCCGAGAGGAAGCCCAATGAGTGCCCTGCCTGCCTGCCTACTCTCCCTTGTGTCTCTTAGGGCAAGAATTTCCCTGTAGCTGAGCCCTCTCTTGCTGCTTTGATAACCTTTGTATTTGTCATTCTAGGGGAATGAAATACAACAGCTTTGGATAGAGATATTTCAGGAGTGTAGATAAATAGGAAAAAATGACTCCATGCTTCCAACTCCCTGAGAGGAGAGGGCTGGTCTAACGGAGTCACTTGTTTTTTTTATATGCAATAGAGAAGGATAGGGCTTTGGTCCCCACAAAGGTAAATCCCCTAGAGGGAAATGCAGGAGGAGGGAAACAGCTCCTAGGGAAATTCACCAGAGGCTAGAAGTTAGGAAATCTGGATTCCTTTTCTCACACAGCTGCCTGCCCTTGCGACTTTACTGTCTCATCAATAGTACTCCCCATTCAACCAGAGGACTAAAGTAAATGCTTTATAATGTTATCTATGTCTCTTTTTGTGCTCACCTCAAATATCCAACCAGTTGATATCTTTTAAAATTATAAAGAAAAACTACTTTAAAAAATTTTTGTAATCCTGATAAATGTCATGACATACCACAATTCCAGAGGACTATTGTGGTTGTTTGCTCATTCTGCAAGAGGACCAATCAGGAAGATGTCTTGATTTACAATTGAATTGATTTTAAGTGAGACCAGGCTGTGCAATGTCACTAGCCTTACTCTCTCATCCAGAGTCATCTGGGTCCAGTGGCAAGATATAGATAAGGATGTTTTGAGATGACCCCAGATTCAGTGGGAGATTGAATTTTTCCCAGGTCTCACTTTTTCTGATGCCACACCCATTCAGTGATTAAGGTTAGGAAAGAAATGAGGTTAAAAAATGGTCTTTTTCACCTACTCAAAAAAAAAAAATCAAACTGGGAGGGGAAGACCCTCAAGGTTTCTGGCCAGAACAGAAACTATTACTATTTATACTCTCTCTGAGCCATCAAAACCCAAAACAATGGCCAAGTGAGACTTGGTCTGGGGTCTGTTGGCCAATCAGTGAAAACCAGAGTGATTTGGATTTAAGGCACGATCCAGTAGCTCCATTTGAAGCCTAATGGTATTTATCAAAGCCTGGTTTTCCAATGATGTATTTCAAGAAATCATAAATAAAACTATATGGAAAAAAGAGTTAATTTTCCCAGTTTTTAAAAAAATGATAGAATAAATAAGTAAGAGAAAAAAAATCTAGCCCATAAACCCCAAGATAGCCTGTGAGGTTTCAGGGATAAAAATGTATATTCCTTTGGGCAGAGAACCCACAGGTAAGGGTATGATTTTCTATATGGACAGAAGAAGAGGAAGGAGAGGAGGGAAGGAAGGAGAGAAGGGAGGGAGGAGGGAAAAGAGGAAGGAAGGGAAGGAGGAAGCAAAGGAGGAAGGGAGGACATTGCTCAATTGGAACTGACCAGTTGGATCCTCAGTGGGGTAGCTACTACTACTTACTACTCACTTGTCCTTTTTCTCAAAGAGGACCAGTGATATCAGGAAGGTGATGGCTTGACTTGCAAGTGAATTGGATTTAAGTAAGCTAAAGCACAATGCTCACTTCCTGCCAGAGAGGTGATGGACTTTTGGACCTGCTCAACTTAGGAATTTGTTTTGCATTACTATACATACTTGTTATGAAGGTCTTTTATTTTTATTCAATTGGAAGGCGTGGGATGGGAGGAGGGAGAACAATTTGGAACTCGAAATCTTAAAGAAATGCATGTTGAAAACTATCCTTACATGTAATTGGGGGGTTTCTTGATAGAAAACATTAATTTACCTAGGAAAGAAAGATCATACCATAACATATTAGAAGAGAAGTAGATCATATACTTTTCTTTTTCTTTCTTTTTTTTAGATCATATACCTTTCACAGACATGGGTTGGAGATTCATTTTTAACCAAAAAAAAAAAAAGGATAGAGACAATTGCATATATGTGTTCATGTATGTATGTATGTATGTATGTATATAAAGCTTTGATTGCATGTCCCTAAAAGCTTCTGCACAAACAAATTAATTTAGCTAGAACAAGAAGAGAAATGGGTTAAATGGGAAAAGAATTATTGTGCCAGATTTCTCAGAAAAGAGTTTGGTATCCAAGATATATATAGAAAACTAGTAGATAGATGATTGATAAACATATACATATATCTATATATGTGCATAATATCTACTAGTTGTCTATATACATAGTTTTATATATGTTAGTTGACTATATATATATGTATGTGTATATATGTGTGTGTATATATATGTATGTGTATGTGTATATATGTGTGTGTGTATATATACATATACATATATATATACGTATATATACGTGTATGTATATATATATATATATATCCTTTGCAAAAATGGGACATCTCTAGGTGGTATTGACTGCTGTTTTTTTTCTCTTCTTCCTAATTCTTTTTTTAAAATATTATTTGTTACATGAGCTTTCTCTCTAGAAAGGAAAAGAGGAGAAATATTGAGGAAAATTCTAGTGATGTAAAAAAAAATCAATAAAATTATTTTGTAAAAAAAAGGAGGAGACTCATCAGAGAGAATTGGAGGACATGAACATAAATACACAACGGTGAAATACTGATCCAACGTGTTAGGTTTTAAAGGCATGTTTCTGTCATAGCCATTATCTACTACATCTTGAAGAAGTTCAGATTTACAAGGTGATGTAGAAACTGAGACCATTAATTGTCTGCCCCAAAACTTTTTATTGCCAACCTCAAACCAAGAAAGCCGAGGAAGAAGTAAATGCTACAGTTTGTCCCAATTCAACTTAACATTTACTCAGTGTCCATCCTATATGCAAGGTATGGTTCTTGATCATAATCGTTTTTGGTCCTGGAGTTGAAAAGGACAGAGAGAGAGAGGCAGACAGAGAGAGACAGAGAGAGACGGAGACAGAGACAGACAGCGAGGGAGGGAGGGAAGGAGGGAGGGAGGGAGAGAGAGAGAGAGAGAGAGAGAGAGAGAGAGAGAGAGAGAGAGAGAGAGAGAGAGAGAGAGAAAGAGAGAGGGGGGGGGAGGGAGGGAGAGAGAACAAACCTTCCCTCTCATTAGGCCAAATTCTACTCAGGACCTATAAAATATACAAAGATCAGTATACAATAGGATTTCAGGAATAAGAGAACTCTCAAAACTGGTGGGGATCACAAAAGGTTTCAAGTAGGGGAGGAAATGTGAGTTGTGGCTCAAAGGATGCCAGGGATTAAAAGAAGACATGGGGGGGGCAGCTAGGTGGTACAGTGGATAAAGCCCTGGATTCAGGAGGTCCTGAGTTCAAATATGACCTCAGACACTTGACATTTACTAGCTGTGTGACCCTGGGCAAGTCACTTAACCCCAATTGCCTCACAGTTTCTAGAAAAGTAGATGGGAGTCAGACTGTGGAGGATATCAGATGCTAACTTGATGAGTTTGTATCTAGGCCTAGAGTCACTAGGGATTTATAGGAGATTCTTGATGAGGGTAAAATCTATGTCTTAGATTAATTTGGCAGAAGTGTGGAGGATGGATTGGAGAGGTGAGAGATTAGAAATAGGGATATCAATTAAGAATATTATTGTGCTTTGGGGCAGCTAGATGGCGCAGTGGATAGAGCACTGGCCCTGAAGTCAGAAGTACCTGAGTTCAAATCTGGCCTCAGACACTTGACACTTGCTAGCTGTGTGACCCTGGGCGATTCACTTAACCCCAATTGCCTCACAAAAAAATATATATATATATATTATTGCGCTTTATGAAATGACAAAGAGAATAGGGAAAGCCTCCAATTAAGAAACTATTTCAATAGACCAGATATGAGTTTATACTCTCTGAGGCTGGTAGGCTGTTAGTTTCAGGGGTTTTTTTCAGTCATATCTGACTTCATGACCCCATTGTGGATTTTTTTTTTTTAGCAAAGTACTGGAATGGTTTGCCATTTCCTTTGCTGGCTCATTTTGCTGATGAGGAACTGAGGTAAACAGGGTTAAGTGACTTGCCCAAGGTCACACAGCTAGTAGGCCAGATTTGAACTCAGAAAGATGAGTTCAGCACTCTATCCACTGCACCACCCAGGTACCCTATAGGGCAAGGGACCTTGTTTTAAAAACATGTCCCTGAGATAAACTATCCAACATCCTCTCCTGTATCCAGCTGATGTTAATGGTAACTTTACTGTGTTTGGTTTAAATTGTTCTTGCTAACACTGAAAAATGCAACCTAAAAGCAGTGTATAAAAGAATGACTTTACTTTATATTTGGTGTAGATGTTTCCACATTTAAGTATCTGCCTAGCTAGCCAAATAAAGATCTTTTTGCTTTCTGTCTAGACTCCTGCTTACTTACTCACTCCATTCTCAAAGACTCACTGATATCAGTGACTCCTGCGGGAGAGGAGTAAACTTCAAATATAATTCCACCACAGCAACCTGCTCTAGAATTTTTCCAGGAAACAAAGTCATTAATCTATAGCTTAAGACTCCACCCTCTTTCTTTTTTGAAATTCATGAGAACATTTTTTCTATCTTCAGTCTTGTTCCACCTCTCTCATTCTCCATTATCTTACAAAGATCGCTGACACGGGTCTAGTGATTACATCTAGTTCTTTTGGTGCTTTGTGATGTATCAGGGTTCAGTGAACTCTAACTATAAGGAGTCCCTGTATTTTGGCAGAGCCACACCAAAGAGAATAGGGAAAGCCTCTAAAACAATACTATTCAAGATTGAGAGATGCATGGAAAGACTGCATTGAACTGATGTAGAGAAAAGTGAGCAGAACCAGAACAACATATATTAAGACCACCACAGCATAGGGGGAAGCAACTCTGAAAAGCCATAGAACTTTAGCTAAAGAATCAACCAATCACGAGTCCAGAAGACTGAGGCTGAAGCAAATCATTTGCCTCTTATTAGAGAGGTGGTGAACTAGAGGGAGAGAACCAGACATGTATTTCCACACATGGCCAATAACTTGACTATACACATTTGTTTTACTTGACTATACATGTCTGTTATAAGGCAAAGAGATGGGTGGGCAGGGGTAGTTGGTTTTGTTTTTGTTTTTGTTTTTGTTTTTAGTGAGGCAATTGGGGTTAAGTGACTTGCCCAGGGTCACACAGCTAGTAAGTGTTAAGTGTCTGAGGCCGGATTTGAACTCAGGTACTCCTGACTCCAGGGCCAGTGCTCTATCCACTGCGCCACCTAGCTGCCCCTAGTTTTTTTTTTTTTTAAGAGCATCAATAACTATGCCCAAAGAGCTATAAAACTGTGCATACTCTTTGATCCAACAATACCACTGCTAGGTCTATATCCCCAAGACATCCAAAAAAGGGAAAAGGACCTTTTTATACAAAAATACTTATAACAGCTCTTTTTTTTGGTGGCTAAGAATTGGAAATCCAAGGTTTGCCGACCAATTGGGGAAATAGTTAAACTAGCTATGGTATATGATTGTGATGGAATATTATTGTGCTTTATTAAATGATAAGCAGGATGATTTTAGAAAAACCTGGAAATACATGAACTGATACAAAATTAAGTAAGGAGAATCTTGTGCACAGTAAAAGCAATTTTGTATCATGTAAAACTGTGAATGAGTTGGCTATTTTCAGCAATACAATGATCCAAGGCAATCCCAAGGACTCATGATGAAGCATTCTATCAAACTCCAGAGAAAGAGCTAATATTGTTTGAATAGAGACTAAAGCATGCTATTTTTCACTTTCATTCATTCTTTTTTGTCTTATACAAAATGAATAATATGGAAATGTTTTACATGACTGAACATGTATAATCTATATCTGATTGTTTACAGTCTCAGAGAGGGGAGGAGGGATACAATAGGGAGCTCAAAACTTAACAACAAAAAAAACCTCCAAATATTAAAAATCATTTTAACATGTAATTAGGGGAAAAATAAAATATTATAAATTTTTAAAAGAGCATCAATAAAGCACTTTAAAAGTTGAACAGAGGGGCAGCTAGGTGGTGCGGTGGATAGAGCACCGGCCCTGGATTCAGGAGGACCTGAGTTCAAATCTGGCCTCAGACACTTAACACTTACTAACTGTGTGACCCTGGGCTTGTCACTTAACCCCAATTGCCTCACCAAAAAAAAAAGTTGAACAGAGGGAAGGGAGGAGAAATACAGAAGTAATTAAAAATAAAGCACTGTGTTATCACCTGATTAAACTTCTATGTGTGTGTTTTAAAAAATGAAGGAGAGGTTTAGTTTTTTATGAGTCTCTTCCGAGTTCTTTGCGTCTTGAAATATTTGATATTGTTGATGGTTGTTTGCACAATAAAAGGAAATTTTAAGAAGTACTTTCAAAAATACAGTTGTTTTGGTCTTGTGACACAGCATTGTCACTGACCAAAAAGACCTCTGATTTATGTATACTACATCTTAAGGCCTCAAACAAGCCTCTGTAGAAGACTCTCCCCAGTAACACACATAATTCAGGTGAATATGAACAAAAAGACAAACACACATTGGGAAATGTATCCACCAAGGCTGTACGCTACAAAGCACCTAGATGTTATAGTAGATAGAGTGCTGGGCTTTGAAGTCAGGAAAATCTGCATTCAAATCCTACCTAAAACACTTTTTAGCTTTGTGATCACAGACAAATTATTTAACCTCCCTCAACCTCTGTTTCCTCTTTGGCATAATGGGTATAATAATTACACTTACCTCACAGGATTGTTGTGAAGATTAAATAAGTTAACATATGTAAAATGCTTTGTAAACCTTAAAGTACAATATAAATGCTAGCTGTTACTACCACTACTATACCACTACTACTACTACTGCTACTGCTACTACTATAGAATTACAACACTACTGCTACCACTACTAGTATACTACTGCTATACTACTACTACTATTCAACTGCTATAATACTGCTATACTACACTATACTACTAAGATGATACTACTACTTTTCTTCTTCTTCTACTAGTACTACTATACTACTATGACTATACTACCACTATTACTAATTTTACCAAAGTCTCACCTGCTTCCATGGCTTTCTGATTCTCTTGACAGCCCTTGACAGCCCAGTAAACTGGACACTGTGAGGTCTAACATAGAAACAATTTCCCAGACTATGAAGGACAAGTATCTGGTAAAATCTGAAAGTCATTTCTGAAAGGGTAACTTGCCTATGATCAATCATTTTCCTTCTCCTAAATCCCCAATATCCCCAATATCAATTCCTCCAAGGCTCAGCTTCCCCCACTAATTGAGTCACAGATTTATCCTGTCAAATTGTACACATGATATTTTTCTTATCTCTTAGGTGGCTTCATTTCCAATACATCCTTCCTCTATTCCTCATAACCACTCCTGTCTGTTAATGTCTCAGGATAATCTTCTTCCCTTGTGGTAGGTAATAAAAACCTTTTGCTTTTATTATTTAATTGTTTTATTTCTTCTGTGAAGATTTCCAAATCTCCAGTAAAGTAGTTGCAATAAACTGGGACAGGTTTAAAGTAGTTTACATACATTATCTCATTTGATACTCCTAACAGTCTCCTGTAAAGAAGGTGTGAAGTTTTCCTACATCCCCACCACAGGGCTTAAAGAAGTCATGTGAATGAGGTGTTAATGAGTTTTCCAGCAATTGTTTTATTGACAGAGCAAATGAGCCATTCTGCTAGGGACCTTAAATAGCAAAGACCTTCAGTGTTGGAGGGTGGGTACCAGTTCCTTTAAGCTTCAGCCAAGGTCCCAGTTTCTTCAGGAAGTCTTTCCCAGTCCTCCTTAAAAATCAGAGTGTCTTCCCTCTGAGATTATCCCCAGTTTGTTTTGTATACACCTTGTTTGTTCATAATTGTTTGCATGTTGTCTCCCATTTAGACTTTTCACTCCTTAAGAACAGAAATTGTTTTATTTTATTTTTCTGCCTTTCTTTGTCTCCCTAGCCCTGAAACATAGTAGATGCTTAATAAATGCCAGTTGACTGACTGGAATACCACCAGAAAACATTGAGGACCCTGAAGTATAAGAGGTTCGGATTGCTTCTCCACGTGCATGGACTGACTACCTACATTCCCTATGTTTTCTACTTTCCATGTGCTCTCTCTAGGATGTCCAGTTTGTGCACTGGTGGTTTGTCTAATCATGGGAGAGTGGGCCCTATATTTATGAAGGAAATATCCTCTTAACCATTTCACACAGGTGTAGGCTACATGTGATGCTTGGAGAGCTACAGTAGTGGAAGCAGGCCACATCAGCCTGTGTGTTGCTTTACATAAGCTTACAAAACAACAATAATAACAACAAAACATGGTGTCATTTTATTAATGAACATCTATTTGGGCAATGTAATGTATAATTTCTCTCTAGCTAATGCTACACTCAAACCACCTACCCAGTGATCTTGTTAAGATTTCCCTGGGGCAGCTAGGTGGTATAGTGGATCTAGCACTGGCCCTGAAGTTGGGAGGACCTGAGTTCGAACCTCACCTCAGACACTTATTAGCTGTGTGACCCTGGGCAAGTCACTTAACCCCTATTGCTTCAAAACATCCGGGGCCTTCTCTAGTTGTCTTGATGTATATCGTATCACTGGACCCAGATGGCTCTGGAGGAGAGAGTGAAGATGGTGAACTTGCACAGCCCTCCCCCACTTAAATCCAATTCAGTTCAAGTCATGATATCTCCCCAATGTCACTTCTTTGAGAATGAAAGACAAACAACAACAATAAGATCTCCTTGACACATTCATAAGAAATTCCTCTTCCCCTCCCCCCTCAACACCACTAAGCTGAGTCACAGAGTTGTTGCTCATTTTCAGTCACATTTGATCCTCTGTGTCCCTATTTGGGGTTTCCTTGGCAAAGCTACTGGAGTGCTTTGCCATTTCTTTCTTGGGCTCATTTTATAGATGAGAAAACTGAAGCAAACAGGGTCAAGTGACTTGCCCAGGATCACACAGCTAGTAACTGTCTGAGGCCAGATTTGAATTCAGAATTTCCTGACTCCAGGACCTGCTCTCTCTCCATTGCACCACCTAGCTGCCCCAGTAATATTATACTACATTCATCTGTCACAATTCTTCAACCATTCCCTAATCAGTGAGTCACTATGGATACCATAACACTGGTCTTTTCCCATGTTTTTTTAAACATCTGAACATACCCCTTTTTTACCATGTCTAGTACTATACTATAGAATCTGTGTAGGTTTGGGTTGTAAAGAATTAAGTGTCATTTGAGGTTTTTATGACCCCATCTTTCAGCTAGAATTAAAAAAAAAAAAACAACCTCGGCACACACCGGCCCTCTGGGGCTCTGCAAACAGCACAGTGCTCCACCCACTGATTGTAGCCGTTGCCATGGTGCTGGCACCTCTTGTCATCACCACAAGCTGACGCCTACATGGGCCTGGCAAAATTATAATGATTAGAAGCCTAGTGAGGGCAGTCATGTGACTGTCAGAGTGGCCAGCCAATTGGCTGGGGGCTGTGTGTGATCAGCCTGGGGTCTGCTGGGAAGGAGGGAGGAGATTAGCCATTCTAGCTGGAAGCAGGAAGACAACAGGATGCTGCTGTGTGTTCTCAGCTGATTCCTGGGTGGTTGTGTTGTTCAGGTTGTATAATTTCCCTTTCCCCATTTTATTTCCTTTCCCTTGATCCTACTGATCCTGTTTGTGATTTGGTTTTTTTTGTTTTTTTTTAAGTTTGTTCTTGTTAAATAAATCCTGCTCTGTTTTGCGGGAGGCTGCGAGTCTCCTTCCTTGCCCCAATGTTGCGGCGAGCCGCTTAGCTAACACTCCCCAATTAAAAATTGGTCTCCACAGTGTATACTACATGCTGTTGTTGGGGCTATAAATTGGTCCATCCATTCTGTAATATAATCTGGAACAATGTGAGAAAAACTACTAGACTATTTGTACCACTCAACCCAGAGACGGCACTGGTAGACCATATAATAAAATATTCATAGTGACACTATTTGTGATAGCAAAAGAGTAGAAACATGCTCAGATGTTTAAAAATGTAGGAAAAGGCGGTGTTGTGGTGAATGACGGCTTTAACTGGCTAGAGATCAGAATAGCAGAAGTTGGTTTGGGTCCCAGAATGGTAAATGGGAGGATCACAGAATAATAGATTTAAAGCAGAAAAAGATCTTAGAGGTTATCTAGTACACTTCCTATACCATTGTACAGATGAAATTCAGAAGCTGAGTAAGTTTCCCCAAAACATAACACTAGTAAGTAGGAGAGCTTGGATTTGACCCCCAGTCCTCTGATTGCAAATACAGCATCCTCATGCTTTCAACTGCCCCACTAGTTTCAACTTTATCTTTAAGAAGGTATAGTGGAGCAGCCAGGTGGTGCAGTGGATAAAGCACCAGCCCTGGATTCAGGAGGACCTGAGTTCAAATCTGGCCTCAGATGCCTGATACTTACTAGCTATGTAACCCTGGGCAAATTACTTAACCCTCATTGCCCAACAACCAAAAAAAAAAAAGAAAAGAAAAAAATTTTATCTCAAGGAAAACAAGGATATATACAGGACAAACAGAAGTAGAATTTTTTTTTTTTGGTGAGGCAATTGGGGTTAAGTGACTTGCCCAGGGTCACACAGCTAGTAAGTGTCAAGCGTCTAAAGCTGGATTTGAACTCAGGTCCTCCTGAATCCAGGGCTGGTGCTCTATCCACTGTGCCACCTAGCTGTCCCGAAGTAGATATTTTTGAAGTCAGACATTCTTGAGTGATAATCAGTGCTCCACTTCAGCCCGAGTTCCACAGAAGTGGGCAATTGGATAATTGATACAAGAATTCAAGATGTAAGGAAGCAGCAGGAGCTGAAATTATAGAGGTTCAGACCATCATTTCCTTAGCCTCCATATAGTTTCTCTGTTCTATCTCCCAGGGGCCCAATTACTCCATCTCCTCCTGAAATTGGTAAGAAACTAAAGAAGTAAGTGGAGAGCAATTATATCCTTTTGAGATTTAATAAAACTTTACTCAGTCCTTCCTCCTAAAATAATCACTCTTCCTCTAATCCCATTCAAACTTTTACCCTCTCCCTCCCTGACCTATCCCTCTGGAGTGCAGAGCTAGCATCCATGACTCATAGATGGGTCATGGTTCAAGACTCAGACTTCAAAACAGCTACCCTGCTCAACCCCTATGATATCCTCCAGTACATAAGCCTGAAAATTACACTATGTTGTCTCACATTAAATGAAAATTTCTTATCTTGACATTCAAGCCCCGATAGCAGTTATCATTGTAAACACCCCCCACCCCAGCCCTCTGCACTCCATACTTACTCCTCTAGCCCAATTTTTCTTTTTTTCCAGTCTAAGAAGCCTATGAAGGCCTTTGCTACTCTTTTTATCATTCCCACAACATGATCCATACATTCTACTTACATGGCTTTATTCATTAATTTCCTCCCACGTGGAATAACCTCTTCACTCCCTCATTCCTCCATTTCCAATCTTGTCATTTAACTTCAAAACAAGGCTCAAAATTCTTCTAAATTTACCTGGTTCTGATCCTCCTTTCATTATTCAGGGACTCAGTTCATACTACATTCAAACCCTCCTTTGTGCTTTCATAAAGAATAAATTCTTCAAAGAGCAAGAAAGCAGTGAAGGAAGTTAGTCAATTCACTAGAATCTTTGGAGTCTGGTTGATTCTACTTCCACACAACCTCTTGCATCCATCATCTTTTCTCCATTCTCACAGCCCCCACCACCCTAATCCAGAACCTCATCATCTCTCCTTGGACTACTGTAGTAGCAGCAGTAGAGAAGACCACTCCTGATCGGTCTTCCAGATTTCATTCTCTCTCTTGTCCTTTCCAAGCCATTCTCCAGACTTTTGCCAGAACGACATTCCTAAAACACTGTTCTGACCATTTCATTGCCCCTACTCAGTAATCTCCAGTACCTCCTCATTGGGTCTATGATCAAATACAGTTATCCTTTCCACATTGTGAGGGTTAGGGGCACAGTGCCCCCACAATCTGGAAAATCTGCATAAATTTTTTGGCCCTCCCTTCATACCAGAGAAGTTTGATTTTTTTCTTTTTCTCTGATGGGGTGTTTACAGTAACGTAAAATTTGGGTTCAGTATTTAGTCATAGGTTCTATGTCAGTTCCTGGCTTTTTGTGTGTCTTCCGAAGCTTCCACAAAACTCCCCCAAATTCCCATTTAATTTCTTATGCCAACCCACAATATATCAAAACTGTATTGGGGGAAAGTTACAATGTGGAAAGGACAACTGCACAAACTTTTCTGTGGGCTATTTAAAGTCCTTCATAAAGTGGCTTTTCTAGGTATCATGTATCACTCCCCTTCATTTGCTCTTTGGGCTGGTGAGATTGGTCTTCTTGCTGTTCTCACACCTGGCATAACTTCATATCTCCATGCCTTTTCATAGGCTGGCCCCCGTGTTAGAAGTGTAGTCCCTCCTCACCTCAAATGCCATTTCTCATCATCTCTTGGAATGAGTCTTAGAATTCCTACCTTCCCAATTTGGAATCACGCTTCTTGAAGTCAAGAACAATTTCATTCTGGTTTTGTATCTCAAATTCCTAGTACAGTGCCTGGAACATTGTAGGTGCTTATTAAATGCTTATAGATTGATTTACTATGTTATTCCCCCCTCAAGTATTTTCATTGGCTCTCTACTGTTTTTAAGATAAAATACAAATTTCTCAGCTTACCTTGTCTCCTTTATAGACTTATCTTACCTTATTCTTCTTCCTTTTCTCTGGGTTTCAGCCAAACTAACCTGCTTGCTTTTTATTTATCTGCTTAGATGTTATATTTTCCATTAAGCTATTTGAATTCAGGGGCTATTTTTCATTTTTGTCTTGATATCTCCAGACCTAGTACAACGTCTTAGAACTTGTGATTAGTAATTAGACATTTATTAGGAATTATTGCCACAGGGTGGGTAGAGGGTTAGACTTGGAGGCAAAGGGGACCTGAATTTAACTCAAGCTACTGACACGTTCTACCTTTGTGACTAACCTCCCGGTGTCCCCAGGCATTTCAGATTTTAAGCAATGGAATTAACTAAAAATCTCCACTTTTTAGAGGGGATTTCTATACTTGGGAGTTCCTTACACAGTAATCTTTCAGGTATTAACTCAAAAAAGGTACAAAAACCAAATAAACAAATAAATATAAGAGCCTAGTAATTAGCACAGTGCTTTTCACATAGTATGTACTTAATTATTGATGAATGACTGAGTGTACATATATGTGTGTGTGTGTGTGTGTGTGTGTGTGTGTACTCACAGTAATATAAATTAAATTGTAATTATGAACTGAGGTCATTGGTATAAATTTTCCTTATTTAAGAAAGCTAGGTGGTACAGTGGATAGATTGGATAGAGTACTGGGGCTGGACTCAGGAAGACATACTTCCTGAGTCTAAACCTGGCCTCAGATACTTACTACCTGTGTTACCCTGGGCAAGTCACTTAACCCAGTTTGCCTCAGTTTCCTTATGTGTAAAATGAGCTGGAGAAGGAAATGGCAAACCACTTTAGTATCCTTGCCAAGAAAACTCCAAATGGAGTCACAGTCACCACTGAAGAACAACTGAACAGCAAATTCTTACAGCTCATTTTTCATGTTAGCTTAGGTAACAGCTTAGCACTAATTTCTAAAAGTATTCAACACACTTTATCATAATTTGTAGAGGATTTGTTGGAGGGATTGTTGTAGGGGTTCTCCAAAGGAAGGTACTAAACGCTCAAGAGAAACATGAATGGGAACATCCATCTTTATATCTTGGTTTTACATTCTATTTTAACCTAGTGACCCTGAAATATGTGTCTTAGCCACTAGGGCCTTCCAGACTGCTGGTAGATGTGAGGCATGTGTAGTAATCAATCAACCTGTTCTCACCCATAGACACAGATATACCAATAAAAAAGTACCAAAGGGAAGGTTTATTCTTTAATTATTATTTTCTCTTGACAACTACCTCCTAGCCATTTCTCACTTCCACCATTACACCCCACCAAAACACAACTAACTGGCATTTTGAGCCTTGAGCCATAAACTACCTCTAGCAGTGCTTACTCATATAGTTCATTCTGGAGTTAACTGGCTTTCTTTCTTAGATTTTGGATGCTACATTCTGCATCATCCCCATTAAAAAATTTACATACCCCACTTGTAGCCTGGAACTTTGACCTTGAATAATGTTGACCTTTCTTTGTCTTTGAAGGGAATTTAATTTGCTTGTGACTCCTACATGACAGCCCCATTTGTCTGCCAATTCTCTCAGGGTAGGTGTCAGACTAGAAGCTCTACCAATAAAATGGCCAATCAGCACAAATATTTGATAACAATGTCTGATCTATAGTCTGGCATCTGAAACATTAGCTATCTTGAGATCCTTCCATTTCATCTGGAAAAACTGGGGAATGAGGGTAAACATGAATTTATACTCTGTCATGCTAAGCTAGAAGACAACGTGTAATTACTTATAATTCTTTCTTTATAAAAAAATTATAAAGTGCTTTAAGGTTTAAAAAGTACTATGCTCACCAAAAAAGATGGTGTGACATCATATTTGGAGAGTTGAGTTGACCTACTGGGTCAAATCACTTAACATTTAGGTGCTTGGCCCCCCCAATTCTCTAAGAATAGGATGCCCTGGTCTGCATTGGCAGAGGGTTTCTTCTTTCAGGAATTATGAAGCCACCAGTGAAATCCACTCCCTCTCTGTTCTCATAATTCTAATGAACAAACACATAGCAACACGCTCACTATAGTTGGTTGCAAGTCATTTACTCACAAGTATCTGTCTTGGCAACAAGACTATCATGCTGAATTCATCATAGGCTGCCTGTACTTTTTAATCCCACTCTCAGGGTTCCCCTATAAATTAATTAACTTGCCCATGCAGTATAAGCACATATAACATAACCCATGGAGGGACCAGTAAGGCATTATGTTACAATAGAAAGAACATACAACAAAAAGACCTGATAGCCAAAGGGAGGAATACCATTCAGAAAAGGAGCAGTGCACCAATCTACAGTCAGAAGTTGGCCATGTTCGGTGTGATGCCCAAAAAAAACAACACTCGACCTGTAGACAGAAGGTCTGGTTTAGCTATATGACCTTGGGCAAGTCCCATAACCCATCTGTGCTTTAGTATCCTCACCTGTAAAATGGAGGCGATAAAAGTTTCACTACACTCCTCACAGAGTTATTAGGAAAGTACATTTAACTGCCATTGTCAGAAAAGTAAAGATGATAATCTGGTTTGGGCCAATACTACCACCTGGTGGCCATCCTGAGGAATTATCTATTCCTACATCTCATCACTTCATTTCTTCCCCTTCCAGGGTGGTACCCAGAGGGGGCCCTCCATTTTTTTCTCTAACTTTCACCACTCAGGTAATATCACTCCAACATTATCTCAAACCCACAAGCACATTAGTCCACTTTCCTTCTCCTTCCCTTCTCTTCCAAGTTTTGTCCAGGTATTTTAGAAAAATGGTTTTCCTTCTTTAATTCTTCATTCTTTTTATGAACCAAACTCTAATCAAGGTTGCAAATTAGAAACAAGTACTACTAATTATAAAGGAGAAATATATACCTAATTGTTGAAGTAAAATTAAATGTGATAAATAGTCCTAAAGTCCTTGAAAGTACCCAGAAGTCCATGTTCAACATTTTATCCACCTTTACTAATTAGCTACCCTATCTATGACTTCCCTATCCATGGAAGCTAAGCTTGTAGCCCAAGACTGTACTCACATTTTTTCTGGAGGAGGGCTGCCAAATCACATTGCTTACATATGAAATGTTGCTTATATATTGAAATTTCAGTCCCCTAAAATTTCCATGCTGCTTTCAGTGAGAAAGGAGTGGGAGGGAGGGAACTATCTGTCCTCTAACCATGTCTTCTTAGCCTGTACTTGAGAAGTTAATTCATTCAACAAGGTCGACTGTTTCCTTTGTGCCGGCCCTGTTATAGGATATAGATGGAGGACAGTTTTCTGATCATGAGAACACCACTGAGAACCACTAGGTGGTAGCAAAACCAGTTTTTATTGAATGGAAGATAAGCTCACATTTGAACCTCCAGTGAAGACCCTGCTTATAAAAATGCATTTTGCAAACTTCACCTGATTGGAGGCTCGGACAAACCAATCAGAGAGGTTTATTTTTATGCAGACTCCCCCCCCCCATACACAATAATGTAGGTCTCTAGGTAGCTGCAGTTAAGGGGGTTCAGCTGTTCAGAACCATGGTACCACCTGGTTGAGCAGTGTGGCATTTAATTGTGACAGAGGTCAGTACTGGAGTTGGAAACAAGAGAGATTCTTTGTTTACCCTGCTTTTCATATGTGGAGTCGTTGGTGAATTCCATCTCCTATGCCATGTTCTGAAGATGCAAAGAAAGAAGAGAGTCCTTGCACGAAAAGAAATTTCATTTGACTGGAGAGATATAGCATAGATGCAGATGTGTACATCTTTCATGGATTAAATGGCTTCTTTGGGCTGGCCTGGGACACTAACCTTCTTTGTATACTTTTGTTATTGGGAAATTGCTAGTATTTAGCATCCAAATAGCAAGCTTCACAGCCTTGGTGTGGGGGAGTGGATATGCGACAGCGCCGGGAAGCACCAGCACCCTTGGACCAGAACAAGGAACTCAGGGAGGTAGAAGCACACGGACTCAAACAGAAATTTCCAGCAAGGACACGAGAGCTGATTTTTTTTTTTTTTTTTTTAGTGAGGCAATTGGGGTTAAGTGACTTGCCTAGGGTCACACAGCTAGTAAGTGTTAAGTGTCTAAGGCCGGATTTGAACTCAGGTACTCCTGACTCCAGGGCCGGTGCTCTATCCACTGCGCCACCTAGCTGCCCCGAGCTGATTTTTTTTTTGGCTTGAATTTTCTGGAAAATTATTCCCTTCTCCACTGGTGTATAAATCTCTGAGACGTTGTAACTATATGGGGGAATGGGGTGGGGATGATTTTATTGCTTAAAGTCTCTACCATATTTCCTTTGTTATCAATTTATCATATTTCATCCTGTTTTCATAGCTTTTTGTTGTTGTTTATAGTCCTGCCTGATTAAAAAGGGTTTTTGTTAACAGGTGAACTGACTCCTCTTGATGAAAGATTCTTTCTTTGGTCATGAAACTCTGGATCTAGTGAAGAGATTTCTGACTAAGTTAAATTAAAAGTTCCTCTCTGACAAATACCATACTATTTTTGGATTTGGCAGAATCATAATAAATTATATTCAAGCTCCAGATTTTTACTCTTAATGTCTTTATATATTAATTATGTTTTCTTGTGGTGGATAGCTTAGTACAGTGGAGAGAGTACCAGGCTTGAAGTCAGGAAGATTTATCTTCCTGGGTTCAAATGTAAACTCAGAAACTTACTAGCTGTGTGACTGTGGGCAAATCACTTTAATCCTGTTTATTTCAGTTTTCTCATCTGTAAAATAAACTGGAGAAGGAAATAGCAAACCATTCCACCGTCTCTACAAAAAAAAACCCAAACAACAAAAAAACAAACACCAACCTTCAAATGAGGTCATGAAGAGTCAGACAAAACTGGAAAATGACTGAACAACATTTTCTTGTATGCATCAAATTATTGGGTTCTGCTTTATCCTAAAATTTTTGTCTTTTTTAAATAAGTTTAGTTCACTTTCATTTAAGCTTATAATTGTGAAATTCAATTTCTTCTTCCACCAAATATTCTTTTCTACTTTTAAAAAGCATGCTTAAAACAATATGATCTGAATACACAACCTATTACAGTCATTTCTACCCATACCCCCAATCAAGCCCAATATCTCATCCCTGAATATGTCTTTTTTCCTTTTTATATTTGTTTAGAATAAGCAGTAGAGATTTGTTTGTTTGTTTTTTCACGTGTGTGTGTGTGTGTGTGTGTGTGTAAATTTTAAATTTAAATTCTTTTGTGATGTTGCTATTTTTCTTTTGGGGAAATTAGACTACCTTCAAATATCTTACACCACCATTTTCAATAAAAGCTGATTCTAATTTGTCAGTCCGAGTCATTAAGGATGGCCCTATGAAGGAGACTTCCAACTAGCCCAGTCTGCCTTTGTAAGCCTTGGCTGGGGTCTCCTTCCCTGGTATAATTAAGAATAAGCCTAATTTGGGGAAGGATCCTATTACAAAAAAGAGGTCCATTGCCCTTTAAAGCCCTAAGTCAAATCTGTCACTTTCGGGGAGAAAAGAAACACTTTTCTTCCTCTAAGTTTAAGCTCTGTGTATAAAGATATTCCATTCTTCCCTCATGGAATCTTATGTCCAATTTGTTTTCATTTACCATGTGGTGATGGATTGCTGGACATTCAAAGTTTATTGCAGATAACAAAAGGGCTTCAGGTTATAGAACATTATAATTAATCTTGACACAATCTTAGTGTCAAGTGATTCAGCATATTTTAATTTTGCAGTAATGACCAGAACCATTTCTAGTAATCCAGTTTAATATTCTTCATTTATTTGTTTTCCTAGCCAGAGGGTAGCAAGGTCTCACAGCATCTCACATCATCATTTATTACCTTAGATTTTCAAATACCACTTTGATCCCTTCAGCTAGGTGGCAAAGTGATAAAAGTAGTGGACCTGGAGTCACAAAGACCTGAATACCAATACTGCCTCTGATACTTAATAGCTAATCGAACCTAGATGAGTCATTTAACCTCTATCTGCCTCAATTTCCTCATCTGGGAAATGAGGCTAACAATAGCACTGTACCTCCCAGGTTTATTGTGACAGTCAAATGAGCTAATATTCATAAAGCACTTTATAAACCTGAAAGATATCTATAAATTATATATATATACTTATATACATATATATACACACACATGCATATATATACACTTATATACATATGTATACACACATACATATATATACACTTATATACATATGTATACACACATACATATATATACACTTATATACATATGTATACACACATACATATATATATACACACACATATATACACTTATATACATATGTATACACACATACATATATACACACACTTATATACATATGTATACACACATACATATATACACTTATATACATATGTATACACACATACATATATATATACACTTATATATATGTGTATATATATATATATACATAATACATATACACACACATACACACATATATATATTAGTAGTAGGCCTCCACCAGTCGTGGACGACCATGGATCAGCACCTCAAAGAGCCACAGTCCACAGTGTGGCTGTGCAGTCCCATATGGGAGCTGCAGCAGCTCCTGAGTGACTTATAACCGGTAACTGCCACATCCCGTGTTGTATCTACCCCATGAGGAGTAGCCGAAGTGTCCTCTCCAGGGTGCTGGCCTGGGCAGATCAATATGGAAAACAAGCTGTCGCCCATGCAGCAGGCTTTCCCTCTCCGTGACATTGGTGGATCCAAAGGAGAGGCAGAGCCAATACAGTTTGGCACCAGTGCCACCCGCAGGAGTTGCCAGAGGGATGTGATGTCCAACATCCAACTGCCTAAGGGACTCCACTCCTGATTTTTCCTCAGGGTTAACTCCCAAGCCTTTCCCATATACGGGTATAGCCGCAAGGCAGCAGAGGTTTAAAATCAGGGTTTCCTTCCCCTAGGCGGGTTGCCTGCCAAGGCTAACAAGCCCCACCTGCCCTATATATTCAGAGTTCCTGGATTCTAATCCTGTTGCTAGCATTTTTTTCTTGTGGGATATTGAGCATTTCCCTTCAATTTTCTTGGCTTTAGTTTTCTCAAATATAAAATGAAGCAGTTGGAATCCATGATCGCTGAGGAGTTTTCTAATTCTACACCTAGGATCCAATAAACTTATGTTAGACCTATTCTTCATCTTCTTCTGATCTTGGATGACTGAATCTTCACCTTCATACCAATATGTTGGGCTCTTCTCATTTTTCAATCATTTCAAGGTTTCATTGTTCCTGTTCCCAAAGGAGGCTTTGCTGCTTCCCATAATATCTCACTCTACTTGAAAACAATTTGTATTTCACCTTCCTAAAACACAGAAAAGAGGAGGCAGTATGTACAATGGAAAGGGCAGCAAATTTAGGATCAGAAGACCTGTATTCAAGTGCTCGTGCTGCCAATTATTGATTATGTGACCTTCTTTAAGTAGATAACTTTTATAAGCTTCAGTATTGCTAATTATAAAATGGGGGCAAAATTTGCCCAACCTACCTCACAGAGTTGTGAGGATAAATTCCAGTAGTGAATGTAAAGTTTCCAAAATGTGAACTATATCAGTTTACCACAGCTTAGTACTTAACATGTCCCAACCAAAATTAGTAAAAATATATGATAATTCTAAATCTTCCACTTCTGGCTTCTATCTCAAACAGAGAATACTCAAGGCATCACAGTTACAGATTGAACACCAAAATCTTCAACCCTCTTCCCAACCAAAGCTATGAAGATATCCATATCAAGACTGGGGGAAAGGATAAAGGGTGCTCTTTTGCAGTAAAAGATAGCATGGGCTAAGAAGGGTCTGCTAGTTTAAGAAATACAGTTTCTTATACATTGGGCTCTTGTGTGATTATCTTTGAATAAAAGTCATTGAGTAACCCTGGACTTTGGTTTTCTATCATTCATAAACAAGCACTTCGGTTCTTAAGGAAAGGCCTATGATCAAAGTGATGGAAGAAAGGAGCCAGAATAAGAGAGAGAGGTGCCAGGAATGACCAAAAACCATCCTTCTAAAGCCATTAGACTCTGAGATAAAGATCTTTTTGCCCAGGTCCCTCATTATAACCAGCCAGAAGAACAGGAAGACATGGTTCAGAGTTGAGGTCTTTTCCCCATATTCCTGGATGATAAGATACTAATATAACATGTTGCTACAGAAGAAGAGCAGCCTGTTCCAGCAATATAATCCTGTTATTTCTCAAGGTTCTCAGGTTCTACGAAATATCCTTTAGCTTAACCCTCATCTTCACTCTGAATTCCTCCCTGAAATGACCTACCAGTTTTGCTATTAATTATGAGGCATCACAGTATGGTGGAAAAGAAAAATTCACTTGGAATAGTATCAGGAAAATGTGTCATCAGCAAATGCTCCCAAGTAAGCCACTCTCCAAAATTCCCAACAAGCCACATCTCCTGCTCTCCTGCCTCCTAACTCCATCAGGAATTAAAGGTTGAGTCCAGTCTTGTCCTGAACTCATGTTCCTATCTTGGCCCCAAGATAAATCTGGGAAAGCCAAAAACATTATCATTACATCTTACCTATCACCATAGGAACATTTCATCTTCAGGATTGGGAAATCACCACTGTTTGACTCAGGAATATTCTCCCTTTCAAAAGGTGAAGTCTTTCTAAAATCTGTAAGAGTGCAGATTGTATCAGATCCACAAAAGGACCAAGGACACCACCTGGGTCTGTATCACTATTGCTACCTTATTTTTTTTTTTTTTTTTTTAGTGAGGCAATTGGGGTTAAGTGACTTGCCCAGGGTCACACAGCTAGTAAGTGTTAAGTGTCTGAGGCCGGATTTGAACTCAGGTACTCCTGACTCCAGGGCCGGTGCTCTATCCACTGCGCCACCTAGCTGCCCTGCTACCTTATTTTTCAATGTTGTATTTTTGAAGGGCTGAAGGGCACATCTTACAGATACCAAGCCCCCTGGCAAGACTACTTTGATTCCTCTTTTTTTTCTCTCTTTTTCACAGCATGCTTTTTAAAACTTCGGTGTGTCCATACCAAGACCTATGTTTGTGCTATCAGGATTCACATAAGTTCCATGTCAACAATTGCTATTATCCTTACATTAAGGACTATAATTTTTATAAAACAATTGCTCTCCTTTCCCTGGAACCCTGATTCTCTCAGATTTATGGAAAGACCTTGTTCCTACTGGATATGACACTGTCTTTCTCCTTTCCAGGACACTGCTGGCCCAGCAGACACATGGTTAATTTTCTATCCAAAATTTTAATGTCTTGACTCTTTGCCAAAAGCACCAATTAGAATGGGGCTCTGTCATAAATATTTTACTACAAATTTTCCCTGGCACGGTCCCTTAACAGGATATTGCACCTGTGCCTGAGGCATCCAGAGTCAACATTCTCAAATGTGACAGGACAGTGGACTAAACTCTTAAATACATCCTGAGCATAGGGCTCACGTGTACTCGGAACATAGGGACACACACGTATATGAAGAACATGCTCGGGCAATATGGGAGGGAGATACAGGATTGCAAAAGGACAAGATGAAGAAATTGGAGGAATAAGCATAGACAAAGAAGAAACAAAATGATTGCTATTTTTAGATGGTATGATTTTTCAACTGGAAAGCCTTAGAGATTCAACTAAATATTGAAGCAATTAATAACTTTGTTAAAGTAATGAGATTCAGGGAGGGGAAAAGGAGGGAGGGAGGGAAAGAGGGATAAAAATTGGAACCCAAAATTATAAATAAAAACATTTATTATTACTAAAAAAAATAATAATGCTTTACAGGCAAAAAAAATAATGAGATATAAAATAAGGCCACAAAAATCATTAGCCTTTCTGTATATTGCTAACAAAAGACAGCAATAAAATATACAATAACAAGTGGAGATAGCATAACCACATGGATGTACAGCATGACCAAAGGGCTCATAGACTGTCAAAACATTATATTAGGCCAATATAGACAAACACTTACATACAACTCCACCCCCTTACCTCTATAGAACCTTGCTCTATATAGCAACATTCATAAAAGGATGCATGCATACACTTGTGTACATACAATACAGCCTAAAAGACTTTGTAGCTCTATGAGCAACAACTAAGGAATACAAGTGGATATCCCATCACCAAGCACCACTCTTTGCACACTCAGGCAAGGAAATTAATTTCCATTGTCCCATATCGCTTTCATCTTCATTGTCTATTCCTATATGAGAAAGATGCTGAGACTTGTCACTCAAATGAATTTAATTATGTCATCTTTCTTTCAGCCACTGGTCCATAGCTTGGCACAAAGAGATATTTTCTTTTTCAATTCATTTTAAACTTAAATGGAAAATGAGAAAAGAAAAAAAAAGGACATTTCCATCTACACAGCAGAACACAAAGAGAGAGTATTCAATATAAAACAATAAATTACCATTTCAGACAGTTTTACCCTTTTCAGAAAGCCTATGTAATAAATACTACACATTGTTTTTAAAGTTATCCAGATTTTCTGTGCTTCCTTCTAAGTTTACTTTTGTTCTTTGCTATGCACTGTTTTGGGGGGACTTTTGTCTTTTCCCAAATTTATGCCTGTTTCTTGGTTTGAGCATTCCTGGGTCCACAACTTGTGTAATTGCAGCCAAATATCTGAAAACATGTCCTAACCTTTGCTGGACTATGGAACATCTCCTGGATTTACCAGATTCTTCTTAATGGGGATTTTTATGAAGGAAGAACAATACTAAATACTCCACACAAGTCTTGTTCTTGTCCACTGAAATACCCCAGTGAAAGACTGGGACAGATAAACTGATCATCTCTTGCTAGTAGTAGGCATGAGAACAAAGAAACAGTTGGGGTAAAGCACAAGAAATTAGCTAAGGCAGCTCCATAGTTCCCTGAATTAGAGGGAAGAAAGTAGGAGCTGTCAGCACTTCAAACAGCAATGGTGTACAGACATAAAACCAGACACTCTTTATTGTATTGCTGTGTGAGAGCAAACTTCCAGGAAAGGCTATAGAAAGTAGTGGCAAAGCTCACTGTCAATGATCTTTCTTTCCTTGTCATGTATGCTCTGTGTGGAGGATCCTCTGGGAGAAGTCATCTCATGCAACATGCCTCTGTTCCCTGGGCATCTGCTCACAGGTTAATAGGTGAATCAATGACTTCTTGAAGCCTGGGCACAGAAGAAATAAAAGAGATGATCAGAAACAGTATGGTGTATCTCCCATTCAACCTAGAGTGACCAATCTGATCCTTAGCAATGAAACTCAAGAAGGTGGCTAGCAGTGGGTGGGAAAATATGAAACCTATTTAACTTCAGGGCATGAGCTCAAATTTAGTCCAAATGCTTAGAGAAGATTAAGGTGGAAAATTCTATTGAGAGATTTACCAGCCTATGTTCCTTGAGACCCCAGAGAGAATCTCACCCACCAGCAAGTCCATATACTAGAGGTCAAATAACGTAAGCAGTCACACTGAAAGAAAAAGAAATTTATTAGAGCGCTAAGGAGTACTGCATGCAGCTTCCAGCTTCAATCTCCTATGATACATATTTGGCTTACATAGCTTTCTCAGGCCTGGGCAATGTATGCAACCAATCAACAACCTTCTATAACATTGAATAGACCAATGAGAGAAAGCTTCTTCCTATAAGAAAGGTGGTCTGGAAGGTTCCTAGGGTCCTTTTGGGTGTGACTTTGGGGGGGGCCAAGTAGAGCTAAAGAGTGATATATGCAGAAGTAGTTCTGTATTCAGTCTAAGCAGGATTCAGCTTTTGTTATTCAGTCTGCAGCAGAATTGTTGAGAAAGGAGTGGGGGTGGAAGAGTGTCATTCAGTCAAACAGAACATTTTGATAAAAAAGCTTGTTTTTCCCTACAGTACCCCCACTCCACTCCCACAGAAGAAGTAACTTATGGAAAAGGGCTGCAAAAAGACTTCAAAATTACCTGTTAGCAGGTGGGTTCTTTCTGTTCTGAGCATGCCAACGCTGTCAATTCACTTTCAAGCAATTCTTGTTTAACATGATTCCTTAAGCTTTAATTTTTACTATTGCTTTTCCAATTTTTTTTTAAACACCTTTCAAAGGGCTTCCACCCCAGGACATAGCCTCTTGTCTTGGTGGCTGGTGGCTAGTGAAAAGATGGCAAAAAAGTAAAATGAAGAGTGACTGCAGCAGCCATCATGAGACAGTGGGCCACACTTGAGGCCCAACAATGTTTGTTGAATTGATGAAGAGAATTGAGTAGCATCAGCTTCCTATTTATACTCTTTACTTAACCTTCTATCTCCATAACAAGACTTGGAGCAGATGATTTAAAGAGAGGAGGAAGGCCTTTGGCCACAATCACCATGCAGTTTGTCAGGGTAGTCTGGAATAAGTGTAACTCTTTACTTCCCATGCAAATGCATAGGAATTATTGCTGGCCATCTGCAGGGGTTGGGTGTGGAGCACAGCAACACACCTAGGGCCATGCACATGTCTATAACAGAGATGAGTTCTCACTGCTCTGCCTGCCTTTGGGGTTAGAAAGGAGTGTGTTTTCATTTGCACTTAACACAGAGAACAGTATTAGCAATACAGAGGTCAGACTGGTCAGTTTTCAGTGATATACACACACAGTGAATTACATAGAAAAATATGGGAACAAATGATCTGACTAGGTTCCAGTAATCAGTGTAACAAGTCAGCTGCCAAGGTATGGAGCTTCTGTATGATCCCTTCTCTATTTGTTTTGTGTGGCTGAACATCTGGGACATACAGTCAATAGGTCGTATGGCACGTCTATGTTCCCTGGGTGTCTGCAAATAAGTCCATGGTTGGTTCCGAGACCAGACATAGAGTACAGCAAAAGAGAAATCTGAGCAGTGATAACCCCAAAAGAGTGTGCTGCAGACACATAAGATTGGTTCTTATATGGACACAGCCCAGATAAGCAGGAAGATGTTAAAGAAGTAAAAAGAGTTTAAAAAATATTTGTAACAAGAACATAAATAAGGAAAGAAAATAAGGTCAGTGGCTGTGGTCATAAGCCATAGTGGACTAATCATTAGACTTGGAGTCAGGAAACTCTCCTTAAAGTCACACCTGATTGTGAGGGCCAAATTTAATATATGGAGAGTTAATTGAGTAGCTCACCATAATATTGGGGTCCTGGAAATAATGAGGGACCTCTAGGCCCAAAGCTCCCTCCCCTCCGAACTGCCTTTTTAGATATTTCTCCCATGCCAATAAGAAAGGAGCCTAACAGCCTCTTTCCCACAAACGAATCAGGTTTTATTAATGGGAATGAAATAAACAGTAAAGGAGAAATTAATAAAAATCAAAGATAAGGGAATAGGGAAAAAGAAATATGGATAATCCTCCTAACTCTAACCTAAGTCTATACAATCCCCAAACTCTCTTCCAGTTCAGCTAATTCAAAAGAAAGCAGGGCTTTTATGTTAACTCACCACCTGGGGCTTGTAGCTTCAATGGAAAAAAACAGCTTATAGCCAGGGCCCAAAGGACTCATCTGGCGGCTGCTGCTGCTCATGCCACCAGGAGGAAAGTCACTCCAGAAGAGACCGAGCTCCCCTCAGCGAGCATTTAATCTTCCTCCCCCAAAAGGGGACGTCCTTCAAAACTGCTTGTGGAGAGTGGTTTCTCCTGCTGACATCAGCAGCATACATCACTTCAGGGCAGGCCGGGTGTGGCGCATCCAATCAGACAGCCAAATTCCAATAATCTTACCACATTATACATTGACTAGCTACTTGGACAAGTAACTTAAGTGTTTTGTGCCTCAGTTTCCTCATCTGAAAAATAAAGGAGTTGGACATGATGGTAGCTAGGGTCCCTTCAAATTCTGAATCTATGATCTTTTGACATTATGCTAAGTGCCGAGTTTGGAGTCAGGAAGACTCATTTTTCTGAGTTCAAATCTGGCCCCAGACACTCACTAGCTATTTGACCCTGGGTCAAGTCATTTAACCATGTTTGCTTCAATTTCCTCACCTGTAAAATGAATTGAAGGAAATGACCAACCACTCCAATACTTTTGCCAAGAAAACTTTAAATGGAGTCACAAATAAGACTGAGAAATGACTGAACAACAACAACAGATTGGAGATACAAAGATAAAACCCAAATAGTCCCTGCCTTCCAGAACCTTCATGTGACTGAAAAGACTCAACAACAACAATAACTACTCAATTCCAATATCTCTACCAAAGACACTCCACAAATTGGAAAATGTAGAACTAGCAGTTTGGTGTAATCAATAAGCATTTATTAAGTCAGCCCCTAGGAAACAAAGAAAGGAGGGAAAAACAGGCCTTGCCCTTAAGGAGCTCACATTCTAATGTATTGGAATGAGTGATAAATTTGAAGTCAGTGAGACCTGGTTTTGGATCTTGGTTCTCACAAGCTTCTAAGTTTCAGATTTTATTATCTTTCTTTTTTTTTCAATTGAGGCAACATTTGTCCTCTGCCACTGGATGGTACCTCTTCTGTTCTCCACAGCCTTTCAAATATCATTGACAGTAGCTCAGAAATGACATTTATGAGTTCCTTCGTTAATGTAAGGATGTAATTCATCTAGGCCAGATGACTTGAGTTCATTAAAGGCAACTGGGTGTTCTCTTACTAATTACTTATTAGCTGCCTCTTCACAATTTTTGTATTATTCTTTTCAATCCAAAGATAATTTTCCTTGGTAGAGAGAAGAGAAAGGAAAAGAGTAGAACAGTTTTGCCTTCTTTCCAATAATAATATAACTGAGAGGAAGGGCATGCACAGTGTATTATTGTTTGGGGCATGATTCCAAATTGCTTTCCAGATTGGCTAGAACAATTCATAGCTCTAATGGTGTGTCAACATGCCTATTTTACCACATACCCTCCAACATGTGTCACTTTCTCTTTTTGTCAGCTTTGACAATCTGATGTGTGTGGGGGAAGGGAGGATTAGAGTTGTTTTAATTAAAATTTCTCTAATTATTAGTGATTTGTAACATTTTCCCACATGGCTATAAATAACTTGGGTTTCTTTCCTTGAGAACTACCTGTTTGTGTTCTTTGACCAATTAACAAGTGGGGGATGGCACACATCCTTATAAATTTTAACCATTTCCTTACATATGAAATGGAAATGAAAATTGGAAATGAGATTTTTATCAGAGAAACTTGCTATGAAGGTTTTTTTCCCAGTTAATAATTTCCCTTCTACTTTTAGCTGTGTTTGTGTAAAAGGTTTTTAATCAAAATCATCCATTTTGTCTTTTGCAGTCATGTTTATCCCTTGTTTGGTCATGAACTAATCCCCTTTCCATAGTTCTAAAAGGTAACATGTTCCTTGTTTCTCTAAATTGTTTATGATGTGAACTTTTATATCTAGGCCTAACATACATTTGAAGCTTAAATGCTACAAAGAATCTGTATTTCTCTTGCTTGCTTGCTTCATTCTCCCCCCAGTGGGCAAGGGGAAATGGAAGAAAAAAATAAATGCTTGATAATTGAAAAACTATTTCAAAAAATTATCTCCTTAGGAAAAAGTAAGTCTACTCTCTTATGATCCTTTAAAATAAAGGATCCCTGCTTTTGTTAGTGAACTATGAGATAGAAAAGAGTTTGGATCAGACAGTCAGATTTCATAATAGGGTTGGAAATTGAAATATCAAAGTATAGGGAAAATCTACTTTTCTTCACTCTACCAACATGTCCCATGGGAGGGGAGGGATAGTGGAGAGGATGGAGGACAACAAGGAAGACACTTGTGTGGGAGTATGACTAGCTGTGACTTTTAAGAACTGAAAAGTGACAAAAGAAGCTGCTCCATGATGTTGAGTTAACTCATAATCATAGCTGGAACTAGGAGGGAAAAGATCATTTGTCCTGGTTTTGGCTCCTTATCTGGTACAAGGGATCACTCAGAGCCCAAGGGTTCAAATGAGCAAAACTTTTACTAAAAAACATATTCCCATGCTCTCATGTAAAAAGTATTTCCCAAAGCAGTTCAGGAAGATAAAAACAGATAAAAGGAACAAGCAAGAGGTTCCCTAGGGTTTAATTAGCTCCATGCCAAAGGTCTAAAAGCTTTTATATTCTTCTTGCCCAAAGGGCCCAAAGCTGGGCTCCCAATTAGTCCACGTGGGGGCAAAGTTAACCCAAACTTCCCCAGGTTTGCATTACAATTTCCTTGCTCCCGAGAGTCCTGCCTGGTGTTGTGGGAGAATGAAGAGTTAACTCACATCTATCAATTTCGACTAGCATTCTGGCCCACTATGGCTGTAATCCTACACTGGGGCAAGGAGATAGGTAAATAATTATCTTGGCTGTCATGGTCCCATTTAGCTCAAGAACTCCTTTATTATAAGAAATAAGGAAGGACAATGCTTCCTCCCCCTGTGGTTGTGTAGCATACTACTATTGTTGACTTTTCCTGCAGAAACACAAAGCTGGTGGCCAGTCTCAAAGAGCAAGGGAGTGTGGAAGGTATCATTGGCAAATTACCTTGGGGGGAGGGAACCTAACTATTGCCATCTTTACCTGTTCTTGTCAGAAATTCTTACCTAGTGCTGTTATTGGCTTCCTCAGTCTCTCTCTAAAACCAGATGAAAGGGTAGAAGAGGTGATAGGGACACTAGTCACTACCCCTCCTCCCCCAGAGATCTAAATTAAGTTCAAGACTTGCTTTAGTTCAGGGAATCTCTCTCCATTCATGTGTGTGTGCATTTGGGGTGGTGAATAAGTGTTCAGATACATCCCGAATGACCCATTGACCTGGGACCTAAAAATGAGGGAAGAAGGCCACTCTGACTTCCTTTCTCCATACCTATACTTTTGGTTGTACCAATCCCCCCTCCCCCCATTTTTATATATACACTGATCTGGGGGAAAGAAAGAGTCAGAGGAACAATTCATCTTCCAGTCCAGCAAACATTCATGGACTTGACTCCCATTTCTGATCTATAGAAAAAGAAGCTCCTTCATTATGAGGGGGGAAAGCTCAATATAGGCCATTCTGAGTAACTCCATGGAAGGTTCCTGAGTCCATGGCCTAAGATGCAATAGCCACTTGGCACATATTCCCACCTAACACAACTCTTGTCTTTGGAGTCTTTGGACCTAAAGACTCCTCAAGAAGATCAGTCTCCTGAGACTCAAGACCCTCCAGAGAAAATTAGCCCAAAGTTTAAACTTCCCCACTCTCTTTCTGCCTCTCTTCCATCTCCTCACTCTGTCCTATTCACAAATTTCTCTTTATACTCATTTGCCCCCTTAATAAACAAGGAAGAAGGGGCATCTAGGTGGCACAGTGGATAGAGCACCGGCCCTGGAGTCAGGAGGACCTGAGTTCAAATCCGGCCTCAGACACTTGACACTTACTAGCTGTGTGACCCTGGGCAAGTCACTTAACCCCAATTGCCTCACTTAAAAAAAATGAAAAAAAAATAAACAAGGAAGAGCCAGCCTAAGATGTAGTTACTGTCCAAGTTTATGGGTCTATTATAGAAAGAGGCCCCATAAGGGGTTTGATGAAGGCATTCTTGGGTTTGGGAGTACAGTATAACACATGAGCCCCTTTGAAAAAAGCATTTGGAATTATAAGTTATACCATAATCATAGGCTGGACATCTGTCTCATGGCACAAGAAAGGAACCAAGGGACAAGCTGTGAATTACCAGGACAAAAACCAATTAGTATTGGGGCTGGAACTCCCAAGTCTTCCTTCCCAACCTGAAGCTCTGACTTCTTATTAGGAAGGATCATAGACTGGAAGTTAGGGTTAAAGTTCCTTCATGAGGCAGTAGTTCAAAGACACAGATTTGCTTCTTTCATTTCTTAAGAAGAGTGGAATCTTTCCAGGGTTCGGGTGAGTAGAAATTCCATGGATGTCTGTCAAAAATACAGGAAAATGGGTCTGAAATAATATGCCACTACAGTGGATTGGCAGATAGGAAGGAGTTAAAAATTCTGTCTATTACTATGCAATAATTTGGTCTGAAAGCCAAAAAAAAAAAAAAACCTTACCCCACATAAACCACAGTTGATATAGGCACCAAAATATGTAAAGGGCATTTCAAAGCAACCAGGGAAGTTCTATAAAAATGAGAAACACTTTGTATTGTGTCATTTGAACGTTTATGGGGGTGCCTATCTCTGTTCCAAGTTTTAGGGAATTTAGCTGAGGTTTCTAATATATTGTTACTTAGAAATTAGAGGCTATAGCACCAGTTTGGAACATTAAGCATTTATTAAAGCTGGAGGCATCCATGTGGCACAGTGGATAAAGCACTAGCCCTGGAGTCAGGAGGACCTGAATTCAAATCCAGCCTCAGACACTTGACACTTACTAGCTGTATGACCTTGGGCAAGTCACTTAACCCTCACTGACCCACCAACAACACAAAACAAAACAAGCATTTGTTAAAGCATATTAAATATTAGTAAAGAGAGAGCACATGGCTCCGAAAGTTCAGAAGCCCTACATACCTAGGATAGAGAGCAAGAGCCAGAGGGCAGTTTGGGAGAGGGAAGAGTATGCCAAGAGAGCAAGAGACCCCTCTTGAGGGTTTTTATCCTCTCACAGGCAGAGGTAAGTCACTGCACCTTGATCCAAGCTAATTGGCCAGTAACATTCAAGTCCATTGACTGGCATGACTTGAGGGTGATCTAGGTGAGCTAACTTTATTTAGGGAGTCAGGAAGGTCAATCTACATTTCCTTTGAAATTCTCCTGACTCTGGGCTGGTCCTGCAAAATCAGCCAGAGTTCCTGTGTGTGTGTGTGTGTGTGTGTGTGTGTGTGTGTGTGTGTGTGTGTGTGTGTGTGTGTGTTGGGGGAGGGTCTCTGAGTCCCCCAAACACCCCATTATTAATAATTTTCTCACAGTATTCAAAACTTGCCTTCATGAATGGGCGGTCCTAAAAACTCTAAGGACAAAAACAAAGAATACGTTAAAAACCAAAAGTGAAAAATAGTCTTTTGGGGGCAGCAAGTGGCTAATGTGTGCCTCTATTAGTCTGTCAGAGGCCATGGGCACTGAGTGAAGCACTTTGCAGGACCAGAATGACAGGACATTAATGTGTACCTGACACCAGAAATTAAGGGGCCAGGCAAAAGCTATAGAGTACCATAGATTTGGGGCTGGAAGAGGACATAGAAGTTGTTTAGCCTAACCTCTTCATTTTACATATGAGAAAATTTCTGTCACTGACTTTTCTTTTTGCCAAAGTCCAAATGAGGTCACCATGGCCCTCTCAACCACATTTACTCATAATCCACCAAAGCCCAAAAAGACAGGGTTTAAAAACAGAGTAAAACAAAATGAAGAATGAAGCAGATAAACATCCTATGGTGATTCTGTCAAGGAAAGTCAAACCTCTCTCTCTGACTCTGTCTCTATGTCTTTGTTTCTCTGTCTCTATCTCTTTTTCTCTGACTTTGTCTTTACACCTCTGCCTTTTTCTATGTCTGCCTTTCTGCTTCTGTGTGTGTCTCTATCTCTCTGCTGTCTGTGCTCAATGTCAATTTCTCTCAATCTCTCTCTCTCTCTCTCTCCCCCCCCCGACATACATCCATTCTCTACCACTATCTTATAGAGAATAGGTAAGAAAGCAAATGAACAAGAGGATACAATTGAGAAAATGACCATTCTCCTCGTTCCTCTTCAGCGCTATTCCGAATTCCCCAACTGCTAATGTTTTCTCATTCCTCAATATAAAATTAGGTGAAAAAGAACATTAAGGGCAACTTTCTAAGGAAATAGGTCATCAAAGGGGACCATTTGGCTCTAGGGAAGTATGCAGAAGATCTAAACTTTGGGGGGGGGTTTGACACCTCCTACTCCACTGGCTATCACAAGTCACTGCCCATTCATCTGATTTTCACAATAGGAGAATGGACAGCCATTCCTGGAGATGGCTCTGTGTTGGGTAATCTGCCACCCCTAGATATATGCAAAAGAGTCTGGCAGCAAGAGTTGGCTGAGGGGATGGAATCCAAAGATGTAAAACATCAGTTCATTTCACATGGTCATTTCCTTTAAAAATATGAAATGTTGGGGGTGGCTAGGTGGCGCAGTGGATAAAGCACCGGCCCTGGATTCAGGAGGACCTGAGTTCAAATCCGGCCTCAGACACTTGGCACTTACTAGCTGTGTGACCCTGGGCAAGTCACTTAACCCACATTGCCCTGCAAAAAAAAAAAAAAAATGAAATGTTCCCATCAACTTCCCAAAAGCAACAACAAGTTGGCTTCTATTTATTTCTATATATGCTAAGCACTGGGGATACAAGGATAATAATGAAAGAGTATCATCTTCAGGCAACTTAATTATACTCAGGAACTATAGCACATAGAGAAATACTACAAGGAGAACTGAGGTCAAAGAAAGCACCAAAACAACTGAGGAGTCAGGGAAGACTCCAGAAGAGGTGTCACTTGAGTTGAGTTTTGGTACAAGGCAAGGATTCCAAAAGGCAGAGATGATGAGATAATGTTTTCCTGGCATGGAGAAACTATTTGTGAAACTGAACAAAGTCTGGCAAGAGAAGATTAAGCTAAGGGAATGGTTCATTGACCATTTTCACTAATATGGTAGATTTGGTAAAGGAGAGTAACATAAGGTAAGACTGGAAAGAAGAATGGGAGCCTTCCTACTGTTTTTGGTGTTGTTCAGTTGTTTTAGTTGTTTCTGATGCTTTATGACCTCATCTGGAGTTTGTTTTATTTTTTGCAAAGATACTGGAGTGGTTTGCCATGTCCTTCTCCAGCTCATTTTACAGATGAAAAACTAGGGCAAACAAGGTGAAGTGACTTGCTCAGTGTCACACAGCTAATAAGTGCCTGAGGCTGGATTTGAATTTGGGAAGATGAGTCTTTTTGGAGGGATTTAAATGCTAATATAAGAAGTCTGCATTTTATCATGTAGTTAAAAGGGAGCCACTAACAAATTTTGAGCAAATAAGTGACCTTTAAAGAGTCAGAAATTTAAATTTATGAAGATTATTTGCAACTTGTGGAGTAAGGATTGAAGAGTGGTGAGATTTGAAAGATGGAGATCAATAAGGAAATTATTACATTAGTTCCAGTGAGAACCCTGAAGCATGGTAATGGCTATATGAGAAGAGAGAAGGATATAGGTGTGAGAGACATTATAGAGGTAGAATTGGCAAAACTTTATGATGATTCAATGACTTTTTTGATATGAAAGGAAATCCATGAAGGAACGATCAGGCAGATAGGAAAAAAACTAGGAGAAAGCAATTTCATAAGAGAAAAGGAGGGAAAGGTATCCAACAGAAATGGTGCTCAACAGTCTCAAAAACTCCAAAGAGTCAGGGAGGATGAGGACTGAGAACTACACATGCAGGGATGCACACAAAACCTACAGCATAAAGCCTAAAGTGACAAGGACCTTTAAAGAGCAGAGAATATGTTCAAATGGAGGGGGTTATCAATATTGTCTAATGTTGTACTCTGGTCAAGGGAAACAAAAGCTAAGAACAAACTATGGGATCAGCAAGTTAGAAAGGCATTGGTGGTCTTTGAGAAGGTAACTACAGCAGAGTTGTAAAGGAAAGTGAATATATTTTATTCCTTCCAGAAGTTATTAATCAGAAAATGACTAAACAAATAATGGAAAATGGATGTAATGGAATATTAATATGCCATGAAGAACTGTGAATATGGAGAGCTCAGAATAGCATGGCAAGACATATTAACTAATATAGAGCAAAGTAGGCAGAACCTGAGATAAAAATACATACAATGACTAAAACAATGTCCATGGAAAGGATAGAAAAATATGCTAGATGCTTTGTAATTATAATGACAAACTTTCCTACCCCACCAGGAAAAAATGAGAAAATTCATCTTTCTTTTTTTCAAAGATGGGGGGTCGGTAAACTATGGATGTGGAACGGTGCATGAATGGTACGCGGGATTTGGAGTCAGAAAAACTTGGATTGAAATCCTGTCACTTACATTCACTAGTTTAGTAACCCAGGAAAAGTAATAAACCTCTCTGTGACTCAGTTTCTTCAACTGTCAGATTTGGTCATTTTTTAAAAATTTGTGGAAATGTTTTTTTCTCTCTTTTGTTGAGGACAGGGAAAGAGGGAAACTATTTGGAAGTGAAGATGATGTAAAAAGAGAGAACAATTATAAATACAATAACAATTAAAACAAAGAATAAAGTTTTTAAAGGAGGTAAGGGATGGATAGATGTTTTGAATTTCTTGAGTGTTTAATAAAACCTTACCTGCATAGATTTCAGTTTGGACTAGGGCTTTAAACAAGAGGCATAAAGAAGAAAATGAATTTCTCTTCCTGCATTGAGAATATGACAAATTTGAATTCCAGATTACCAACTGAAATATTACCAGCCCAGCCTAAAACCAGTCTTTTTAAACTAATTCCTATGTTCTGAATCATTGCTTCATGCCATCCTTACAGCCGGTCCACTATCCAATCATTGGTCAATCTATTACAAGGGATAGAAGCATTCAGAACAGAGAATTAGGCACAAAAATTGCCCAATTTATCCAGCTGATAAATGAAAGCACAGCTTCTACAATGAATCTCTGAGCTCGTCAACACAGATTACAACCCATTCATGCCTTCTCCTCTGTGATTTTTGTCCATGTTCTTTAGATCTTCCACAGAAGCTTCAATTTCCTTTTGGCCTTCTTATGTTTCCCGGGTAACAGTACATATGATATTTATCTGTTTTTAATCATTCTGGCCATCATGTAGTTCTTTATGACATAATTTATATCATTCCTTGCTTCTTATTGTTTGTCCTTCATTTTCTAAGAGAACTAATGGCATCACAGCATGATGTCTTCACTTGCAAGTAAATTGGATTTAAATGAGGCAGAGTTGCACAAGTGGTCAGTCTCATTCTCTCTTCCAGAGTCATTGAAGTCCAGTTGCAAGACAAGAGTCAAGATGACTAGCGATGACCCAGGATGCAGTGGATGACCTTGGCATCTTTGATGTCTGACCAAGCTCTAAGCACTCAAGGTGCCCGCTCCAACTATCTTCATGGCCATTGGAACAAATTGTTCTCATCTGCCCATTCCATTGGAGAAGTCTTCACATGCTTGACCTTGCTTGTAGATCATCATTGGATATATTCTAGTCTTTGTGGGCCTGCCATGTGTATCTATATGGTTCTTTAGGTCCCCTGAAATTGCGACTCCTCCAATGTTGGCATATTCCAAAATATGCAAATATACAGCATTGCCTGGAGAACTTTGGAGTTCAAAAGATATTGGTTGTGAAACATTGCAATTCGGGAAGAAACTCGACCTAAATCTTTTGTAGCATTGCAAACTTTGTGCATCCATTTTTTAGGGATAATGAATGACAGTGTCCCAAGAAAAATCTGAAGGAGATGCAATAACGTCCTTTAGCTTCCTGGCCAAGAATGAATAAATATTTAATCAAAAGATTCCATATCTCTGCCAAAGGATAGCATCCATGATTGATTATGGCAGTTCCTTCTAACTATATAAAACTTCTATTATGGAGACAGAGTTAAATAGTGCATAGGGCGCAGGGCTTAGAGCCAGAAAAACTTGGGTTTACATCCCACCTCTTATACTTCCTACCCGAGGAAGCCTGGGAAAGTCATTTAACTTCACCGTGACTCAGTTTCTTCATCTATAAATTGGGAAGATTGGACTCAATGGCTTCTAATATCTGTCACTCCTAAATCTATGACGTCTTAATAATTTATTTTGCTTTCATCGGTACAATCAGATTTTACTTTTTAGTTATGCTTTGTTTTTATATCAATCATACCTCACTATTACCCCTCCTATTCTTCCATCACAGTTAAACAAAACACGGTTAAACACAATCAACTATGATAACAGAGTAGACTACATTTCCATCTCTTAGTCCCCTATCTCTCTACCAAGAAGAGAGAGTTATGTTTCATCAGTATCTTGTTGCCTCTGAAGACTGGGCATTCACTCATGATTTTAACTAATTCTTGCCATCTCTCCTTATAGTTTATAGGACCATGAAACTGGAATTGGAAGAGAACTTGGAAATCATCTTGTCCAACCCTATCATTTTATAGGTGAGGAAATAGAAGCCCACACAGGTGGGGTCACATAGGTAGTAAGTGTCAGAGGCAGGAATTCAATTCAGGTCTTCTGACTCCAAAGCCATTGCTCTTTCCACTATACCTCACTCCCTTTCTAGGACCATCACTGACCCTGACAGTTGACATTACAATCTAGGACCAACATTCAGCTGCTTCCAATTCCTGTTGAGCAGTTTTCTCCAGGCCGTTCTTACTGGCCCATCTGATCTCATCTCTCCTCACCTTCTTGCACATGCTATCTCTACACATAACTTCTTTTCCTCTCAGCTATGTGGTTTCTCTATGGAAGGAAGTTCTTTCCCCAGGTCACAAAACTTGGGAAAGCCTAGGCAAAATGTGAAGGAAAAGATGCTCCCACTGAAGTATCTGCATGGCAACCCTTATATGGGAAGGGTTACAATAAGAATGATGTATGCATTTTAATGGGCATGTGGGTGTTGCAGTGGAAAGTGCCAGTCCTGAAATCAGGAAGACTCATCTTCCCAAGTTCAGATCTGGCATCAGACACTTACTAGATGTGTGACTCTGGGCAAGTCATTTAACCCTGCTTGCTTCAGTTTCCTCAACTGTGAAATGAGGTAGAGAAGGAAACTGCAGGCTACTCCAGTATCTTTGCCAAATGGGGTCACAAAGTTAGGCATGACTGAAATGACTGAACAACTACAAAAATATATTTTAATATGCTCATTCAACAGAACCATGTCTTTGAAGTCTAATTTTTCCAAGTCTCCTTATTGCTATATTTTTCTCTTTGTTTGTCAGATTTATTCAACTATGAAAGGGAAACATTTAAATATACTTATTACTTTATTATCAGTATTTTTTGCAATTTGATTAGTTTTTTTATGAATTTAAATACAATATTGCTTAGTTAATATATTTGATGATGATATTATTTCTTTGTCTATAATGTTTTGAATAACAATGTAACTTTCCTGTTTCTCTTGACATTTTTTATTTTTTATTTTTGCTTTGTCTGGAGTCATGATTGCAATTCCTACTTTTGAAAAGTCTCTTGACCTATATATAAAGTCTTGTTCCAGCCTGTCCCACCCCTGGGGCAGTTAAGTGGCATAGTGGATACAGCTGCTTCCCTAGAGTCATGGAAGAACTGACTTCGAATCTGGCCTTAGATACTTACTATCTGTTTGACCTTTGGCAAGTCACTTAACCTTATTTGCGTCATTTCCCTCATCTGTCAAATGAACTGGAGAAGGAAATGGCAAACCACTCCAGTAACTTTGCCAAGAAAACCTTAAATAGGGTAACAAAAGGGTTGGATATGACCAAAGATGACTAAATAACACCACCCCATTTTTATTTTGTGTCTTTATTTTTAAGATATACTTATATGCAAAAAAAATTATTGGGCTTTGTTTTCTTACCCATTCTAAATTCTCCCTTTCATTGGAAGTTTTCATATTTAAGGTTGTAATTGCTAGGCTTTTGTTTTCCTTCATTCAATTTTTTGTTTTATTTATCCCTATTCCTGCTCTAAAAATTAGCACTTCATTCCTTTGTTTAGTTGTGCTTATACTTATTCAATGTCATTCTTCTCCCACAGGTACTTACTTTCCATACTGGAAAGCATGAAATCTCTGCCAGGGCCAGAGAGTAGGGAATCTCTACTGCTTTTTATAAGCTGAAGTAAATATAATGGCCTTTGGTGAGGTGCATGGAATGGAGGATGGAAGGGAAATCTCCTCTCTAAAGCCCAAGGATTAAGGAGAAGGAGCCTGAGAAACTTTCTAGTTATGTCACTGTTATGATACGGTGCTAATTGGCAGCAGCAGGAACTCTACTTGGACTTTGTTCAGGTTCTGAGGAGGGTGCTGAGCCAAGGACTCTGGGGTGCTGGTTAGATGTGGTTGGGAAAATGATTCACTTCCTCTCAGAGGCACTCTCCAGGCTATAATCAGTGTGAAATTGGTTGAATGGCTCTGTGGGATCTGCACCATAAGTAGGATGTAACAGTAAACCTATTTTTAGTGACTCTATACCTGATAAGCCTAAGCCAACATGTGAAATGGTAGAATAATACAATGAGAAGAATCCTGACTCTGGAGCCAAAGTCCTTGGCTTCAGATCTCATCTCTGCTTTCTACTACCTGTGTGACCTTAGGCTTCAGTTTTCTCATCTACAAATAGGGGAGAAGGGGGGAAAGGGTTGGCCTAGATGACCTCTGAAATCCTTTGCAGCTCTAGATCAACGATCTATCCATGATCATGAGGAACAAGACAAGGGAAAACCTTGTCTTAGCAGCTCATGGACCCCAACCCTGGACAAGAAGAAAGAGAAGAGGTGAGAGAAGGTCTTATTTGGGTTGGCAAAGTTGGGTAGGGCAAGAGGTGGCAGGGTGTTAGAATCTCAAGGACTCTAGTATATAGCAGGAGTGTGCCTCTATTGGCAATAGCTATAGGTAGCATATCTTTCCTTTTTCAAATAAATTCTCTGTGTTTTTTTTTCACTTTTTTGGTGAAAGAAGGAAGATAGAGTGGGAATGGGGGAAGGGAAATGATAACATTACTATTTTGTTGAGGGTATTTGGGCAGCTCTCCTATCTGCCTTCTAACTCTGCCTCCTTATAGGTAATTCTCACTTTAAAGGTGAAGTAACTGAGGCCAATAGAGTTAAAGAACCACATAGCTAGGAAATTACAGAACCTACACTAGTATCTGGGATTCCTGACTTTCAATCTAGTACCCAATTTGTTCCCCACATTTTCTCTCAACTTTGATGTCAACAAGGAGAGAGCCCTGCTTATGTGAGCGGTGAGGAAACATCCTATTTCTCAAGATCTTCTTTGGCTTGAATACTCTCCAATTCTGTAAAATAAGAAAGAAAGCACTCAACTCCACCCCTCCAGAGCAGTGCCACTTCACATGTGCTTAAATGCTGGCATTTTTGTATAGAAAAACAAACCTAATGGCAACAAGTATAGATCAGTAGGAGTCAGAGCACGAGGCGGAGTCTGATTGGCTCGTTGTCTGCCCAACAGTTGCCCTACCTTACTTGTCTAACTATAAATAGAGGGTCCTAGGTTAGTACCCTAAATCTCTTAGATATCACTATCTGTGTCCTTGAGGATGTACTGTCTCCAGGCCCTGGGTGCTAGCACTGCTGTCATCTTCCTGGGATTCTGCCTACAACTACTGCCCACGGGTGAAGCTGCGGACATGTAAGCCATCTTTTCCCCAGGAACTCTTCCTCTAGTCTTCCAGAAAGGGTTCATCTTGCAATGCAGGGATCCTACTTCCCTCTCAAGATATTACCCCACCCTGTATTGCCATCCTCCAATAACAAAATGCCATACTTTATACCCAGAAATCTCTCTTCCCCTCTGATAGGGGAAGACTTATTCGTTCCCTAAGAACTCTCCCGCAATCCCTGGTGAGCAGAAAGAGAGAGAGAGAGAGAGAGAGAGACAGAGAGAGAGAGAGAGACAGAGAGAGAGAGAGAGACAGAGACAGAGAGAGAGAGAGAGAGAGAGAGAGACAGAGAGAGACAGAGAGAGAGAGAGAGACAGAGAGAGAGAGAGAGAGAGAGAGAGAGAGAGAGAGAGAGAGAGAGAGAGAGAGAGAGAGAGAACACACAGAACTTAGAACTGGCCCCTGACCTACCTTGAATCCTCTTCTGTGTTTTGATTTTCTCCTTTGTAAAACTCTACTGGAAGGAGAAAACAGCAAAACTATGGGTTGAAGAAATGGTTCTAGGGAGACTGTGGTAAGAAAGTACTCAAGATACTAGTTACTATACTGGGAGATCTGACTCAAATTTTTCCAATGACATACTGACATAGGTCCCGAAAATGGGAGGAGACAACGTACTTTTAGCCATTCTGTATTCCTTTCATGTGCACTAAACTGAGAGACCCAAGCTAGAGCTCTGATCTGGGGCAAGTTTGTGAAGCAGATAGAAAGAAGGACAAAAAAACCTTGTGTCCTACCTTCCTTCCTTCATCCTAGCCTTCCTTCGGGAGATAGATATTTTGGTAGGAAAACACTCCCTGGGATGCTGGATCTCTGAGATGAAGCTGGGGGAGAGATTCAGATAAGGGCATAGAACACAGGAGTCCCGTTCCTCAATCAAATGATTAGCCCTTGTCCAGTTTCATATTATGGGAAAAGTAGTGGAAAACATGGAAGTTCAGGTTCTAGGGAAGAACGGAGCCTTTATTCTTGAAATATTTCAGAAATGAGAAAATCTCTGGTTTCTAAGAGGAAGATGAGTCATGTGAGGGGAAAAGTAGAGTATTGGAGATTAGAGGGGGAGGCTATCAGGTGGGAGCTAAGAATACAGGACTTCTAAGTTGTGTTTTTGGCTCTGTTTTATGAAAAGGAACCAAATATCTTATTTTGGTGAGAGTACTCTTCATCTTTAGGACCAAGTCCTTATAGTCAATGGACTGATGCCTCAGGAAATCCTAGACAGTAGACTCTGTCTTAGATTCTCTTGCAAAATGCCAGGTTTTTCAAATAACCATACCTACATTCAGCTTGAGATGCATTGTTCAAAAAATATTCAATTCTTTTTGGAATTTGAGGTTGTACACACCTTTCCCTGAAAACACACACACACACACACACACACACACACACACACACACCCCTCTTCCAGCACATTGTTTCTAAGTTGCTTTATATCAGGAAAATGGATATTTAAAGGAATTTCAGGGCTAAGGAGGTCCCTTGGACCCATAGGTCACTGCATCTCATTGGGCCCTCGTTTCCTAGTATAGGAAATAGAGGTTTGACTAGATAACACCTAAAGCCCCTTCCAGCTAATTATTTCACTTTTTCTTACCAGTCTGGGTAGTTTGATTTGGGGCTATGAAGAACAAAAAGGGGCTGATCCCTAACCTGGCCCCTTAGGAGATAGTCAGAAATATGACCACTTTAGACTGATAGCACGTCATATCTTGCCCTTTCCTTTCTGGGGGGAGGGGGACAGGGAGTGAGGCTTAAAGACAGAAAGTCCTTGGAAATGAAAGATATGATGAAGTAAATGTATATCTAGACCTCATGAACACATTTCTCCTAAGAGACTCACCCTTGTTTCTCTTGAGGTCACCCCTACTCTCAAAGAACAACCTACTTGATTCTTTATCTCTAATGAAGGATAGGGGAATTCTTTCTTTCTCTCTTTTCCTTACCAGACAAAAGCTGCTTGAAGTGAATGTGGTCCCAACGGGACCTGCAAAACCAGGGGAGAAAATTGAATTGGCATGCTCCGTTCAGTCATATTGGACAGATTGCGCTCCGGTGAGTGAGAGATAGACTTTGATGAGAGGGAAGAGAGTAGAGGAAATATGGAGGCGAAAAAAAGAAGGGAGAAGGGAGTATAAAGACTCATTAGGAGAGTTAGCTCATTATTTTGATTGTGAACTTCCTTTAATCAAACCCTTATAGAAGAAAGAAAAGAAGAGGGGAGAATAATTAGGGAAAAGAAAACAGGGCAGTGACAATATGGGAATTGAGGGAGCTGTTCTAGGACTCAACTCCTCTATGCCTATTCCCTCCCCTATAGTCATTATTAAGAGTAGGAGAGGATAGGACATGAAGAAAAGAGTCATTCCCTTTTCCCCAGAATCAGTAGGTAGAGGTAGATGAGTGGGGAAGTATGTAAATTGGGAGGAAGAAAGAGCTCAAACTTTCATTGTTCTTCATGGATAAATGTGTCCCCTTGGAGGAGTGTATCTCCTACTCTATAGCATTAAGTCTCCTCCCCAGGGTTAGGTGGCTCAACAGCAACTACCAAACACAGTGGCACCTGGGGAAAAGCCTATGGGGAAAAAAAGCTCAAGTTGGTCAAGTTTGGAACTTTAAATCTTCCTCTTTTGGTGAATTTCCCCTTTCAACTATAATGCATTTCATCCATTATGAAAAGTAACTCATCTCTATAAGCCTGTCCTCACTGGTTCGGGGACTTTTTTTTGCCATTTTTGCTGCTCTTCAAGGGTCCCCGTAGAATGATCAACCTAGAGTTGCCACGCCAGGGTGCCTTGTGGCCAATCTCTCTTCTCCCAGAGTTTACTACTACCATGCATTCACCCCCCACCTTAACAATTACCTGCCCAATATTCCATTCTCTCATGGATCTTTTTTCTGTGTTTTCAAATTTAGCATCTGGAATAGTGCCTTTTCCGTGTGGGCACCATGAAAAGCTGTCGAAGACAGAGTAGATCAAAGCCAAAATGCATGAGTCCCAACAGAAGTGCTTGTTTTTGCCAGCTGTTCAAGAAGAAAATTTATTTTAAATAAAAAGCATTTAATCAGGCAACATAGCCAATAAAATTACAAGAAAGGATGTGTGTTCCCTGCACAGGAAGATTTCTTAATAAAACTCAATTCCTTTGTGGGAGATCTTCTAACATCCAGCAGTCAGAGAATCACTTGTTTCAGCTAGTTGAAAAAGCGATTAGAGTGCAGGACTTGTAGTCAAGAGGATGTTAATTTGAATCCCACCTCAGACTATTTAGCTGTGTGATCCTGGGCAAGTTACTTAACTTCTCTTGCTTCAATTTCCCTATCTGCAAAATGGAGATAATAATAGCATAGGTCTCCTAGGGTTGTTGTGAGTTTAAAATGGATTAACATATGTAAAGTGCTTTTCAAACCTGAAAATGCTAAATAAATATTGGTGATGATGATGGTGATCATGTCAAATTTTCAGAGATGAAGCCACAGCTCAATAGAAGGCCTCTTTCAGATGATCTATTATCAGAGATACACATTTATTTCTGTTCTATTCTTTTTTTGTCTGTCTTCCTTCCTTCCTTCCCTCCCTCTTTCTTTCTTTCTTTCTTTCTTTCTTTCTTTCTTTCTTTCTCTTCCATCTCTTTGGTCTCCAGAGAACAAGTCAGTGGACAATAGCTCTGTCCCAAACATTAACAGATATGGGATGAAGCCAGAAGCACCTTTTTTTTTTGGAGGGGGGGAGGGGAGGCAACGAGGGTTAAGTGACTTGCCCAGGGTCACACTGTGTTTAGCAATCAGTCAGGCAGTCAACAAGTATTTATTAAGTGTTCACCATGTTCCAAACACTGTGCTAAGTGCTGAGGATACCTAGAAAGGCAAAAAAACAATTCCTGCTCTCAAAGACATCACAGTCCAAAGGAGGATGGGTCGTGAAAACAACTATGTCCAAATAAGCTATAGGGAAGTTAAACTGGAGATAATCAACCAAGGGAAGTCACTAGCATTAAGGTGGACCAGAAAAGACTTCTTGTAGAAGGTGAGATTTCAGCTGAGTCTTGAAAGAAGTCAGGAAACCCAAGAAGGGGAGGTGAAGATCTCGGAGTATTCCAGGCATGGGATAGGCCAGAATAAACCTTATTGCCTTTCTGCTTCTATATCTTCTCAATCACATCCTCATGAATGAGATCACTACTAACAATGTTAATGTTAATTTCTCACTTATTTTTGATAGTGACCACCAAATCATAGAAAAGTATTTCTCAAAAATCCTTTGGACATTGCTGGCTTATTGACACCTCTATCTTCTTTGAATCTGAACTTACTCCTTGTTCAGACACTACACGACGCACTGATTACACTGTCAGGCTGGCTGGAAGATACTAATCTGAAGCTGTCTTTTGATGGAGGCTTTGAAGAATTGACACATGTCAATGGACAATTTCAGACCAGTACATTCTAGACAACCTAACAGTTTAGTCAGTCTTTTCTGATGTTTTTATAATGCATTTCTAAGGACAATGAGATCATCAAGGTACACCATACCTCCCTGGAGGTTATATCTCCAATGGCCTTCTTCCTAAGTCATTGAAAAGTGATAAGAACCCCCAAGATACCCTAGGACTCAATTCTATATTCTTATAATATTTCAGGGAAGATGAAGGCTGTTATTGTACAGTTCTAATACTGAAACCAATGACTACTTAGCAGGACATCCTAAAGTTATAACATTGTATACTGTTCTGATTTAGGCCCCTCATTTAAACTCTAGTTTGTATCTTCTTAGTCTTGATCATGAGTTAGAGGGATGTCTACCCCAAGTATATGAAGATGCCCCCCCCCCCGCAGTGGAATTGGCAGATGAGAATGATTTGTTCCATGGTGCTTAGGGCTTGGTCAAACATCACAGATGCCAAACATATCCGCTCCATCCTGGGCCATCATCAGTCATCCTGATTTTTGTCTTGCCACTGGACTTTGATGACTCTGGAAGGGAGAGTGAAGTTGACGACTTTGTACAACTCTGCCTCACTTAAAGTCAACTCAAGCATGAATCTCAACATTACCCCATGATATCATTGGTCCTCTTTGAAAATGAAGGACAAACAAGAGCATACATACATACATAGCCTGAGAGGGTATATTTTGAAAATGTTTTTCATAAAATAACTGGAGCACAATTGTCAACTTAGTTCCATTATCTAGTACAGTAGCCTAGGTTCTAGAAATTTTGTGAGTCAACACCCACTCAAACCCATAGTTCATGATCCCCAACTAGCATATTTATAATTACAAGCCAGCCAGACATCACAGTAGTTCAAGCAAATACATTACATAAAACAGTATAGTAAATAAAATAACAGGAAAAGATACCCCCCACTCACACACACAGAGGATAGACAGTCCTTTAACTTACCACACCACTAGTGAGAGAGAGCCCAATTAGATAACACATGTGACCAGAGCACATTCATGGAAGGCACACATTTAGGGTCAGGCATGACCATGGTACATGCCTGCCCAGTGGAATTCATGCCTACAATGCTATAGGGTTTCTTATGTCCTGTGATGATGATAATGCTCCCTGTTGTTAGTTAGACTTATGGTAACTGAGCTTCTCTCTGATACTATTTTCTGGATTTCATCTCTTCAGAGCCATCTTCTGCTAAAGTCCAATGACTAGAAAACCTCTTCATGACAATTAACCAGTAACTCAATTTCATAGCCAAGGATATGAACTACCTCACCTAGCTAAGAACAGTTGACAAAAGTCATTCAGGTTACTTAGACTACGATCAAATCTATTCTTTTAACTTCTTGTGCCTGGCAATGATTTGAAATCTGTGTCATAGACAACTATCTGATTTAGAGTTAGACAATTCTTTGTAATATACATTTAATCCACGTAGGAGATCCTGTGCCCTCAAAATTATTTCAGGAACTTTGAGAAAAAAACTAAAAGTTCCCTGGCCTGTAAAACTATTTGAAGGGCAAAAAAGCATAACATGGAAGAAAAGTCATTGGACTCTACTCTCTTGGCTCATTTTCCTGACTTGATTACATTAAGTATATCAGCAGCAGGAGTAACAACAAAACTTGGCTTTTGTGCTATATCCTGATCAGTGCAAAACTTCTTTGTCTCCTTACACTATCTCCTATTAAAACAGTAACTAAGTAACCCAAAGGGCTAATATGTTAAAATATGGAAAGGCTAAGTGGCCTCAGAAAACTTCAGGAACTCTCCTTACAGTTACCTGCCTTTGTTGTACAACACAGGCTAGTACTATCACCAGCAACAATAAACATTTACTAAGTGCCTACTGTATGTATGGAAGGAAGAATGAAGTAATGTACAGAGGGCTGATCTTGATTACAGGAAAACTTGGGTTCAAGTCCTGCCTTTAATACCTATTGATTGTGTGACCATAGACATGTCACATCAGTACAAATTATAAGTTGCAGAGAAGATACTAGACATACCCTGGGCAAAAGAGGTTTCTTCTTCTCCAAGTTCCCTATGCCAGTGAAATCACAGGACCAGCCCCTCTCCCTACAAAAATCCTAGGAAGTAGGTGCTAGTATTATCTCCTTTGTACAAATGAAGAAACTGGGGTTGTCAGAGGTTAAGTGACTTACCCAGGGTAACAAAGCTAATAAGTATCTGAGGTCAGATTTGAATTCAGGTCTTCCTTATTCCAGGTCCAGGAATTGTACCAGATGTTGGAGATACAAGGACAAAAATGTGCAACAGTCCCCAACCTCAAAAAGTTTACACTTTATTTTGAAGGGTACAACAATGTACAGAAAATAAATGTACAAGGAAAATAAAGGAGGTACTAAGAACTGAAGAGATCAGGGAAGGCTTTATGAAAGAGGTTTGGCTTGAATTGAGCCTCAAAGGAAGGCAATGTTTCTGAGAGTTGAAATTGGAGGAAAAGTATGGGAATGAGTTGTAGGGATGTGTAGTTGTAGAAGAAGAAAATAAGATTAAAGACAGAAGACATGGCTTCAAATCCTACATGTGCTGCTTACTACTTGAGTAACATTTTCCCTCATTAAGCTTCAGCTGCCTCATCTAAAAAATCAGAGTATTGAACTAGATTTTTGTCTCAAATCCCCCAACCCCAGCACTAAATCCTATGAATTTTCAAATGAGTAAAAAAAAAAAAAACTGAAATAGCTTTCAAACTCTGGTAAAGCCAGTATGAGAAGTTTTTTTTAATAGCTCCTCAAATTATACCATATTTGGATATCCTGTGATTAGCACAATTGGTACATATTAAGAACTTAATAAATGTTTTTGTTCATTCATTCATTATTCATTCATGCATGCATGTATGCATGCATGCATGCATTCCCTCGCTCATTTATACACATGCTAGTCTAATGATATATGGCTCACTTTATTGATGTCTTCCCTATTCTCTAACCCTACATCATTTTCTTCATTATTTATGTTTCTTCATTGTTTCTCTGCCTCTTCCTTTCTTCTTCCCTGCCTCTCATACCCTTCCTACAAAGAGCTAAATGCTTACCCTGATGCATTATTCCCACTTCCCTCTCCCCAGGTAAAAGTCCACACCCTGAGCAACCCACCCATTGACTTCCCTTTGGGGAATCTGAATTATACTTATTGTGCTTGTCCTGAGGAAACTAGGACCTTCTACTGGACCATCCAAAGCAACAGTAAGTAGAGGGCCACCAGGGCTGGTCATGGATGGGATATAGAGAGGGTGTCTATGGGAAAAGTGCTGAATGAAAACGAGAAGATCAAAGGCAACAGATGACCAGCAGGAAAGAGAAGTTGTGCATGGTATGAGGTGGGCTGAAATGAAAGAAGGGAAAAGCGGTGGGCGGGGGCTGAGTCTGGAGGATAGAAGCAATGTTGTGGATGGAGTTGGAGGAATCTGCCCACGAGGACTGAGAGGTTATGGAAGGACATCGAACTACCCCCTCTCTCTTCCAGAGACTGTGAATGTAGGATGTAGAGCTGTTTTCCAACTGGATGATGTTTGCCCTGAAGGCCAGAATTCAATTCCTCCCCGGAACAAAAGAAGATATGATGTTAATATGAAGACCTTGAAAATAATCAAATGAGCTATAAGCCCTATGCTTTCTCCTTCTCCCCCCTACCATTTAGTCATCCTGTTACTTCTGGCCCTAAGCATCTGAGACCAGTTTCAAATGTAGAATAAACATATTGCATTTCTCTGCCTGCCTGTGTCCCATTTAAGTTTTTTCCCCCTCGAATACCTACACTTTGCAAATGCCTGTGATATTGTGACTTTCTAGATTATTCTTCTTTCAAAGCACTTTTGCATAGGAGGTCTTATGAAGGAATGGTTGCAGAGGTCATTCTTATATTTGACAAATGAAGAAATGAAGGCACAAGAAAGATTAAATTACTTACCCAAAGTCACTTAGTGAGTTAATAGAACCAAGATGAGAATCGTGTGTCTTAACTTGCAAATGAGATTCCCCTAAACTGAGTCCCTAGCCATAAAAGCAAACAGAGGGCACAGGGCCTTAAAAAAAATGAAATACAGCTTCCTCTAGAGAATAATGATGATGTGCATGTCATTCATTTCCTTAGAGATGTGGGGAACTATGGGTTTGGAAAGGGGGATACATTGTTGGAGATGCTCAACACATCAGATTGTTTTGCTTGACTTTTTTTCTGTTGTTACAAAGAAGAGTTCTATCGACAAGGAGGAAAGGTTGCTGCAAAATAACAATGATTTTTTAAATTCCTCAAAAGTATTATTATTAATAATAACAATAACAATATTGCTGGCATTTATATAGCACTTTAAAGTGTATATAACATTTTACAAATGTCTCATTTGATCTTCACAACAATCCTGAGCTGTATGTAGGTGTTATTATTATCCCAACTTTATAGATGAGGAAACTGAAGCAGAAAGAAATTAAGTTATTTTCCCAGGGTCATACAAATACTAAGTGTCTAAGGCCAGATTTGAACTAATCTTCCTGATTCCGGGTCCAGTGCTCTATCTATTTCACCAATAAAATAAATTTATAAATGATATGAAAGGAAAAAATAAAAGGAAGAGTCTAAAACATTATTTCTCAGTGTTACATAGTCTCGGCTGGAGGAATCTTCTCTGAATTGCTCTCAGAAAAACTGCTCCCACAAGATCTGTTTTCCCCAAATCTATTCCACTCTATTAGTCCTACAAAGTCTATTGTGAAACTGCTGCTCTCTAGGTGACACAGTGGATAAAGCACTAGTCAGGAAGGCTTGCTTTCGAATCTGACCTGAGATGCTTACTAGCTGTGTGACACTGGGAAAAACAGGTTCCTCAGTGGTAAAGCCGGGATAATAATAACACTTACCTCCCAGGATTATTGTAATGATCAAAAGAAATATTTGTAAAGCACTTTGTAAGCCTTAAAGTAGTATACAAATGTTAGCTGCTGTTCTTTATTATTACTTTCTCCTTTTTCTTTTGTACTATCCTCAGCTGGCTTCTTCTCTCAGTCCAAATGTCCAAGGTGCTGTTGACAAAAAAGAGAGAGCCTAAATGTTCCCCATCTAATTCAGCCAGAAGTTGCAACTTTCTTCCTAGACTTTTAGCTCTGAGGATAAGATTGCAGAACAGGGATTTTCTTGTATAGAGGCCTCTCTCTCTTGGCTTGGAATGTAAGTGCCTCTGCATAGGTACAAGGAGAAAGGCTTTAGCAACAAACACTCCTTTCATTGATACTTGGTCCAAGTGGCTCCCCACACCCCACTCCCTCTCTATGTGAAAGCCAAGTAGGACTAACTCTCTTCACAGTTAGGGTGACTAAAAACCTCATCCCAACCTTAAGGATATTCTTAATCCTTCAACATTCCTCCCAGAAATACCCCAACTTGACCTAATTAAGTATGCTTGGGTGTGGGATGCAGTTATTAGATTTCTAAGCAAGTTTTTGCTTATTTATTTTGTGTTAGCAGTATTTCATTTTTCAATGACATGTAAAGATTGTTTTCAGCATTCATTTTTCTAAGATTTTGACTTCCAAATTTTTCCCTCCCTCCCTTCCCTCCTCCTCCCCAAGACAGCAAGCAATTAGATATATGTAATATATCTATACATCTTTATCATCTATCTACACACACGTACACAATCACATGATACATATTTCCATATTAGTCATGTTATAAAAGAAGAATCAGAACAAAAGAGGAAAACCACAGGAAACAAAAAAATACAACCACAAATAAAGTGAAAATAATATACTTTGATCTTCATTGACTCCATAGTTCTTTTTCTGTATGTGGAGAGCATTTTTCATCACAAGTCTTTTGGAATTACCATAGATCACTGTATTTCTGAGAAAATCTAAGTCTTTCACAGTTGATCATCACATAATGTTGCTGTTACCATGTACAACATTCTCCTGGTTCTGCTGACTTCACTCAAAATTAGTTCATGTAAGTCTTTCCAGGTTTTTCTGAAATCTATCTGCTTATCGTTTCTTATAGCACAATAGTACTCCACTAAACTCACATACCATAACTTTTCTAGCCATTCCCCAATTGATGGGCATCCCCTCAATTTCCAATTCTTTGCTGTCACAAAAAGAGCTACTATAAATATTTTTGTACATGTGGGTCCTTTTCCTTTTTTATGATCTCTTTGGGATACAGACTTAGTAGTGGTGTTACTGGGTCAAAGGGTATACACAGTTTTATAGCCCTTTGGAGCATAGTTCCAAATTGCTCTCCAGAATGATTAGATCAGTTCACAACTCCACCAATAATGTATTATTGTATCCAATTTTCCCACATCTTCTCCAATATTTATCATTTTCCTTTTTTTGTCATATTAGTCAATATAATAGGTGTGAGGTAGTCCCTCGGAGTTGTTTTAATTTGCATCTCTCTAATCAATAGTGATTTAGAGCATTTTTTTATATGACTATAGATAGTTTTAATTTCTTCATCTGAAAACTGTCTGTTCATATCCTTTGACCATTTCTCAATTGGGGAATGACTTTAAACAAGCATTTATTAAATACCTGCTGCATACAAGCTATAAGGCTAGATTCTGGGGAGATACAAAGGCTAAAATGAAACAGTCCCTGTCCCTAAGGAGCTTTTATTCTCTTTATGCTCACACTCCAAACCAAAAAGGTTAGCATCATTGTCCATAAAAGAGGCCTAGCAAGTAGTAAGAAGTATGACCTTTCTGAGAGCTATATAGAGTGTGAATATATCCCAGAATGCCCTCTGTTGTTGGATGGAACACATAACTTCTGAGGTCAACAAGTGACGGACAGCATTTGGCCCTGAGTAAGTTGATAGGATCTGGGTCAATGGTGACCTAGTGGTTAAAAGAAAAATGCACTTTGTTGAACCTTAAAGGCCAAGCCTTCTTCATCCTTTCTTCACTGCTACTTTCTATCTTGCTTCCAACCTGAAACAAATTATTCCTCAAGTTCTTATTTCTTCAGTAGATTCTTTTCCTACCAAGTACAGGAAACTTTCCCTTTGATATTAGAAGCCATTGACAAAGAGAAAAACTATCAACTGATGCACTCATACAGAAAAGACTTCTGGGGGGATATAACAGTTGTCAAAATATTTGAAGGGTTATTATAGATGGGGGAGATGAATAAGATATTTTTTGTGGCTCCAGGTGACAACACCATGATCAGTGGGTACAAATTGGAGGGACATAGATTTGGGCTCAATATAAGAGAGAACTACTCATAGTGGGTCAAAAATGGAATCTGTTATCCCTTTAGACAATATAACTGGAGGTATCCCAGCTATAGCTGAATAAGTATCATCAGGGATATTTTGTTTATATTATTTCACTTTCTACTGTTCTTATATTCTAGAATCATATCTTTTGTCATCTGCTACAGTTTGCCAGTTGGTAGATTGCTGATGAAATACTGGGACAATTTAATAACAGGGAGGCTCTCTGTAATATTTTTAGTTACCACTAGAGGATGGTAAATGCACAGACATCACTATTTTCTGCCACTATTCCAATAACCTGGGGCAGTTGGGTAGTACAATGGATATAGAACTCTAGGCCTAGAGTCAGCAAGACTCCTCTTCCTGAGTTCAAATCTGACCTCAAGACACTTAGTAGATGTGTGATCCTGGACAAGTCACTTAACTCTGTTTGCCTCATTTTCTCATCTGTAAAATGAGCTGGAGAAGGAAACAGCAAACCACTCCAGGATCTTAGCCAAGACTCAAATGGGTTCACAAAGAGTCGGACACAAAATAACAATAGCAAATTGCAAGAGACTTCTGATTAGATTCATTCTCAACTTCAGTTTATCCTCCACTCAGCTGCCAAAATGATTTTCCTAAGGCTCAGGTGTGATTATTTCACATATAAACTTAAATGACTCCCTATTACTTCTTGGGTCAAAAATAAATTCCTTTGCCTAGCTTTTAAAGTTCTTCACATAGAAGCACCTTCCTGTCTTCCTAGTCTCTTAACACACCCGCCCCGCCCTCCACACACAAAAGTCAGTACAGTCATATTCAACTACTTACTGTTCTTCCCACAAGACATTTCAGCTCATCTCTAGGCCTTTATACTGGCTCTCCCTTATTACTCCCTCTTCATCTCCCTCTCTCTCCCTCTTCATCTCCCTCTCCCTCCCTCTCTCTCCCTCTCCCTCCCTCTCTCTCCCTCTCCCTCCCTCTCTCTCCCCCTCCTCCCTCCCTCTCTCTCTCTCTCTCTCCCTCTCTCTCTCTCTCCCTCTCCCTCCCTCCCTCTCTCTCTCTCTCTCTCTCTCTCTCTCTCTCTCTCTCTCTCTCTCTCTCTCTCTCTCTCTCTCTCTCTCTCTCTCTCTCTCGGCAATGAGGGTTAAGTGACTTGCCCCAGGTCACACAGCTAGTAAGTGTCAAGTGTCTGAGGCTGGATTTGAACTCAGGTACTCCTGAATCCAGGGCTGGTGCTTTATCTACTATACCACCTAGCTGCCCCAATCTCCATCTCTTTATTTTCTCTGGTTCCTTTTTTGACTTACCTCAAGTGCCACTGTCCTGCAGGAGTCTTTTCCTAACCCCAGCAATTGCTAGTGTCTTCCCTTCAAAGGCCACCTTCCATTTACTCTGTATTTATCTGTCTGTATTTATGTATCTGTGGTCCCCTCCTTTAGAATGCAAGCTCCTTGAGAGCAAGAACTGCTTTTGGCATTTTTTTTTCTTTCTAGTGGTGAGCGCAGTACTTGGCACATAGCAGATGCTTAATAGATTGCTCTCTGATTGATCCTTTTCTTATCTTTTGTTAAAAAAATGAAATTAAACATCCTCTTAAACTTTCTTCAGTTATCTGGTGTTAACTTCCTTAATACTAATGATCAATATTTTTTTTTTTTTTAGTGAGGCAATTGGGGTTAAGTGACTTGCCCAGGGTCACACAGCTAGTAAGTGCTAAGTGTCTGAGGCCGGATTTGAACTCAGGTCCTCCTGACTCTAGGGCCGGTGCTCTATCCACTGTGCCATCTAGCTGCCCCTATGATCAATATTTATCAGGAAACACTTAATATGCTAGATATAGGCAGCAGTCACAACCACTAAGAATTTTTCAAAAACATAATATGTAACACAAGTGAGATATTAAAGAGAATTTATATATGTGTGCATGCATGTATATACACACGTATATATACTTGTTGATGTCTTTTGGTTTTTACACCACAGAAATTTCCTTACATATGCCCCCTCACCATCACTGAGATTTCCTTTGTCACAAAGAAATACAATTAAATAAAACTGACCAGTAAAATGACCCAATCTGAGAGCATATGTAACATTCCACACCTGTAGTCCCTCACCTCCTTATTGAGTTTCTGGGGATAAGATTGATCATTGAGTTGATTTGAACTCATTTCTAATTAATGCATGTGTGTGTTTTCCTATTTGCATTATTGAAATCATCGTGGGCTTCAGCTAGGCTTCTGTGATCTCCACTGAATCCCAATTGCTATTCGTAGAACTAGATTGAAAAAAGCACCCCAAGGACTGCAAGCACAATAAGAATTTAACTGGGTAATATAGTAGCAGGAAAACAGGACAGAAGAGAAGTCTAGGAAAATGTGGTCATAAAATTTATGAGTAGGAAAATATAGGGCCATGGAGCATAAAGCTATGTTGTCCCAAGACACATAGACCCTGTTTTGACAACTGCCTATCAGACCCCTAAGTTGACATCACATCCAGAATTTGGGGGATAAAAGAAATCTCTTGGAAAGGATAATTGTTCCCTGACCTGGGATTGAAAACATCATCTTTGTGAGAAACTAGGAAGGCCTATCCAAGGGGACTTTTAGTTTATACCCTGTATTTGCTATTGGTCTTATTGCTTCTGATAATGTCACTTAAAAAAACAATTAGGACTATTGTTGTCTGACCATTCTATGAAGTTCCTCAGGTGAATTCAGTAGTCACTACATATATTTTTCTCCTGGTTCTGCTATGTGCACTCTGTATCCGTTTAAACACCTTCCCACAATTCTCTAAATTTTTTTATCACCTTTGTTGAAATAATATCCAATTATATTTATATGCCACAAATTATATAATCATTCCTTAATCCATGGGTTACCCCCAAAAGTACTACTATCCATTTTAGTGTATATATAGGATCTTTTTGTCTTTGACCTTCTTGGAATACGGGCTCAACACCTCCAAGGTATCTCAGTACAATATTCAAAACATCCCCCCATACTTCCCATGACCTCCTCTTTTGCTGTTGAGCAAAACTTCATACTGGTCTTGCAATGTCCTGGACATCAGTCTACTGCATGAGTACATGATGGAAAAGATGTGTCTAGATAGTTATTCTTGTGAATAAAAGACCTAGATTTTTGGTGGGGGGGGGGTTATTCAGTCATTTTTTTCAGTTGTATCTGATTCTTTGTGACCCCATTTGGAGTTTTACTGGCAAGGATAATAGAGTATTTTCCATTTCCTTCTCTAGCTCATTTTACAGATGAGGAAACAGGGTTAAGTGACTTGCCCAGGATCTCATAGCTACTAAGTGTCTGAAGCCAAATATTAACTCAGGAAGTTATTTCTTCCTGACACCAGACCCAGCACTCTATCCTCTATATTACCTAACTGCACCTTGGTGGGGGTTAGTTGACAGCAAACCCAATATGACTCAACAAGGTGATGATGATACAAGAACAGTTCATGTGGTCTTACGCTACACAGAGCAATAAAATCCTCTCTATGACATATCTAACAAGTAACAGTCTCTCCTTGAAGACCTTTGATGAGAAGGAACTCAACTGATATTTTAAGGCACTCCCTCCACTTTCAGTATCTTTAATAATTTGGAACTTTTGCTTTTTATTTAGCCAAAATCTTCCTCTTTATGACTTCCACATACTGCTTCTAGTTTGGTTCTTTAGAGTCAAACAAAAACAAATACAATCTCTCTTCCATGTGACAGCCCTTCAGTTAGTATAAGACATTTCTCATGCCCAACAGTCCCCTCCTCCCCCAAAAAATTCTACATGTTTTTAATGACTTTAACTGATCATTACATTTCAGGGTGTTAAATCACATTGCCATCATGATTACCTCCCTCTTCATACATTCCCACTTGCAATTAAATCTCTAAATTATGATACACAAAAGTGAACACAGTATTCTCAATGTAACCTATTCAGAACAGAATATAATAAATTTATCAGCCCCTTTATTCTGAACATTCTCCATTTATTAGCATTAGATCAAATTGGTCTTCCTTGGCTTTCACACTATTGAGTCTATTGCTCTTGATGTTCCCTAAAACTCCTAGTTGTTTTTACTTATCAAGCTCTGTGTCCCCATCCTTGACTTTTTTTTTAACCCAAATATTGGGTTTTATATTTTCCTCTTCTAAATTTCATCTTATTGGCTTTGGCTCATTGTTTTAGCTTGTTGTATTATTTTTTAATTTTGATTCTGTCATCTATTGTTATATAACTATACCCTCTAGCATCTGTCATCTACAAATTTGATAAGCCATTTATCTCCATGTTTATCCAAAATACTGATAAATAATGTGAGACATGATGGGGTCAAATATTGATAAATTAAATCTCCCAGCAGAGATTTCCCTCCTGGTAACATCAGTCCTTTAATTTAGTTAATCAATTCAGTTCAGCCAGTTATGTATAAGGCTCTGGTGTCCTGAAGGAGCTTTTTGTGGGATATATTGGGAACATACATTTCTGTTATCCTTTTAAAACTAGGTGTACTGTAAGTGCTGACCTGGATACAGGTGATCTATGTCATTCAATAAGCATACATTAAGCATTTATTACATACTAAGCACTGTACTGGGCAGTGAGGGTATAAAGCAAAGATGAAACAGTCTTGTCCTAAAGGAATTTACATTTCATTGGAAGAAAACAACACAGCCACATTAAATTAAATATAATATTTAGAAAAGTGATTTATGGGGTTGGGAGAACCATAGTGGCAGGGGGAGGTTTCCTGTAGGATGTGACATGTGAGTCGAGCTTTGAAGGAAGACTGCCCCAAATCTTTCAATACCTTCTTATTGCCCTAGAGGATGAAGTTTCAACTTCTTAATCTAATATTCAGAGCCTTCCAAAATATGACTGTCAAGCTCCTATTTTCTCCCACCCCAATCCATCCTCTATTCATCCACCAAAATAATTTTCCTAAAGCATAGGTCCAACTATGTCACTTCTTTACTCAATAAACTCCACTTACCTCCAGGATCATATACAAAATCTTCCTTGTTATTCAAAGCTCTTCATAATCTGGACCCCTTTTACCTTTCCAGTCTTCTTAGACCTTAATCTTCACCATGTACTCTTGGATCCACTGACACTAGCCTCCTTCCTGCTTCTCAAACAAGACTCTTCCTCTTTCAGTTTTGGGCATTTTCTCTGGCTGTCCCCTGTGCCTAGGCTGTGCTCTCTCCTCATCTCCACCTCCAGGCTTCTCTGGCTTCTTTCAAGTTCCAACTAAAATCCCATCTTCTACAAGAAGTCTTTATCAAACATTTTTTTTAAAATTCTATTGGCTTCCCTCTCTTAATTATTTCCTATTTATCCTGTATATAACTTGTTTGTACATATTTGTACATATTTGTTTGCTTGCTGTCTTCCCCTTTGGATTATGGGCTTTTTGCCCCACCCCAAATGTCTGTCACCTACTACTTGAAATTCCACCATTTAAATATCCTTTTCAATTCATGACCAATTACTTCCAGGAGTTGTAAGGAATGGGGAAAAGAGAAAAGGAACAAATATTTATGTAGTAACTGCTATGTACCAGGTACTTTACAATAAGCACTTTACAAACATTATTTTGTTTGATCTTCACAGCAACCCTTCAAGGTAGGTAGTGCTATTTTTTCCAGTTTTGCAGTTAAAGTAACTGAGGCAAACAGAGTGTAAGTGACTTGCCCCAAATCACAAGTTAGTAAATGTCTGAGGGTGGATTTGAATTCAGGTCTTCCTGACTCCAGAGACTGAGCTCTATCCATTGTGCCACCAACTTGCCTCAGAAGAAAAGACTAGCATTCCAATGGATGATATGTTCTGGATTGCTTTCACTATATCTATAAGATACACAGCCAAGCAGGAACTACTACTCAAAATGAATGACAGGAAAGGGAATTAAGTTATAAGCATGTAGTCAGTGAGAGAAAAGAAATCAAATCAGATGTTTAAGACCACCATTTTGTTGTTGTTGTTGTTGTTGCTGCTGCTGTTGCTGCTTTATTGATGTCCTTGGGGAGCTAGGTGGCACAGTGGATGGAATGCTGAATCTGGAGTCAGGAAGACTCCTCTTCCTAAATTCAAATCTCATGTCAGACACTTATTAGCTGTGTCACCCTGGAAAAGTCATCTCACCCTGTTTTCTCAGTTTCTCCATCTGTAAAATGAGCTGGAGAAGGAAATGGCAAACCACTCCAGTATTTTTTCCAAGAAAACCACAAATGGGGCCACAAAGAATCAGGCATGAGTGGAAATGATTGAACAACAATTTATGAACTTTGTTTCTTATATCACACATTTGTTCTTAGTATCCCCCCAAAACACACACACACACACACACACTTCCCTTGTTTCAAAGAAAAATATATTTAAAAAAAAAAACTAAGAACTTATTTGTCAGAATATGCAAAGTCAGCACACATAATCCCTCAAATGAGAGAAGCATGCATGGTTCAGCATTTGCCCTTTAAAAATAGAATTGGTCAATGCCTTTCATCTGAGTTCACCTGTGTTTTGGCGTTGTTTTCCTTTACATCATTATAATCATTGTACATGTTGTTTTCCTGGTTCTTCCATCACTGTACATGAATTCATGCAAATTTTCATCCACTTATCAAGAGCTTCCCCAAGCCTGGTACAGGATTCGAGATTAAGAAGGAAGGAAATGGTTCAATACCTCTGGGTTCAGATTGCCAAAGCCCAGCTCAGGAAATCAATTGAAGGGATAAGTACATCAAACAGACCAGTTTCAGTTAATACCAGGAACTCATGACATGCTCTTCTCCAGTTCAAAATTCATTCAAAGTTCTCCCACACACATTGAGCTCCTTGGAATCTAAGTGGCATTTCAACAAACAAAATTGATGGCACTGGAGCCAAAAAGAAAAGCAGAACTACAAAGACCAGGGAACCTGCCCATTAAGCTTACCTTCGACATTTCTAAGATAATGAGAACTCAATAGTATTTGATGGTTACAATGATTATGACAAAGAACTACTTAGAAACTTTTAGGGACCTTGTTTAGTCAGTCTTATCCAGCTCTTTATGACCCCATACATCTACTATTCATGGGGTTTTCTTGGCAAAGGTACCAGAGCAGTTTGCTATTTCCTTCTCCAGTGATTAAGGCAAAAAGAGATTAAGTGACATGCCCAAGATCATGCAGCTAGTAAGTGTCTGAGATCAGATTTGAACTAGGTCTTCCTGACTCCAGGTCCAGTGCTCTATCCACTGATCCATGTAGCTACCTCTTCAGAGACCTTAGGGATCATCTAATTTAATCCACTCATTTACAGATTTAAAAACTGGTGGTCAAAAAAGAAGTCAAGAGCCCAAGGTCTCATAGTAGTAAGTGTTACAAGAACTAGTATCTCCTTAATGCCTAGTTCAATCTTTTTTTTTTTTCTCACCATACCACGTTGCCTCTTTTATATATACAGGGTCTTTTTTCTGAACTTTTCCTCTGTGGCAGGCATGGATGTAATTGCAATCTGCATCACTAGAGAGAATGCCCATTTTGATGACGAGACATGACAACTTTGTGAAGTGTGTGGTACACTTTGATGGAAACCACAACAACATCATAGAATATATCAATAAACACCTCTCTTATGGTGTGGAGTGATACCCATTCTCTCTCTGGTTTGGCTTGTTCACTACAACTTAGTCTCACAGTAAAACTCTAGCAAGTCTACATTTCCAGGAATATACCACCTACACGGAGTTACATTACAACTGTCTCTGGGGTCTAAGGATAACTCTTTTGAGAGAAAATACATCCCCCCATTCATTATTACAGCTCTTGAGCCCCCATCTCACGTATTTTCTACCTACCCAACCAGAAACACACAAGGTAAGCACTCATTTACACAAAAAAGTAACTCATACTAGTGACACTTTAAAATATTAAACATAATCATTTACTAAATAAAAAAGCAAAAGAAATAATACTCATATATACAAATGCATTAAAGTCAATGCATAAATAACAAAATATATAACAATACATATGTAAATCTTAAGAAGAAAATGACACCTGCTCAATAATTCTGTGGAACTCAGCAGTGATATGTCAAAGACTCATTTATTTTCATTCTTGCGAGAATGGACACTTGCAAATAAGACCTACAGCAAGCAAGTGCAAAGCATAGGGTTGAAGGTCCCATTTTAATCCCTAGTACCTAATTCAAAATGGACCCTCCCCTTGTTCATCACTGGCCGAATACTTAAGGATTACAATCTATGCGCAAAAGCTAGCTAACCAAAAGGCAGTATTCTTTTTTTTTTTTGAAACAAACATTTTATTTTATTTTCCAGTTACATGTAAGGGTACTTTTCAACATTCATTTTCATAAGATTTAGAGTTCCAAATTTTTCTCCCCCCTCCCTCCCTTTCTTATCCCCTCCACAAGATCACAAGCAGGTTATATATGTACAATCCACAAGTGTTCTTTTAATCAGTTCTTTCTATAGGGGTGCATAGTAAGCTTCCTCATTAGTTCCTTGGGATTGTCTGGGATCATTGCACTGCTGAGAGTAGTTAAGTCATTCACAACTGCTCATTGAACAATACTGCTGTCACTACACACAATGTCCTCCCAGCTCTGCTCACTTCACTATACATCGATGTTCATTAGTCTTTCCAGGTTTTTTCAGGGATCATCCTGTTTGTCATTTCCTGTAGCACAAGACCATTCCACTACAATCATATAGCACAGCTTTTTCCATCATTCCTCAATTGAGGGACATTCCCTTGATTCTCAATTCTTAGCCTCCACCAAGAATTGCTGTAAATAGTTTTTGTACAATTTTTCCCCCTTTTCTCTTTTTCATGATTACTGTTGTTAACTGTTTCCCTTCCATCCTATTCCCTTCCCCATGATATTTATTCTATTATCCATCTTCTTTCATCCTATCACTCTTCAAAAGGGATTTGCTTCTGTCTGTTCCCTCCCCCACTCTGCCCTTCCTTCTTTTGCCCCTCTCTCTTTATCCCCTTCCCCTCCTATTTTCCTGCAGGGTTATAGAGATTACTCCACCCAATTGAGTGTGTACATTATTCCCTCTTTGAGCCAATTCTAATGAGATTGAGGTCTTTGAGCCAATTCTGAAGAGTGTTGGGCTCATTTACAGCCCAGATTAAACAGATTACTCCACCCAGTTGGGTGTGTCTCTTAGTCCCTCCTTGAGACAGCTCTGATGACTTTAAGGTCTTTGAGCCTTTTCTGATGAGTGTAAAATTCATTTACTGCCCTGCTCCTCTCCCATCTCTTCCCCCCCTCCATAAGCCTTTTCCTGTTTCTTTCATGTAGGATTTCACCTCTGCCCTTCCCCCTCCTCCAGTGAATTCCCTTCACCCCTCAATTTAACCCTAAAGATGTTATCACCTAGCTAAGTGACCCCTGGACCCAGGGGGATCCCAGCCAAAACCCAGCCTCAGGCACAAGACAGTCGCCCACTGTACAACCCCAGGTATGTCCCCCAGATCCAATTTTTTTATGGTTCTCTAGGGTCTTGTATTTGAAAGTCAAATGTGCCATTCAGTTCAGGTCTTTTCATCACAAATATCTACAGGTCTTCTTTTTCATTAAAGTCCCATTTTTTCCATGAAAGATAATGCTGAGTTTTGCTGGGTAGATGATTCTTGGTTGTAATCCCATTTTCTTTGCCCTCTGGAATATCATATCCCATGCCGTCCGGTCCTGTAATGTAGAAACTGCTAGATCTTATGCTATCCTGACTGAGGCTCCACAGTACTTGAATTCTTTCTTTTTGGCAGCTTGCAATATTTTCTCCTTGACCTGAGAGCTCTGGAATTGGGCTATAATATTCCTAGGAGTTTTCCTTTTGGGATCTCTTTCTGGAGGTAATCAGTGGATTCTTTCAATTTCTATTTTAGCTTCTTCTTCTAGAATTTCAGGGCAATTTTCCCTCAGAATATCTTGGAAGACGATGTCTAAACTCTTTCCTTGATCATGGTTTTCAGGTAGACCAATAATTTTCAAATTATCTCTCCTGGACCTATTTTCTAGGTCAGCAGTTTTTCCCAGAAGATATTTCACATTGCCCTCTATTCTTTTTTTATTCATTTGGGGATTTGCTTTATTGTGTCTTGGTTTCTCATAAAGTCACTGGCTTCCATTTGTTCAATCCTAATTCTTAGTCAATTATTTTCATCAGAGAGCTTTTGTACCTCCTTTTCCATTTGGCCAATTTGACTTTTCAAGCTGTTGACTTTTTTCTCATGTCTTTCCTGCATCACCCTCATTTCTCTTTCCATTTTTTCCTCTACCTCTCTAACTTTATCTTCAAAGTCCTTTTTGAGCACCTCTATGGCCTGAGACCAATTCATATTTTTCTTGGAAGCTTTAGATATAGGGGCCCTGATGTTGACATCTTCCTCTGAGGTTGCACCTCGGTCTTCCTTTTTACTGAAGAAACTTTCTATGGTCCTCACCTTTCTCTGTCTGCTCATCTGGCCTTTCTTTTACTTGACTTTTAGCTCCTTAAAGTGGGGCACTGTTTCCAGGCTGCAGTATCCCAAGCTTAAGTAGTCCTAGGTGGTATGATTTAAGGAGAATCAGGTTCTTCACGTGCCTGGCCTGTTCCATGGTCCTTAGATGACCCCAGACCAATTTGCTAATTAACCAGCTTTGTGTGTTGTGGTTGTTAGCTCTGATAAGCCTGAGCCCCTCCCCGACCTGGGCTTCTGCTACTCGAGTCTACCTCCTGGTTCTCAGCAGGGGTGTAAAATCCAAGTTCTGCCTTAGCACCAGCATAGACCCCTGTAGTCTCCCCCCTGCCCAGAGCTCAGCCCACTCACCAGACTGTGAGCTTAGTTCCAGACAATACTGGTGCTTCAGCTGATTCAGAGGCTCTGGGGGTCTCCTTCTCTGGTGAGGACTTCCTGGGACTGGATCTGTGCCAGGGTGACTGTGGGGTTGGGCTCGACTCCTGTATTAACACAGTAGCTCCCTCCTTCTGACCTTTCAAACCCTTGTTGGTTAGAAGATGATTTCAGCACTTTCTTCTGTGAGTTTTGCTGCTCCAGGCATTTCCCTATGGCGTTATTTGGATGTTATTTGGAGTGATTGTGTCATGAGTCCCGGAGCTCACTCCAAAGGGCAGTATTCTTAACCCTAATTTCCATAATTATTCTTTGGGTTCTCAGCCAGTGGGGGAGGTGACAGAGGGACATTTCTTCACTCTTCTCTTATATGGACACAGCCCAGAAGAGGACCTCATTGAGACCAGCTCAGGGCTACTTGACCCATGTGATCTGTTTGCTGGAGGGGAGGGAAGGGGGACTGAGACCTCTGTCCTCAAATAGGTCCAAAGGAGCGTAATTTGAATGGTTTGAATGGTGATGGTTATATCCTTATAGAGAAGAGACCATGACCCATTTCCTCACAATCTGAATCACAATCTCCCACCAATGCCTTCAATATCTTTTGTGAAGAGTAGATACACACTTATAGGAACCTGGCATGGAAGTACATGAGGAAGGGATTCAGGGTAACTCATAACTCTGACTATTGACTTCAATGCCATTATTCCATTCAGGAATATCTACATAATAAGAAACTGCTATAGACCATTCACTACTCAAAAAGAGATGGCTGCATATTGGATAGAGCACTAGACCAGGAGTCAGGAAGACCTGAGTTCTGCTCCAGTCTTAGACACTTACTAGTTGTGTGACCCTGGGCAAGTTATTTAACTTCTCTCAGCCTCAGTTTCCTAAACTGTAAAAATGGACACAATAAT